>NC_139148.1:81427918-82027918 GCF_964270905.1 Leucopleurus acutus
AATTGTCCCACAAACAGCCTCTTCCAAGTGGGGAGACAGATATTTGACTCCATTCCTAACTACACACGATTGGACAGGGAATGAACAGCTGATAAAAATTTGTACCTATAGCTGTTCAGAGACCTATAACGTGCAAAAAAAAAAAGTGAAATGGTTATATCCAAAACCTCTTTCAAGAACCTGGAAATTAAAAACTTAATTAATGAAGAAGTAAAGGGGGTGGAGACCAAAATTACTCTTATGTAGTAGAGTCTGCAAGAGGGGCCTTATAATTCACTGGTAAATTCTAATTATGAAGGAACATTAACTACTTACGTATTACCAAAGGAAGCCAGCTGGTGGAAAGAAAAATGAAGCTACGAAAGAATGAAGAGTAGCTGATAGAAAGAGGGAGAGACAGACAACTAGTAGATCACCTGACTGGTCTCCTGTTCCCAGGTTTTCCGCCAAACCATTCATCTATATCACTTCCACCAGAAGTATAATTTGAAAGTATATCTGACCATTTTCTCCCTCTTACTTAAAACCCTCTAATGTATGCTTAAGGATAAAGTCCGAATCTGACTACTTATCAAATCAAAGTCTTCCATGATCTGACTCCTATCAACATCTTCTGAAAAATCTCTGATACCATATATTCCATTCAGTCCAAATTCTTAATTATTTCTTAAACTTATTATTCATTTCTAATTAATATAGTTTTTCTTTAGCCCATATAATTTCTATTTCATGAAATAGTTTTCTTTGTTATTCATAAAACAAGTCCTAACCATTTATTTATAAAATATTTTTATATTTTAAAATTATGTATTATATGCCAGTCACTGTGCTGGAAAATGGTGATATAATAGTGAATATGAGAGACTGTGCTTGTGCTAACTTGTAGAGAGAATGGAAAACAATAAAGAGTAAATAAATAAATATACAATTACAACTTTGAGTAAGTGTCGTTAATGAAACAAATAGTGTTCTATAATACAGTGAAATAGGAAGCCACAGAATATTTTAAGCAGGGAAGTAACTTCGTGTGATTCTTATTTTTGTTTTTAAAAGATAAATGCACCAAATTGTTAGTTGTCTCACAATGTCTCTTCTTCTATTCTTCTATAAAAATAAAGTCTTGACTGGGCTGCAGTCAACTAATGAAAATCTTTATTTTCCAAATTCCCTTACATCTAGATGTGACCATATGACTAAGTTCAGGCCCACAGAATGGGAGAAGAAGTAATGTAGGTTGCTTTTAGTACTTCTTCTTAAAAGGATTGGGCATTCAATTTCCTGAGCTCTTTCTTTCCTTCCCAGTATCTGAACCCAGTGATGAAAGCTAAATATCGAGGACACAGAGCTGCTGTACCAATTTGGACTGTGCCAATCTTGGACTCCTTACATCTGAGGCGTTACATAAAAGAGAAATACAGGTATATCTTATTAAATCCACTATACTTTGGAGTCTGTTTGTCATAGCAGCTGTGTGTCATAACTAATAACTTCTTTGTGGAGAGGGAATTGTTCGTGGTCAAGAGGAGAAGTAGGAAAATCCATTTGGAGGTTATTGCAGCAATTCAGGAAATAGACGATGGTGCTTGAAATAAGGTGGTGGTAATTAGATGTTGAGAGAAGTGGATGGATTGGTGATATGTTTGACAGATAAAGGTGACATGACTCACTGAAAGGTTGGATCTGAGGTTGAGGGAGAATAATCAATTAAGGATCAGTCCAAGGTTTCTGGCTATTGATTGAAATGGGAAAGTATAGGTTTGGAGAACACAGGGTTTTGTGGGTGGGTTGAATAGGCAGTAAAACCAAAGGAAGCAAAGGAAGAACAGGAGAAAAAATTGATCAATAAGTTGTCCTCTCATCTGTGAAAATTTGCCCACTTTCCTGGGCATTTTGTGCATGCTTTCATAAAAAAATATATATCAAATTGAATTACTTTTTTTCAGTTGTATATTTCCTTGAATGCAACAGACCTTGTCAACATTCTTTACACCTCTAATTTCTATCAAAGTTTTCAAGGACAGATTAGGTAGGTACTCAACAAGTTTTTTCCTTTTATTTTTTGAAGCACTGTTAATAGTAATGTTAAGACTAATACTTTTAATTTTCTATGGCTATTTTTGTCAATTTTGCTTTGCTTTTCCTTATTAAATCTTTTGGAAGATTGGGCATATATAGCACACATAAAAAGTAATTGTATGGTAGAGATGATCATAAATGACACATTTCCTCATTTAGGCACTTTCATTATTTTGGATATAATATTTCATTACAAATTTTAATAAGTAGTAAGAATTAACTTGGAAAATGGAAAGAGTGGTTGCTTCATATGTGTGGCTATCATGAAACAAAGCAAACCTAAAATTTGAAGTGATTATTAATACATATATGACTACATTAATTTGAATAAACCAGAGGGCATGTAGGTTGTGTAATTGAGAAAGCTCATGGAAAGGAGAAGGATAGAAAACCCTGGATTCTACTGAGTTTGAACGTGATATTTTAAAAAATGATGACAATTTAGCAGTGGGTTTTCTGGTAGATTTAGATGAAACACTTATGGAAACAACTTTGATCAACTTCAGGCAAAACAGGATAAAGTCTGAGAAGTCAAAATACAGGTTAAGAAGTAGGAATCTGGTTACTTGTTAAAAGTGAAATACTTCAGAAATAACCTGAAACATAAATTCTAAAGTTAAGTACACAGTGAGTGTAGATAAGCTGGTTTCATGTTTTGGGTAATATCCCTGATTCTTTTACTTGAATCTTCTGTAGGATAGTTTCCAATATATTCTGGAATTATGGGACTTAAATTCTTTTTGAAATAACTGTCAGAAAAAAATGAATGAGTTCTTTTATACGTGCATTTCCTTTTAAATACAGGTAGAACAAACTTTATTCTGTAACTTTAATTCTCCAAAACAAACCTGCAGTTTCCTCAAATATAGAGGGCAATAGATTGCATTATTGTCTCCAAAAGTTTATTCTCCTTTTCTCTAAGAGGATTATACATCTCTGCAACCAACATTAAACATGAGGTAAAAATAAGAATACACATTGTTTTCTAAGCAACAAATACTGAGTTACTTGTTAGTGTATCATGACTAATGAAAACTGACTAAAAGAGAATGTATAGACTCAATTTAGAAAGCAACAGAAGGGGAAGCTTCGGAGCCAAGGAGGAGAGCGCACCAACAGAGGTGCGGAAGGCAAAGCAGAGAGATTCCCGGCACAGAGGATCAGTGCCGACCAGCACTCACCAGCCCGAGAGGCTTGTCTGCTCACCCGCCGGGGCGGGCGGGGGCTGGGAGCTGAGGCTCGGGCTTCGCTAGGATCGCAGGGAGAGGACTGGGGTTGGAGCTGTGAACACAGCCTGAAGGGGTTAGTGTACCACAGATAGCCGGGAGGGAGTCTGGGAAAAAGTCGAGCTGCCGAAGAGGCAAGAGACTTTTTCTTGCTTCTTTGTTTCCTAGTGCTGAGGAGAGGGGATTAAGAGTGCTGCTTAAAGGAGCTCCAGAGATGGGCGTGAGCCGCAGCTAAAAGCGCGGACCGCAGAGATGGGCATCAAACGCTAAGGCTGCTGCTGCTGCCACCAAGAAGCCTGTGTGCGAGCACAGGTCACTATCCAAACCTCCCTTCTGGGGAGCCTCTGCAGCCCGCCACTGTCAGGGTCCCGGGATCCAGGGACAACTTCCCCAGGAGAACCCACGGCACGCCTCAGGCTGGTGCGAAGTCACGCCAGCCTCTGCCTCCACAGGCTCGCCCTGCATCCGTACCCCTCCCTCCCCCGAGCCTGAGTGAGCTAGAGTCCCCGAATCAGCTGCTTCTTTAACCCTGTCCGGTCTGAGCGAAGAACAGACGCCCGCAGGCGTCCTACACCCAGAGGCGGGGCCAAATCCAAAGCTGAACCCCAGGAGCTGTGCGAACAAAGAAGAGAAAGGGAAATCTCTCCCAGCAGCCTCAGAAGCAGTGGATTAAAGCTCCACAATCAACGTGATGTACCCTCCATCTGTGGAATACCTGAATAGACAACGAATGATCCCAAATTGAGGAAGTGGACTTTGGGAGCACTATATATATATTTTTTTCTTTTTTTTTCTTTTTCTCTTTTTGTGAGTGTGTATGTGTATGCTTCAGTGTGTGATTTTGTCTGTATAGCTTTGCTTTTACCATTTGTCCAAGGGTTCTTTCTGTCCGTTGTTTTGTTTTTTAACTTACAAAACTTTTTTTCTTAATAATTATTTTTTATTTTAATTATTTTATTTTATTTTACCTTCTTCTTTTCTTTCTTTTTTCTCTCCCTTTTATTCTGGGCCGTGTGGAGGACAGGTTATTTGTGCTCCAGCCAGGCATCAGGGCTGTGCCCCTGAGGTAGGAGAGCCAAGTTCAAGGCACTGGTCCACAAGAGACCTCCCAGCTCCACGTAATATCAAGCGGCGAAAATCTCTGAGAGATCTCCATCTCAACACCAAGACCCAGCTCCATGCAATGATCACAAGCTACAGTGCTGGACATCCTATGCCAAACAACTAGCAAGACAGGAACAATATGCCATCCATTAGCAGAGAGGCTGCCTAAAATCATAATAAGGCCACAGACACTCCAAAACACACCCCCAGATGTGGACTTGCCCACCAAGAAGACAAGATCCAGCCTCAATCACCAGAGCACAGGTACTAGTACCCTCCACCAGGAAGCCTACAAAACCCACTGAACCAACATTAGTCACTGGGGGTAGACACCAAAACAACGGGAACTACGAACCTGCAGCCTGCAAAAAGGAGACCCCAAACACAGTAAGTTAAGCAAAATGAAAAGACAGAGAAACACACAGCAGATGAAGGAGCAAGGCAAAAACCCACCAGACCTAACAAATGAAGAGGAAATAGGCAGTCTACCTGAAAAAGATTTCAGAAAAATGATCGTAAAGATGATCCAAAATCTTGGAAATAGAATGGAGAAAATACAAGAATCGTTTAATAAGGGCCTAGAAGAACTGAAGAGCAAACAAGCAGTAATGAACAACACAATAAATGAAATTAAAAATTCTCTAGAAGGATTCAATAGCAGAATAACTGAGGCAGAAGAACGGATAAATGACCTGGAAGATAAAATAGTGGAAATAATTATTGCAGAGCAGAATAAAGAAAAAATAATGAAAAGAATTGAGGACATTCTCAGAGACCTCTGAGACAACATTAAATGCACCAACATTCGAATTATAGGGGTCCCATCAGAAGAAGAGAAACAGAAAGGGACTGAGAAAATCTTTGAAGAGATTATAGTTGAAAATTCCCTAATATGGGAAAGGAAATAGTTAATCAAATCCAGGAAGCACAGAGAGTCCCATACAGAATAAATCCAAGGAGGAACATGCCAAGACACATATTAATCAAATTATCAAAAACTAAATACAAAGAACAAATATTAAAAGTAACAAGGGAATAACAAAAAATAACATATACGGGGATCCTCATAAGGTTAACAGCCAATCTTTCAGCAGAAAATCTGGAGGCCAGAAGGGCATGGCAGGACATATTTAAAGTGATGAAGGAGAAAAACCTACAACCAAGATTACTCTACCCAACAAGGATCTCATTCAGATTTGACGGAGAAATTAAAACCTTTACAGAAAAGCAAAAGCTAAGAGAATTCAGCACCACCAAACAGCTTTACAACAAATGTTAAAGGAACTTCTCTAGGAATGAAACACAAGAGAAGGAAAAGACCTACAATAATACACCCAAAACAATTAAGAAAATGGTAATAGGAACATACATAATGATAATTACCTTAAATGTAAATGGCTTCGATGCTCCAACCAAAAGACACAGATTGGCTGACTGGATGCGAAAACAATACCCATATATTCTGTCTACAAGAGAGGCACTGCAGACCTAGGGACATATACAGAATGAAAGTGAGGGGATGGAAAAAGATATTCCATGCAAATGGAAATCAAAAAAAGTTGGAGTAGCAATTCTCATATCAGACAAAATAGACTTTAAAATAAAGACTATTACAAGAGACAAAGAAGGACACTACATAATGATCAAGGGATTGATCCAAGAAGAAGATATAACAATTGTAAATATTTACGCACCCAACAGAGGAGCACCTCAATACATAAGGCAAATACTAACAGCCATAAAAGGGGAAATCAACAGGAACACAATCATAGTAGGGGACTTTAACACCCCACTTTCACCAATGGACAGATGATCAAAAATTAAAATAAATAAGGAAGAACAAGCTTTAAATGATACATTAAACAAGATGGGCTTAATTGATACTTATAGGACATTCCATCCAAAAACAACAGAATACAGGTTATTCTCAAGTCCTCCTGGAACATTCTCCAGGAGGGCCACAAATCAAGCCTTGGTAAATTTAAGAAAATTGAAATCATATCAAGCATCTTTTCTGACAACAACTCTATGAGACTAGGTATCAATTACAGGAAAAAAGCTGTGATAAATACAAACACATGGAGGCTAAACAACACACTACTTAATAACCAAGTGATAACTGAAGAAATCAAAGAGGAAATAGAAAATACCTAGAAACAAATGACAATGAACACATGATGACCGAAAACTTTTGGGATGCAGCAAAAGCAGTTCTAAGAGGAAAGTTTATAGCAATACAATCCTACCTTAAGAAACAAGAAACATCTCAAATAAACAACCTAACCTTACACCTAGAGCAATTAGAAGAAGAACAAAAAACCCTCAAAGTTAACAGAAGGAAAAAAATCATAAAGATCAGATGAGAAATAAATGAAAAATAAATGAAGGAAATGATAGCAAAGATCAATAAAACTAAAAGCTGGTTCTTTGAAAAGATAAACAAAATTGATAAACCATTAGCCAGACTTATCAATGAAAAAAGGGAGAAGACTCAAATCAATAGAATTAGAAATGAAAAAGGAGAAGTAACAACTGACACTGCAGAAATACAAAGGATCATGAGATTCTACAAGCAAATATATGCCAATAAAATGGACGACCTGGAAGAAATGGACAATTCTTAGAAATAGAAAACCTTCCAAGACTGAACCAGGAAGAAATAGAAAATATGAACAGACCAATCACAAGCACTGAAATTGAAACTGTGATTAAAAATCTTCCAACAAACAAAAGCCCAGGACCAGATGGCTTCACAGGAGAATTCTATCAAACATTTAGAGAAGAGCTAACACCTACCCTTCTCAAACTCTTCCAAAATATAGCAGAGGGAGGAACCCTCCCAAATTCATTCTACAAGGCCACCATCACTCTGATACCAAAAGCAGGAATTGCAGGTATAGCACAAAATCCCCCACTGCATCACTGAGATTGATAGTAAATGACTTCATCCTGCTTCCACTCCTTGATTCCAAGACCCATATAGTCTTCCTAGTGGGGACACAGCATCATATAAAGGTCTCTTATTTAATGCATATACCACATTCTTTCAGAGTTTTCTTTCTAAGCTTTAACTCAGCTGTGCTTTAAAGGTACTTTTATTACTCTATGAGGTTGGCTGCTTCTGGATGGTGCAGTATATGATATGACCAGCAGAATCCATATTTATGGGATCACTCCCATACCTCTTTTGCTATAAATTGGGTCTTCTGGTTGGATGCTAAGTTATATGGGATTCTATGGCTGTGGATGAGGTATTCTGTAAGTTCCCAGGTAGTAGTGCTTGCTGAGGTTCTGCAGATAGGAAAAGCAGACTCATACCCAGAAAATGTGTGTCTATCCCTGTGACAACTAATCTTTGTTCCTTCTAGGATAAAAGGGGCTTGGCATAGTCAACTTGATACCAGGTAGTTGGTTGGTTTCTTTGAAGAACAGTGCCATATGGAGGACTCATCACTGCTCTCTGTTGCTGACAGATTGGACATTCAGAGGCAGCAGTAGTTAAATCAACCTTGGTAATTGAGAGTTGTTGTTGGACCCATATGCATTCTCCATCTCTGCCGTTATGGCCATTCTGTTCATAACATCATTGTGCCATTTCCAGGGTGACCATTGATAAAGGCTGATGGATATCAATTGGCTAAAGCATTTTATGTACTTTGTTGTTCAGTATCTCTTCCATGGTAGGTGTTAATGTGTGTTATAAAAATCTTCATATGTTGTGCGCATTCCCATGTGTTTGTTCACATACCTCTACCTCAGATCCCCTTATCTCTAATCTTCCCATCCTTTTATTTTCAGGCCATTGACCAGAGGCCCATTTTTTTTAATTCAATAAACTCTAGAACTAATCAGGATGCAAATATATATCCTTTTCCATGCCACCTTAATGGAAATATCCATTATAGGTGTTTGCCATTTAAAATCGCATTGATGTTATATATTTTAGTTCTGGAAGAGGATGTTACTAATATATTCCCTTTTTGTCAGTAGTAGAAAAAATTGACCACTGCATTATTTTTACAAATGTATCCAAGATAGCATTCTTTAGATAGTGGTCATTTGTGAGAGTCCATTTTGGCTCTGATTTTGGCTCTATTTCTTTTGCAGCCATTCTTCAAACTGAGCACTCCCACAATGATTGCTATGCATTGTTTCATTCTCAAAACCAGTCCAATTGGAACAAGTGAATGCAACCCTTTTTCAAATTAATCTAGATTCCAAGATATGACTGCATGAAATGTATTCAACATTTTCCTATTTTGTGCAAAATTCTCTAGTTCTGAGATTGACATTTTTGACACTATGCACACGGTATGACTCCAAAGTAGTGATATCAATTGAAAACATGCAAAAATGGTTCTTTATTTTTTATAAGCATTCACAAGTACCAACATTTTGAAAATATCCAAGTAGAAAATTGAGTAATTAGACAGCAGCAAGACTTTGACTTCACACAGGCATATTAACTGAAGCTTCTTTAAAAAGTTTCCCTCAGTAGATTTCCCTCACTTTTAAATTGGTAAAAACTTGACATACCACATCAGGAAATATTCAGAGGAAATTTGCTTTCTATTCTCTTGTGTGCAGTTCATCACTTCTTCTTCTATTTATCTGGCATATGTTGAGACCCTTTGAAACATACACCATAGCAATTTTTTTCCAGGAAAGAAATATCTGTTTTATTTGAATGGATATAAAAATTTATAGGTGCTAAATATTTCTTTTATTTAGACAAAAACATTTCAAGTAAAAATTTGTAACAATACTCAGAATTTCTACATGCTTCCAAACTTATTTTATTTGTATTGGCATTTCTTATTATTACTTATCTCCTCACAAAGTCTCATGTATAAGTTGATTATCTTAAATCTTGATGGACAGTAACCTTATTTAACAACCTTAAACAAAATCTAGAAAGTAAACTCAGAAGTAATTGAGCCTCGTGAAGATATAAAAAAAATTTTTGACATACAATATCTGAACTGCAAGTATAGTAATTGACATTTAGATAAAGGAGATAGTATGTCTGCCTTTTAAAAAAGACATCTAAGAACTGGAAATTAGATGAACTGGAAATTAAATTCTTTAGATTTTGATGATTTACTTCAAGTCAAATGAACTAGATTAATTCTTTAGAGATGTTTTAATAATGAATCAAATTTATTATGAAATAAGATACAATTGCCACTAATTTATTGATACTATGTAAAAGCCAATGATTTCTTCCTCTAAAGGTGCCAACAGATTCTTTAGTCATACATATATAAACTATATATATTATATATAAAATATATATATGTATATTAAGTAAATCAACTGCATTTTAAACATTTAAAACATTTCTTTCTGCTAAATAGATGTCAAATCAACAATCTAGCCAAATTAGTAGTTAACAACTTAGAGTGCTGCATTAGCTCTTAAAAATCTAGTATTTTGTCATATGTATACTACATAGATCTAGGCTTGTTTTTCTTATGATATGTACATGATTTTGTCTTAAAGAAGAAAAATGTGTTACCCCTCACAAAAGCTGTAATCTGTTTCTTATAGAAACAAAGAAAAATTCTCACTATTTTATTTTAAATAAGTGTGAAATATTCCGTGCACTACAAATAATTAATAAACAGACATGGATGTCATTAGGACTAACACTACTGTGTGGCAGTCTACTGGACATTTGTAGGAAGAGGTGACCTCCTGGTCTATTTAGGGGTGTATAGTTCTTTTAGAGAAACTCCCTTTGACAGGAAACCCTTAATGCCTACAGTAATTTCTGCCTCTGAATTGAGCAATTTCCACAGATATTTCATATCTGCCAATATACACTTATTTTGTACAAAATCTTCTTTTGGTTATCTATGGAATAAATTCTGTAGATATCAGTTCAAATGCCCTGCTCCAATCAATGTGAAATTAGGTGAGGTAAGTCTCAACCCAGCTAATAAGAGCTATTCTTACAACAAAGGACCCAAATTTAAATAGTTTCTAAGATATACACTGAAGGATTTCCAAGAAATAGTATTAATTGCATAGCTAACAATAAAAAAAATATTTTTAATGGTGGCTTAAGACTGCGGAAATACAGATTGTTTCTAATTGCTTTGTTTTAAAAATTGGGACCAGATTTTGGACTACTTCTAGGTTCTCTCTTGGTGCCCATTGATACTTTTTCCAATGAAAGCCTTGCTCTCTTCTCTCAGTTAGTAAGGCTACATGTCCGTGTCTTAATGGCAAAGAACAAGATAAAAGTTTCTTTAACATCTTAAATATACGCTCTGCCTTCCAATACTCCTTATATGCAATTGAAGTTATTCATCAGAATCTTATTTTAACCAATCTTTTCTATTTGACTATTGTCCATGAATTTGTACCTGAGAAAAGAGTGATTTAGACAAACTGTGCACGTTTAATATGTTTAGTATTGGAAGCATGGTGCCTGAGTCCAAGCCCTCATATTTCCTCTCCTAAAAACCTAGGACACTTTTTCTTCACATATGCCCTTACCTTGTTCATATTTAGATCCAACATTGACTTAGATCATTTAAGTATAATGAACGGATTTTGATCTACTCTTGATCTATTCTTGAGTTTCTATTTTTCACTAGGTGACATATAATTATGGCTTTCTTATCCTTGTTTTGTATCATCCATGAAATTTGTTCTTGGTAGCAGTCCTATTCTGAAAATATGAAATACTACATAATATTTTTTCATAATTTTGTAAGCATTTTGAGTTACTTTTGAATATTCACATGCAATTTTAACCAAAAACATATGCTTAAGACTTCCAGTTTCTGATTCCACATGTAAGGAACTTGGAAGTCACCACTCTTCCCTAACAACTAAAAAGCTGAACAGGTTAAAAAATCTGGATCCATAAGAGAGGGAAGCATACAGGGCAAACTGCTGTCCCCCAAAATCAAAGACATAGAAAGGTGAATATAGGGAATTGCAGCTTACCAGAGCAGAGACTCATGAGAGGAAACCTCCAAGGGAACCAGTGCCCCAGTGGGAAAACCTGAACTGTAATTGATGAATTGCTGGAGATTGTGTGGACAACTTCGAGAGTTAAAACCTCCAGGAGGACTCAGTTATAGGGAGACTCCCACAACATTTTGAGAGTAACATACAGGAGTTCAAACAGGTTCCCATAGTAAATAGCAGAAAAATCTCCTCAGGCTTCTGGCATGGGAGAAGGAAAGAATACATTTTGAAATATGCCAGATCTCTCTGCTCTTAAAAGGCCTACCCTCAAGGGAAACTAGTTAAACAGCCCAATCAGCTAACATATTATCAGAGCCTAACTAACCAGGGGAGAGGAAATAACTCCAGGCATTAGCCTTCCATCTGGAGAAGATAAATGCCCTACCCTTGTGCACTCTAGTTATTATGTCCAACCTAAGAAGGGAGAAAAAAAATGAGAAATGTTAGTGAAGTTCACAGTCCAGCAGCATAAACACACAAAAAGATTGGGTCCAAATCATAGGACTATAGAATACTTCCTCTCCCGTCACAACTCACTAACACATTAGTAAGACTATTTACAGCAATTCCTTTTACATGTACATCATGCCCAGCTATCAATAAAAAATTACAAAACAAAAGGCAAAGAACAACACAGTTTGAAGAGACAAAGCAAGCAGCAGAACCAGACATGGCAGGGATGTTGGAATTATCAGGCTGGGAGCTAAACAACTACAATTAACATGCTAAGAGTACTAATGGATAAACTAGACAGCATGCAAAAACAGATAGGCAATGTAAGCAGAGAGATGGAAATCCTAAGAAAGGACCCAAAAAATTCCTAGAGATCAAAACCACTGTAACAGAAATGAAGAATACTTTTGATGAACTTATAAGTAGACTGGACACAGCTTAGGAAAGAATTTCTGAGCTAGGGTATGTATGAATAGAACCTTTGAAAACCTAAAAGCAAAGAAAACAACGCCTGAAAAAACCAAAACAGAATATCCAATAACTGTGAGACAACAATAAAAGGTGTGATATATACACAATTGGAATACTGGAAGAAGAAGAAAGAGAGAAAGTGACAGAAGAATATTTGAAAAATAATGAATGAGAATTTCCCAAATTAATGCCAGACACCAAACTACAGATTCAGAAAGTCAGAGAACACCAAACAGAATATGGACAAAAAAATAAAACTGCACCATGGCATATTATTTTCAAGTTAAAGAAAATCAAAAATAAAGAAAAAAATCCTTAAAGAAGCCAGAGGAAACAAACAACATACCTATAGAAGAACAAAGATAGGAATTACATCCAACTTTTCCTCAGAAACTATACTAGCAAGAGGAGCGTGGAGTGAAATATTGTCTGGTTTCTTTCTTTTCTTTTTCTTTCAGTTTTTCCTAATCTTTTTAAAAATTCTTATTTTATATTGGAACATAGTTGATTAACAATGTTCAATGTTGTGTTAGTTCCAGGTGTACAGCAAAATGATTCAGTTATACATATACATGTATCTATTCTTTTTCAAGTTCTTTTCCCATTTAGGTTATTACAGAACACTGAGCAGAGTTCCCTGTGCTATACAGTAGGTCCTTGTTGGTCATCTATTTTAAATAGAATAGTGTATACATGGCTTATTTCACTTATCATAACACCCTCCAGGTTCAAACATGTTGCAAATGACAGGTTTTCCTTTTTTTAAAGGCTGAATAATATTCCACTGTGTGTATATATAACATTTTCTTTATTCATCTGATGACAGACACTTAGGTTGTTTCTATACCTTGGTTATTGTGAATAATGCAGCAATGAACATTGGAGTCCAGACATATCTTTTTTATTTATTTTTTCATTGGAGTATAATTGCTTTACAATGTTGTGTTCGTTTCTGCTGCACAGTGAAGTGAAACAGCCATACGCATACACACATCCCCTCCCTCTTGGACCTCCCTCCTCCCCGCCATCCCACACAACTAGGCCAACACAGAGCACCAAGCTGAGCTCACTGTGCTATACAGTATGTCAGAATGGCCATCATAAGAAAATCTGCATACAATAAATGCTGAAGAGTGTGCAGAGGAAAGGGAACCCTCTTGCACTGTTGGTGGGAATGTAAATTAATACAGCCACTGTGGAGAACAGTATGGAGGTTGCTTAAAAAACTAAAGATAGAACTAGCATATGACCCAGCAATCCCACTACTGGGCATATATCCTGAGAAAACCATAATTTAAAAAGATACATGTACCCCAATATTCATTGCAGCACTATTTGTAATGGCCAGGACATGGAAACAACCTAAATGTCCATTGTCAGATGAATGGATAAAGAAGATGTGGTACATATATATAATAGAATATTACTCAGCTATAAAAAGAAATGAAATCAGGTCATCTGTAGAGATGTGGATGGACCTAGAGTCCATCATACAGAGTGAAGTAAGTCAGGAAGAGAAAAACAAATATTGTAAATTAACACATATATGTGGAGTCTAGAGAAATGGTACAGATGAACCAATTTGCAGGGCAGGAATAGATAGGCAGATGTAGACAATAGACGTGTGGACACGGAGGGAAGGGGAGAGTGAGATGAGTTTTGAGATCAGGTTTGGCATAAATACACTATCAGACATCACTTTGAGATAGTTATTTCATTTCCTTGGGATATATAGCCAGAAGTGATATTGTTGGATCATATGATAGTTCTATTTGTAATATTCTGAGGGATTTTCATAATGATAACATAGTGGCTGTACCAGTTTACATTCATACAAACAGTGCACCAGGATTCCCTTTTCTCCATGTTCTCTCTAGCACTTATTATTATTATTTTTGATAATTTCCATTATGACAGGTGTGAGGTGATGTCTCATTGTGGTTTTGATTTGCATTTCCCCAATGATTAGTGATGTTGAACACATTTTCATGTGCCTATTAGCCATTTGCATAACTTGGTTAGAAAATATGTTTGGAGATCAGGAAGATAGTGGAAGAGTAAGATGCGGAGATCAACTTCCTCCCCACAGATACACCAAAAATACATCTACACGTGGAACAACTCCTACAGAACACCTACTGAACGCTGGCAGAAGACCTCAGACTTCCCAAAAGGCAAGAAACTCCCCACGTACCTGGGTAGGGCAAAAGAAAAAAGAATAAACAGAGACAAAAGAATAGGAACGGGACCTGCACCACTGCAAGGGAGCTGTGAAGGAGGAAAAGTTTCCACACACTAGGAAGTCCCTTCGTGGGTGGAGAGTGCAGGTGGTGGAGGGCGAAGCTTTGGAGCCGCGGAGGAGAGCACAGCAAAAGGAGTGCGGAGGGCAAAAAGGAGAGGTTCCGGCACAGAGGATCGGTGCCCAGTGGCACTCAGCAGCCCGAGGGGATGGTCTGCTCACCCGCCAGGGCGGGCGGGGCTGGGATCTGAGGCTAGGGCTTCGGTCTGAGCGCAGGGAGAGGACTGGGATTGGCGGCATGAACACAGCCTGCAGGGGGTTAGTGCAGCACAGCCAGCCGGGAGGGAGTCCGGGGAAAAGGCTGGACCTGCCAAAGAGGCAAGAGACTTTTTCTTCCCTCTTTGTTTCCTGATGCGTGAGGAGAGGAGATTAAGAGCGCTGCTTAAAGGAGCTCCAAAGACGGGCGTGAGCCGCGGCTAAAAGCGCGGACCCCAGAGACGGGCAGGAGATGCTAGGGCTGCTGCTGCTGCCGCCAGGAAGCCTGTGTGTGAGCACATGTCACTATCCACACCTCCTTTCCGGGGAGGCTGTGCAGCCCGCCACTGCCGGGTTCCCGGGATCCAGGGACAACTTCCCCGGGAGAACGCACGGCGAGCCTCAGGCCAGCCTCTGCCACCGCAGGTTCACGCCGCACTCCGTGCCCCTCCCTCTCCCTGGCCTGAGTGAGCCAGAGCCACTGAATCAGCGGCTCCTTTAACCCCATCCTGTCTGAGCAAAGAACAGACGCCCTCCGGAGACCTACATGCAGAGGCAGGGCCAAATCCAAAGCTGAGCCCCTGTGAGCTGTGCGAACAAAGAAGAGAAAGGGAAATCTCTCCCAGCACCCTCAGAAGCAGCGGATTAAAGCTCCACGATCAACTTGATGTACCCTGCATCTGTGGAATACACGAATAGACAACGAATCATCCCAAATTGAGAAGGTGGACTTTGAGAGCAAGATTTACTATTTTTACCCTTTTCCTCTTTTTGTGAGTGTGTATGTGTATGCTTCTATGTGAGATTTTGTCTGTATAGCTTTGCTCTCACCATTTGTCCTAGGGTTCTATCCGTCCGTTTTCTGTTTCTTTTTTCCTTTAAAATTTTTTTTCTTAATAATTATTTTTTATTTTTATAACTTTATTTTATCTTACTTTATTTTATTTTATCCTCTTTCCTTTCTTTCTTTCTTTTCTTTCTGTCTTCCTTCCTTCTCTCCTACCTTCCTTCCTTCCTTCCCTACCTCCTTTCTTTCTTACTTTCTCTCTTTCCCTTTCTTTCTTTCTTTCTTTCTTTCTTTCTTTCTTTCTTTCTTTCTTTCTTCCTACTTTTTCTCCCTTTTATTCTGAGCCATGTGGTTGAAAGGCTCTTGGTGCTGCAGCCAGGAGTCAGTGCTGTGCCTCTGAGGTGAGAGAGGCAACTTCAGGACACTGGTCCACAAGAGACCTCCCAGCTCCACATAACATCAAAAGGCAAAAATCTCCCAGAGATCTCCATCTCAACACCAGCACCCAGCTTCACTCAACGACCAGCAAGCTACACTGCTGGACACGCTATGCCAAACAACTAGCAAGACAGGAACACAACTCCCTCCCAGTAGCAGAGAGGCTGCCTAAAATCATAAGTCCAAAGGTACCACAAAACACACCACCAGACATGGACCTGCCCACCAGAAAGAAAAGGTCCAGTCTCATCCACCAGAACACAGGCACTAGTCCCCTCCACCAGGAAGCCTACAAAACGCACTGAACCAACTTTACAACTGGGGACAGAAACCAAAAACAACGGGAACTACGAACCTGCAGCCTGCAAGAAGGAGACCCAAAACACAGTAAGATAAGCAAAATGAGAAGACAGAAAAACACGCAGCAGATGAAGGAGCAAGATAAAAACCCACCAGACCTAACAAATGAAGAGGAAATAGGCAGTCTACCTGAAAAAGAATTCAGAATAATGATAGTAAAGATAATCCAAAATCTTGGAAATAGAATAGACAAAATGCAAGAAACATTTAACAAGGACCTAGAAGAGCTAAAGATGAAACAAGCAATGATGAACAACACAATAAATGAAATTAAAAATACTCTAGATGGATCAATAGCAGAATAACTGAGGCAGAAGAACAGATAAGTGGCTTGGAAGATAAAATAGTGGAAATAACTACTGCAGAGCAGAATAAAGAAAAAAAAATGAAAAGAACTGAGGACAGTCTCAGAGACCTCTGGGACAATATTAAATGCACTAACATTCGGATTATAGGGGTTCCAGAAGGAGAAGAGGAAAAGAAAGGGACTGAGAAAATATTTGAAGAGATTATAGTTGAAAACTTCCCTAATATGGGAAAGGAAATAGTTAATCAAGTCCAGGAAGCACAGAGAGTCCCATACAGGATAAATCCAAGGAGAAACACACCAAGACACATATTAATCAAACTGTCAAAAATTAAATACAAAGAAAACATATTAAAAGCAGCAAGGGGAAAACAACAAATAACACACAAGGGAATCCCCATAAAGTTAACAGCTGATCTTTCAGCAGAAACTCTGCAAGCCAGAAGGGACTGGCAGGACATATTTAAAGTGATGAAGGAGAAAAACCTATAACAAAGTTCATTCTAGCCAGCATGGATCTCATTCAGATTTGATGGAGAAATTAAAACCTTTACAGACAAGCAAAAGCTGAGAGAGTCCAGCACCACCAAACCAGCTTTACAACAAATGCTAAAGGACCTGCTCTAGGGAAGAAACACAAAAGAAGGAAAAGACCTACAACAACAAGCCCAAAACAATTAACAAAATGGGAATAGGAACACACACATCAGTAATTACCTTAAATGTAAATGGATTAAATGCTCCCACTAAAAGACACAGACTGGTTGAATGGATACAAAAACAAGACCAATATATGTGCTGTCTACAAGAGTCCCACTTCAGACCTAGAGACACATACAGACTGAAAGTGAGGGGATGGAAAAAGATATTCCATGCAAATGGAAACCAAAAGAAAGCTGGAGTAGTAATTCTCATATCAGAAAAAAGTAGACTTTAAAATAAAGACTATTAGAAGAGACAAAGAAGGACACTGCATAATGATCAAGGGATTGATCCAAGAAGAAGATAAAACAATTTTAAATATTTATGCACCCAACATAGGAGCACCTCAATACATAAGGCAAATACTAACAGCCATAAAAGGGGAAATCGACAGTAACACATTCATAGTAGGGGACTATAACACCCCACTTTCACCAACGGACAGATCATACAAAATGAAAATAAATATGGAACCACAAGCTTCAAAAGATACATTAAACAAGATGGTCTTAATTGATGTTTATAGGACATTCCATCCAAAAACAACAGAATACACATTTTTCTCAAGTGCTCATGGAACATTCTCCAGGATAGATCATATCTTGGCTCACAAATCAAGCTTTGGTAAATTTAAGACAATTAAAATTGTATCAAGTATGTTTTCCGACCACAACGCTATGAGACTAGATATCAATTACAGTGAAAGATCTGTAAAAAGTAGAAACACATGGAGGCTAAATAATACACTACTTAATAATGAAGTGATCACTGAACAAATCAAAGAGGAAATCAAAAAACACCTAGAAAAAATGGCAATGAGACACGACAACCCAAAACCTATCGGGTGCAGCAAAAGCAGTTCTAAGAGGGAAGTTTATAGCAATACAATCCTACCTTAAGAAACAGGAAGCATCTCGAATAAACAACCTAACCTTGCACCTACAGCAATTAGAGAAAGAAGAACAAAAACCCAAAAGTTAGCAGAAGGAAAGAAATCATAAAGATCAGATCAAAAATAAATGAAAAAGAAATGAAGGAAACAATAGCAAAGATCAATAAAACTAAGAGCTGGTTCTTTGAGAAGATAAACAAAATTGCTAAACCATTAGCCAGACTCATCAAGGAAAAAAGGGAGAAGACTCAAATCAATAGAATTAGAAATGAAAAAGGAGAAGTAACACCTGACACTGCAGAAATACAAAAGATCATGAGAGATTACAAGCCACTCTATGCCAATAAAATGGACAACCTGGAAGAAATGGACAAATTCTTAGAAATTCACAACCTGCCAAGAATGAAACAGGAAGAAATAGAAAATATGAACAGGCCAAACACAAGCACTGAAATTGAAACTGTGATTAAAAATCTTCCAACAAACAAAAGCCCAGGACCAGATGGCTTCACAGGCGAATTCTATCAAACATTTAGAGAAGAGCTAACACCTATCCTTCTCAAACTCTTCCAAAATATAGCAGAAGGAGGAACACTCCCAAACTCATTCTACGAGGCCACATTCACCCTGATACCAAAACCAGACAAGGATGTCACAAAGAAAGAAAACTACAGGCCAATATCACTGATGAACATAGACGCAAATATCCTCAACAAAATACTAGCAAACAGAATCCAACAGCGCATTAAAAGGATCATACACCATGATCAAGTGAGGTTTATTCCAGGAATGCAAGGAGTTTTCAATATATGCAAATCAATCAACGTGATACACCATATTAACAAATTGAAGGAGAAAAACCATATGATCATCTCAATAGATGCAGAGAAAGCTTTTGACAAAATTCAACACCCATTTATCATAAAAACCCTCTAGAAAGTAGGCACAGAGGGAACTTTCCTCAACATAATAAAGGCCATATATGACAAACTCACAGCCAACATCATCCTCAATGGTGAAAAACTGAAATCATATCCACTAATATCAGGAAGAAGACAAGCTTGCCCACTCTCACTACTCTTATTCAACACAGTTTTGGAAGTTTTAGCCATAGCAATCAGAGAAGAAAAGGAAATAAAAGGAATCCAAATTGGAAAAGAAGAAGTAAAGTTGTCACTGTTTGCAGATGACATGATACTATACATAGAGAATCCTAATGATGCTACCAGAAAACTACTAGAGCTAATCAATGAATTTGGTAAAGTAGCAGGATACAAAATTAATGCACAGAAATCTCTTGCATTCCTATACACTAAGGATGAAAAATCTGAAAGTGAAATCAGGAAAACACTCCCATTTACACTGCAATAAAAAGAACAAAATATCTAGGAATAAACCTACCTAAGCAGACAAAGGACCTATATGCAGAAAATTATAAGACACTGATGAAAGAAGTTAAAGATGATACAAATAGATGGAGAGATATAGCATGTTCTTGGATTGGATGAATGAACATTGTGAAAATGAATCTACTACCCAAAGCAATCTACAGATTCAATGCAATCCCTATCAAACTACCACTGGCATTTTTCACAGAACTAGAACAAAAAATTTCACAATTTGTATGGAAACACAAAGGTCCCCGAATAGCCAAAGCAATATTGAGAATGAAAAACGGAGCTGGAGGTATCAGGCTCCCTCACTTCAGGCTATACTACAAAGCTACAGTAATCAAGACAGTATGGTACTGACACAAAAACAGAAAGAAAAATCAATGGAACAGGATAGAAAGCCCAGAGATAAACCCACACACATATGGTCACCTTATCTTTGATAAAGGATGCAGGAATATACGGTGGAGAAGAGACAGCCTCTTCAATAAGTGGTGCTGGGAAAACTGGACAGGTACAAGTAAATGTATGAGATTAGATCACTCCCTAACTCCATACACAAAAATAAGCTCAAAATGTTTTAAAGACCTAAATGTAAGGCCAGAAACTATCAAACTCTTAGAGGAAAACACAGGCCTAACACGCTATGACATAAATCACAGCAATATCCTTTCTTACCCACCTCCCAGAGAAATGGAAATAAAAACAAAAGTAGACAAATGAGACCTAATGAAACTTCAAAGCTTTTGCACAGCAAAGGAAACCATAAACAAGACCAAAAGACTACCCTCAGAATGGGAGAAAATATTTGCAAATGAAGCAACTGACAAATGATTAATCTCCAAAATTTATAAGCAGCCCATGCAGCTCAATAACAAAGAAACAAACAACCCAATCCAAAAATGGGGAGAAGATCTAAATAGACATTTCTCCAAAGAAGATATACAGACTGCCAACAAACACATGAAAGAATGCTCAACATCATTAATCATTAGAGAAATTCAAATCAAAACTACAATGAGATATCATCTCACACCAGTCAGAATGGCCATCATCAAAAAATCTAGAAACAATAAATGCTGGAGAGGGTCTGGAGAAAGGAGTACACTCTTGTACTGCTGGTGGGAATGTGAATTGGTACAGACACTATGGAGAACAGTATGGAGGTTCCTTAAAAAACTACAAATAGAAATATCATATGACCCAGCAATCCCACTACTGGGAATATACCCTGAGAAACCATAATTCAAAAAGGGTCATGTACCAAAATGTTCATTGTAGCTCTATGTATAATAGCCAGGAGATGGAAACAACCTAAGTGTCCATCATCAGATGAATGGATAAAGAAGATATGGCACATATATACAATGGAATATTACTCAGCCATAGAAAGAAACGAAATTGAGCTATTTGTAATGAGGTGGATGGACCTAGAGTCTGTCATACAGAGTGAAGTAAGTCAGAAAGAGAAAGACAAATACCATATGCTAACACATATATATGGAATTTAAGAAAAAAAATGTCATGAAGAACCTAGGGGTGAGACAGGAATAAAGACACACACCTACTAGAGAATGGACTTGAGGATATGGGGAGGGGGAAGGGTAAGCTGTGACAAAGTGAGAGAGTGGCATGGACATACATACACTACCAAACGTAAAATAGATAGCTAGTGGGAAGCAGCTGCACAGCACAGGGAGATCAGCTCAGTTCCTTGTGACCACCTAGAGGGGTGGGATAGGGGGAGTGGGAGGGAAAGAGACACAAGAGGGAAGAGAGTTGGGAACATATGTGTATGTATAACTGTTTCACTTTGCTATAAAGCAGAAACTAGCACACACCATTGTAAAGAAATTATACTCCAATAAAGATGTAAAAAGAAAAAAGAAAAAATGTTTATCCAGGTCCTTTGCCCGTTTTTAATTGGGTTATTTGTTTTTTGCTATTGAATTGTAAGCATTCCTTATGTTTTTTTTTTATTTTAACTTTATATTGAATATACATATTGCTAATATTTTCTCCCATTTAGTACGTTTCCTTTCATTTTGTTATTTCCTTTGCTGTGAAGAAACTATTGAGTTTCATGTAGTGCCATTTGTTTATTTTTGCCTTTTTGCCTTTGTTTTTCATGTCAAATCCAAAAATTCACTACAAAGACCAATGTCAAGGAGATTTTCTCCTATGTTTATTTCCATGTGTTTTATCATTTCAGGTCTTACATTTAAGTCTTTATTTTGTTTTGAATAGATTTTTATGTGTAATATAATGTAGGGCTCCAATTTCTTTATTTTGAATGTGGATGTCCAGTTTTTCCAACACACCTGTTGAAGACACTATCTTTTTCCCATTGTATATTCTTGCCACCTTTGTTGAAAATTAGTTTCCCATATATCTGTGGTGTCTTCACTCTTTATTCTGTTCCATTGATCTATGTGTCTGTCACACTCTTTTTACTACTATAGCTTTGCAATATAATTTGAAATCAGAAAGTGTGATGCCTCCAGCTTTGTTCTTGCTCAAGATTACATTAACTATTTGGGTATTTTGTAGTTCCATACAAATTTTAAGATTGCTTTTTCCTATTTCTGTAAAAATGACATTGGAATTTTGATAAGGATTACATTCAATCTGTGGATCACTTTGGGTACCTTGGACATTTTAACTGTATTAATTCTTGCAATAAAAGAACATGGGTTATCTTTCCATTTATTTATGTCTTCTTCTATTCATCAATGTTTTATAGTTTTCAGTGTATAGATCTTTTATCTTCTTGGTAAAATTTACCCATAAATGTTTTTTTTTAATGCTATTGTAAATGAGATTGCTTTCTAAAAATTTTTTTGGATGGTTTATTTTTAATGTATAGAAATTCAACTGATTTTTACATGTTAATATTATATCCTGTGACTTTCCTAAACTTGTTTATCAGTTCTAACAGTCTTTATTTTTTGGGGAGTCTTTAGTGTTTTCTATATATAAGATCATGTCATCTGCAAATAGAGACAATTTTACTTCTTCCTTTCTGATTTGGATGATATTTATTTCTTTTCCTTGCCTAACTGCTCTGGCTAGGACTTCCAGTACTACGTTGAATAGAAGTGGTGAGCATGGGCAATCGTGTCTTGTTCTTGATATTAGAAGAAAATCTTTCACCTTTTCATTGTTGAATATGATGTCAGCTATGGGTTTGTCATATATGGCCTTTATTGTGTTGGATATGTTCCTTCTATACTAAATTTTTGAGAGCTATTATCATGAAAGGGTATTCATTTTTGTCAAGCACATTTTCTAAATCTACTCAGAGGATCATATAATTGTTATTTTTCATTGTATTAAAATGGTCTATCATGTTTATTGATTTTCACATGGTGAGTCATCCTTGAATCTCAGGGATAAATCCCATTTGATTATGGTGCATGATCCTTTTAATGTGCTGTTGAATTCAGAGTGCTATGATTTTATTGAGAATTTTTGCATCTCTATTCATCAGGTTATGGGCCTTTTTTTTTTTTTTCTTATAGTAACCTTACCTGGCTTTGGTATCAGGATAATGCTGTCCTGGTAAAATGACTTTGGGTGTATTCTTTCCTCTTAATTTTTGGAAGCATGAGAAGGATTGGTGTTAATTCTTCTCTGAATATTTATTTGGTAGAATGCACCAGTGAAGCAATCTGTTCCTGACCTTTTCTTTGTAGGGAGGTTTTTCATTACTGAGTCAATCTCCTTGCTCACTTTTGGTCTCTTCAAATTTTCTATTGATTCATAATTCAGTCTTGGTAGGTTGTATGTTTCTAGGAATTTATCCACTTGTTCTAAGGTTATCCAATTTATTGGAGAATAATTGTTCATACTAGTCTTTTATGATTCTTTTTATTTCTGTAATATCATTTGTAATGTCTCTTCTTTCATTTCTGATTTTATTTATTTGGGTTTTCTCTCTCTTTTCCTTAGTCACGCTAAAGGTTCATCAATTTTGCTTATCCTTTTTAAAATCCAACATTTTTAAAATTTTTGTTTTCTATTGTTTTTCTGTCCTCTATTTCATTTATTTCTGCTCTAATTTTTGTTATTTTCTTCCTTCTGCTAACTTTGGGCTTAGTCTGTTCATTTCTATTGAAGTGTAAATTTATACTATTTATCTGAGATCTTTATTTATATGGCTGTGCAGCGTGGCTTGTGGGACCTTAGTTCCTTGACCAGGAATCAAACCCACGCCCTTGGCAGTGAAAGTGTGCAGTCCTAACCACTGGACTGCCAGGGAATTCCCAAGATCTTTATTTTTTCTTGATGAACATGTTTATCACTATAAACTTCCATTTTAGTACTGCTTTTGCTCCATCCCATGAGTTTCGGTATGTTATTTTTCCATTTTCATTTGTCTCAAGATATTTTTTGATTTCCCTCTTGATTTCTTCTTTGTCCCATTAGTTGTTTAATAACATGTATAATCCCTACATAATTGTAAATTTTCCAGTTTTGTCTCATATTATTGATTTCTAATTTTTTTACTATTTTAGTTGGAAAAGATACTTGAAATGATTTTAATCACAAATTTGTTAAAACTTGTTTTGTAGCCTAATATATGGTGTATCCTGGAGAATATTCCATGTGCACTTGGGAAGAATGTGTATTCTGCTACTGTTGGATGGTATGTTCTATATACGTATGTTAGGTTCATTTGATCTAAAGTATAGTTGAAGTATAAAATTTCCTTACTGAATTTCTCTCTGGATAATCTATCAATAGTTGACAGTAAAATATTGAAGTCCCTTACTCATATTTTATTGTCTATTTCTCCCTTCAAATCTGTTAGTATTTGCTTGATATGCTTCGATGCTTCTATGTTGGGTGCATATCTATTTACAATTTTTATATCATCTTGATGAGTTTATCCCTTATCATGACTTAATAACCTTCTCTGTTTCTTGTTACAGTTTTTGACTTAAAACTATTTTGTCTCAATATTACTACTCTTGTTATCTTTGGTTACCGTTTGCACAGCATATCTTATTCAATCCATTCACTTTCAGTCTATATGTATACTTAAAGTTAAAGTGAGTTCCTTGTGGGCAGCATATTCTCTTTTTAGTGAAAACCTATCAACTAAAAACAAAACCTCGGGACTTCCCTGGTGGTGCAGTGGTTAAGAATCTGCCTGCCAGTGCAGGGGACAAGGGTTTGAGCCCTGGTGGGGGAAGATCCCACATGCCACGGGGCAACTAAGCCCATGTGCCACAACTGCTGAGCCTGTGCTCTAGAGCCCCCAAGCCACAACTACTGAGCCTGTGCTCCACAAGAGAAGCCACCTCAATGAGAAGCCTGTGCTCGCCACAACTAGAGAAAGCCCATGCACAGCAACGAAGACCCAACACAGCCAAAAATAAATAAATAAATAAAACTAAACTTAAAAAAAAAACCCAGTATAAGTGTGTATATTTCAATATACATCTATGAAGAAGAATAAAAGTTAAAAAGTATAAACACCATTCAGGTGACATAGGAGGAAATGAGAGGAGAAGTTCTCTGGAAAGATCATTGTCCTTGTCTTTATACATTTTTGTAGCATAATATTTTGCTTCTCATACGAGGCATTTATTATTTTTCTAACTTGAAAGCTATCAAATAGTTAAAATCATTTACTAAGTAAATAAAAGTAGGAATAGAAAACATAAGAAGATAAAAAACCACAATTAACCAAAGAGAATAAGCTTTGATGAAGAAGTAACTGGAAATTCAAAAATTTACTCATTAAAATTAAAAATCTAAAAAATCTGTTAAACAGCAGATTAAATAGACTTAAAAGAGAATTATTATTTGAACTCAGTCCTTGGAACTCTTCTCTCCTTTCTGTACTAACTCCCTTAGTGATCAGCCTCAAGGCTTTAAAAGACATCTGCACACAGATATTTTTCAGATTTATAACTACAACTTATACCAGTAGGCTGAACCCCATGCTTTCATATCCAAATGACTCTTCAATGTCTACACTTGAATGAATAATAGACATCTTTAAGTTAATATATATTATATATATATAAATATATATATAGTTTAGGGAGATATATATAGTTAAGATATATATATAATATATACTATAGTTATATATTATATAACTATAATATATATAGTTGCTGTATATATATACATATATATGTGTGTGTGTGTGTGTGTGTGTATATATATATATATATATATATAGTTAAGGTAGGTGAGGCTAATACTGCGGTAATAAAATAATCTAAAAACATCAGAGTATTAACATGCAAAAACGTATTTTTTACACTCAAGGTGGTGTATGTTAGGTGGCTTTCCAAGGCAACTTTCTGCTGGATAATGACACAGTGCATCAGGCTGCTTTAATCTTGCTATCTTAATACAAAAGGGAGAGACCTTGAAAATCATGTAGGAGTTTTTAACTTCCTCAGTCACTTTTGCTCACAGCCCATTGGTCATAACTAGTCAAAAGACCCCTCCAGATTGCAAAATGAAAAATATCCCCCCATAGATCCACTCTGAAAGAATTATTAGGATGCATAGTTCAGCAAGAATAATATGAATTCAAGGAGAAATCAGTGAGACACAAGGTACAGAGTGAGGAATGATATTTGAAAGCTTCTTGTTAACACCAAGTATATACTGATAGTTAAAAAATAAAAATAATGTCATACAGCTTCTAAATAATAATGTAGAACTAAAAATTCAGATAATAAAAACATTAACTTTGCATTTTTAATCAAATTACATACCTGTGGTACAATATATATTTTACAAAAGATTTAATGTCATAAAAGGTTAGACTCTCAAATTAACTTAAAATTCAATACAAATCCTATTACAATCCTGAGTTTATGATTGTGAACTTTTAAATTACTTTCTGTAACTGAAGTTAATCTTGATGAATAAATATGCAAAGGACTTTTTGAGAAAGGAAACTAGTAAGGGAGAACTTGATCCAGTAAATATGAACACTTCCCATAAAGCTACTTATATCAAAATACAAATAGATAAACTGATGAGTAGAACAGAATGGAGGAACCAGAAAATGTTCTAAGTATTATGGGAATCTAGTGTATGATTAAGCAGACATTTCAAGTTATTTTTTAAAATATAATTTATTTAATAATTCACGATTTCATAATTGACTATATACCTGTGTAAAAGAAAACGAAGACATTCCCACTTCAAATAATTTAACAAAACACACACATACACATATATAAAGAAAATTTAAAATGCTTTTTTAATCTGAAGTTGGAGAACACAAGAAACCTAGAAACTACTAAAAAAAAGATAGACACATTTTACAGCACAAATTTTTTTTAAAAATTTATGACAAATAGATCACCACAGGCAGAATAAAAACACAAACTACAAACTGGATGAAAATATTTGAAACCCATTTGACTGACAAGAATAATTTTATCAGTATAGGATGGGCTTTACAAATTGATAAGAAAAAAATTTAAAACCCAGTAGTAAAATAGGTAAAGAAGGTAAACCTGAAATCCATTTGAGGGTGATTTCAAATGTCCAATAACTTAAGATTAGATGCTCACTCTTTTCTTTTTTTCCATCTTTATTGGAGTATAATTGCTTTACAATGTTGTGTTAGTTTCTGCAGTATAACAGTGAATCAGCTGTATGTATACATATATCCCCATATCCCCTCCCACTTGTGTCTCCCTCCCACCCTCCCTATCTCACCTGTCTAGGTGTCAATTGACAGATGAATGGATAAAGAAGATGTGGCACATATATACAATTGAAAAGATGCTGACTCTTATTAGTAGTCAGGGTACTGAAATTTGAAATAACAAGATTCATTTATGTTTTGATAATCCATGAGATACACAGATATTTAAATGGTTTGATAATATCAAATACTGATTTGGCTATGTGGAAATGACTACAATCACCCATTGCTTAGAATGTGATTTGCTACAATCTTTATGCTGTGTTTACTAAGAAGGTAAAAATGCATGTACTCTGATTCATCAATCTCACTTTGTGGAAACTATTATTCAACAGTAAGTATCTGCAAGGTATAAGGATCCTATTTGAATCACTCGCAGTGGCCAAAAGGTAAGAAAAGCATGAACACCTTGCTTTACATGAAATAAATAAAAATCATAATAAAAAATTTAATTGGGTGGTAATATGTAGGAATACTGTAATTTGTTATTTCAGTTATGAAAGTCATAAATTGAGAGTACTGGTTTTGAGAGACAATTATTTCAGATCTTTAGCTGGCAGAAAACCAAGCTGTCATCATCCCTTCTACATGAAGACTATAAACTTGTTTTAAAGGCTGATGTTTACATTCATCAGATGTATTTTAACTGAAAATACACTCAAAGATGATGTAATAAGAGAAAGAGAAAAGTGTTTCTCTCTTCAATTAACAACTTTAATTGCATCTTTAATTTCCTGCCATTGAATAGAAAGCTGTTGGTTGGAAAAATGTTTTCACTAATTTTATGGGAAATGTGTTATGTGTTCCATCCCAAATCAAGACAATTTTCAAATATAGAAAAATCTACCAACTAGACAATGAAAATAATGTATATAATAATAAGAAACACTTGAAAATAATGACCTTTTTGCATAAAGCATAGTATGTTAAATTATTTGTACTTGTCAAAGGAGGTTTTTGTAAGTGGAAAAAGATGTGATTCATTCTTTGTAAGATAGTAGAGTCAAGTAACCAACTTATAGTCAGATATTTAATACAAGAATCAGATATGGCTTGATGATAATTTTCTTTTCCTTGAGACTTGACGTTGGAATTTCATAGAGGATGTAAAATCCTTGGATTGAAAAAAACCTCGAAATGAAAATTTGCTTTCAAACACCTACATTGCATTCAAAATTCACTGAAGTACAAAATATCCTTTAGGGCAAAATAAAGGCAAAACATGAGGGCACTACACGACATACAGTTCAAAGTTGTTACATATTATAAGAATTGACTAGAAGTTTTGTGTCAAGTAAAATGGTGAGTGCGTATTTGTCTGAAAAGAATGTTGAAATATAACTTCTTATAGCATTATTTATTTGGTATGAAAAAAAGTTATGTCAACTCAAAAAGTACTTGCTGCCTAAAAAGTGAGACAACATTTCAAGAGCCATCTGGTAAAAAGGTCATTAATAAAACAATTGTTCTGTGAGTTGTCTGAAATTAGTTGCTACAATTTGAGTTTTATGATAAATTTTTATGTGAATGAGTGAGCCATAGTTATCTGATTAAATCTTTTTCAAAAATTATCAAAGTGGGAATATACATGAACTGTAAAAATGATACCTTGATAATATGCCTACCTCCAAACACAATACAATACATTTATTTGACAGCTCCAACAATGGTGTCTACATTTCTCATTTTTAAAATAAAGTTACTATGGTATTTTCATAATTGTCAAGTATACATTATATAAAGCACTTTATATTAATGATATGAAAACCAAGTTATAGTTAATGTAGAGCTGCTGAACACACGAGACCCCTGAGATGCTCTCCTCATTTGTTTTCTGCGAACTTTTAGCAGAATTTCAATGCGGGCATTACTTTATTTTTGGAGTAAAGTATTCTATGATCTTGCAAAATACAGCAACAAAAGACATATGCTATTACACTTTTGCAAGCCTGTGGCTAGAGTCTTGCCTTTGGGTTTTGGGAACTATGTAATGGAATTTATGTCACTATAAGGGTTCCATTATGTAATTTGTAACCAGTCTTGTAAATACAGTATGCTAAATGTTAAAAAAAAGAGAAATATCAAAATTAAATTACAAAGGAACACGCTAACATATCCTTTCCTACTTTAGGTTCAGAGCCTTTAAGCAAAGCAATGTAGTAGTTATTCTGCTCGTTTTTTGTTTGTTTGTTTGTTTTTTTATAAATTTATTTATTTATTTATTTTGGCTGCGTTGGGTCTTCGTTGCCGTGCGCAGGCTTTCTCTAGTTGTGGCGAGCAGGGGCTACTCTTTGTTGTGGTGCACGGGCTTTTTCTTGCGGTGGCTTCTCTTGTTGTGGAGCAGAGGCTCCAGGCGCACGGGCTTCAGTAGTTGTGGCATGTGAGCTCAGTAGCTGTGGCTCGCGGGCTCTAGAGCACAGGCTCAGTAGTTGTGGCGCACGGGCTTAGTTGCTCCGCGGCATGTGGGATCTTCCCGGACCAGGTCTCGAACCCGTGTCCCCTGCATCGTCAGGCGGACTCTCAACCACTGTGTCACCAGGGAAGTCCCTGCTCGTTTGTTTTTGATTTCTGTTTTTGTGTTGCAGATTCTCAAAGAAAAGCTCTAGAAGTATGGAAAATACATTATGCAAGTCAAAGATACTTATTATTTTTTTTAAGATTTTAGCATCAATACATTTGAACAAGTAACTTTAACAAATCACTAATATTTACACAAGCATTTAGAATGTCACAACTTAGAGCAACTCATTTCAATTAGGTTCATAATTTTAAAATATTTATCTCTTTTTTAATCTAAATCTGATTTTGTTTTATAAATTGAATCCTAAAATGATCTGAAAAGTTTCATTAAATTTAAACAATCTCCAGTTTCTGCTTCCAGAAATTCAGAACTTTAGAGAAGCTCTCTGGATAAAAAACATTACAATCTTTTCTAAATTTTAAGAGGATCATATTTCACACAATAAAATGTATAGAAGTCATAACAAGACCAATTAGGAGTACTTCTTTTTCTTCTGCCATTTCTTTCCCTTCTCTAAGGGGGAAAAAAACCCCACTTTCTATGGCAAATGATTTTCTACTCCATATAGTTTATCTCAAGTGAAGGAGATTAAAATTATATGTACGTATGAGCAATAAGAGACCATGATATCCTCAGATCTGCACTTGTTTTTCACCCAAATAGGATAGAAAAAAATTTTCTTTTTCCTGACTCCTCCCTTTATCATCTGCCTCAACATTTAAAGTCTAGAGATAGAATTAAAGTGTAGTAGGAATTAATATTCAAGGTTTAAATTTAACTACTGAGGTTTGGAACTGGTTTTCTTGTAGTTCCAGTTCACTTGTAGGTAAATGCAGAAATTCTGTGATGAGAACTAAGTATATGTGCACATTAAAAATCTAATAAATAATCTTAAATACAGATAAAGGTATCCTGTTATCATTTGACTTTTTTGTAGTAAAATATATATAACTTAAAATTTACATTTTAACCTTTTTAATTGTTTAGTTTGTGGCATTGTGTACATTCACATTGTTGCACAACCACTACCACCATCCATTTCCAGAACTTTTTCATTTTTGCAAATTGAAACTCTGTATCCATTGAACAACTCCTCTTTCCCTCTTGCCCCCACCTGTTGGTTCCCTCCATTCTACTTTCTGCCTCTGTAAATTTGACTATTTTAAGTACCTCATATAAGTGGATTCATACAATATTTGTCCATTTGTGTCTGGTTTACTTCATGTAACATATAATGTGTTCAAAGTTCATCTATACTGTAGCATGTGTCAGAATTCTCTTCTTTTAAAAGTCTGAATAATATTCCATTTTATGTATAAACCTCATTTTTATCTATTTATTCTGTGATAGACTGTTGAATTGTTTCTACCATTTGGCTTTTGTGAATAATGCTATTAACATTGGTTTAAAAATATATGTTCCAGTTCCTGCTTTCAGTTCTTTTGTGTATATACCCAAAGTGGAATTTCGGGATGAAATGGTGATTTTGTATTTAATTTTTTGAGGTATCCTTGTCAAGAATCTTTTGCTGATACATGTGAGGGTTTCTTTCACTTTATAGGTCTATGTGTCTATGACAATACAACACTGTTTGTGTGTGTGATTAAAAACAACTGAAGAGGGAATTTGGGAGATGGGAGATAGATCAGAAGAAAATATCCAGAATGTAGCAGGGATAAAGACAAGGTCATGGAAAGTGTGAAAAAGAGGCTGAGAGACTTGGAAGATAGAATGAGAAACTCTAATATATACATACATTTAATCAGGGTTCCTTAAAGAGAGAGTAGGAAACATGGAAGAGATAAGATAGTCAATTACTGAGAATTTTCTGGAATTAAATGACATGAATTCACAATTACAGTAAGCCCAATGTATATCAAGTAAGTTAAGTAAAAACAAATTCACATCTCCATACATCATAGTGAAACTTTAAAAGAGCAAAGACAGAGAGATCTTAAAAGTATCATTCATTAAAATTCCATTAGGAAAAAAACAGTTAAGATACAGAGAAAAACAAATTCATGATCCCAAATGAAATTGTCTGGCAAGGTTAGAACTCTATTCTACTACAACAGAAATAGGAAGGTAGAATCAGAATGACCCAAGCAAAGTCTGGTTGAAGTGAAACCATGAAGAAATGATTTTGGACCAAGTAGTACACTAGTGCTAGATGTGATGTCTTACAGTCTTTAGGCTGTTGTAAACATCTCATGAAGTTACCTTGAGGGGACAGCCTCACATCAGGATAAAATGTAAAAAAAAAATGTTTCTCATAATTCTCTGAGACACACAGGAAGAACATCTGTTCTGTAGCCATATATATAGGCATAAATATATAGCTTTGCGTGCTATAAGCAATTTTACCCTGTGCTTGCAACCATTATTTAGAAGTTTCTATGTCTTTCCCTTGTCTTCCATGAGTAATTAAACCTCTCTTCATTCTTTCTGGAAGGTAGTGTCATGTAAACACTAACTGGGTCTTCAAAAGGTCTCCCACAGATTCCCCATATTATTTAACTCTTCCTTTTTTTCTTCCTAGAGTCCCCTTTTTTTCATCCCATCTCATCCTCCTGGATCTCTATTTCTCTTACCTCCTCCCAATCTATGGGTTTCTTCTTTGGCTATAAAGTGGGGATGGGGTGGAGCAGAAGAAGGATCATAGTTATTGGATGGAGCTGCTTGGTTAAATAATAAAATGCCTAGACTTAGTAAACATGCTGTTACATGATAGTTGCCTCATTCCTGCATAGGTTTTAAGGATGTAAACTGAACACATTTGTGATTAATTTTCCATTGCCATGAAACACATGTGTGTGCATGCACATATACGTGACTCAAAGATTCAAAGGCAAGATTATTTCCAATGATCAAACAGAACCAATGTAAAATAAAAAATAAAACTTTTTCTTAAATTTCAAAACGATAGAACACACACACACACACACACACACACAGTATCAGAAGTCATGACTTTGACTTTACTTATATAAAGCAACTTTATCTGTAACATGCCTGGCTCAGAAATAGAAAGTATTTTGCAGATCTCTTAACACTTCATACCCAGGGCCATAGCCCCATCAACTCAATTATGATATTCTTTCCTGGTGAGAATTGGTATGGCTTCACATTTCTTCTCTGAACAGCATGCCAGGCAGCCACAACAAGGTGATCAGAGTTGGCATGTAAGGTGAAGTATATTTACTATCTTCAATCTATCATCTTCAGCAAACCAGTTTGGAGTGCAGATATTTTGGCTCAGGTTATTCCTAGTTTCCACTTCAGTCACTGGAGTCACTGTGGTGCAAATGGCTTGCAGGTGTTTGCTTTTTAGGCACCATCTGTTTAGGTGTCCTAGAATACTAATTTGTGCTTTTGGTGTGTTTCGTTATATTATTAGCAAATCACATGTATAAATAATTTGACTCCCCTATTAACTGAAACAATGAAATGATTTAAGAATTAAGAAAAGGTAGGTAAAGTAAATGATAGAAAAATATATTACTTTTACAAGGCAGACTTAGAGATAAAGTTGAATCACAAATCTGGACTCCTGTGTGTTGGGGAGGATAAAGCTGAGATGTACTAAAAGAAAGATGAGGTTAAATCAACTGATATAAATCCTAGTTTGTTTTTTTTTTCTGTGCTCTTTACAAGTTTATTGCAGAAAAAAGTAAAGTTAAATAATCCTATATACAGGATGAAAGATTAAGGAGCAACACTGATAACACATAGAGAGTCTTCAATATTCCAAGATAAATATGTTAATAAAGATAACTCCCAATTTTTTCCAGAACATCTTAGCTAATCCTTATATTTTAAAGTCACGATTACAACACAAAATAGAAATGAACATCCAAAGACTACAAAATAAATTTCTCTTGGCCAAAGAATCTCCTTAATAATTGAGAACAATCTCTTCCCTCCTCACTGAACCTACTAAAGTCATCTACCCATGGGAAGAACTTATTACTTATTTCCTGACTTGTGTAGATATGTCATCGGCCTTAAATATTCAAGAAAGTATTTCAAGGACTAACGTTAACATACGTAATGGATCTGGACAGAAAGTCAGTCTTATTCAGTTAACATGTTCAAGATCACTGGAGTAATGGCTTAGTCTGCTGATATTCTCATGGAGACGAGTCTATGGCTTCAAAGTACTTTGGAAGAAAGGCACTTATGTTGGTTTTATTCAAGTAAGAAGTGAGATGCAAAAGTAAATATACATCATCAATGACAATGAGAGAGGGAATTTTCAGAGGTAACTGCAGGTTGATAAACATACTATGACCTCAATTGTGAGAAAAATTTTCTTTATTAAAAGGTATAAAATAGTTTCATCAATTTTAATGAGATTTAAGTAGGAAGGAGATATCAGAGTTTCATTTACTCTCTTATCCATTGACTAAGATTATAGTTTAAATATTATCCAACATGTAACTCACACTACAATTTAAGTCAATGATGTTTTCAGTAAAAGAGTTTAATTCTTAAAATGAAAAAGAAATGTATATATACAGATATATCTTTTGAAAAGAAGTGAATGTTATTATCAATAGAATTTTGCATAATAGTTGTAAAGAAAACTTCGAATCGTATTTATTTTACAAATAAGCATGTTTATTTAAAATACATACCATATTATGGAAATTTGTGTTTTTAAGGGGGGAGAGAGAGTGAGAAAACTATAGTAAAAGAAAGAGAACTTCATTCTTATGTAGGCATATTTAATATTTTCCTTTCACTACTAATTGTGAAACAGTAAAGAATGCTTGAAGAACCCATGGAAGTGAGAAATAGCTTGCTTCAGACTAACAAATATACAGACATGAAAGGAAATATAAATATACCTATGGTAGAAATATCTGGGGAAATTGGACAAAAGTATATTTCTATTCACTTAGTTTTCTCTCCTTTAGTATATCAACAGACAGGCCCTTAATTTATTTCTTCTTAGAACTTAGTAAAGAGGTAAATAGACTATCCATTAGCTTTGATATTATATTTCATCAATTCCATGGGACATCTAAGACCTTATCATCACAATATTGGTTAAAGTATGGCAGCAGTAAATGTCATGTCTGTCATCCTGAGCTGTACTGAGCCAATCCGTGTTAGATTTACTCTGAGTAAATGTCATTGCCATTGTTGAGTGCTTAGAAAATGTAAATTTTTTTTTCTACTGACAAGTGCTTGACAATAAATTGCCTGGCTAGTACAATAGCAGAAAGCTAATGACTAGGTCTTGCTTCTTGTAAAGATATGAAGACTATCATGTAGCTCATTTGATTTGTCAGGAAGGACTGCAGTACTGCTTCTATATGCATACTTTATGTAGAAAAATTGGGATGGCACTTCAGTTTAAGAATTTCATGAAAAAACTTTTTTTTTAGTCTGGTGCCCTTGTCTGTGATTTGATAAATTTCACCTAATGTCAGCTCTTTTCCTGCTTTTGTAATAAAAGAACAGGCTGCCCTTTACATTCTTGATAGCCTTTCATGCACAGAGGATAAGAAATCACTCTCACCTACAATGACTATTGCTGTCCTTAAGTATTGCTTTCATTCTTTGAAACAATCTCTACAGGCTACTCTAAGTATCACTTCTGTCAGATAGAGGACAAGAGACTAGGTGAGGTGTTCTATAACGAGAGGATACAAGGAACTGAAGGAAGGCCTCTCCTCTTCTTATTAGGAAACCACATAGCTAGTATAATTTGACTTAGAAAGAGAAAAGAAAGTTTATTGCATATAAAATATTAAATAGAATAATGAAATTTTCCTCTTTCTCTCCCTCCAAAAAATATTAATAATTTTACACATCTCCTGACATCTACACTATGGTAAATAACAGTGTGGGCTTTGTAGGCAGTCACTTTCTAGCCATGCAACTTTGAGTACACTATTAAATCTCTTTGAGTCCAAGTTTTTGATATGTGAAACAAGGAAAATTATAGTTTACCTAAGAAATGTATTTTTGAAGTATAAATGAGAGAATTTCTATAAACCACTGAGCATAATGTATGAAACATAGTAACTACCCAATTAATGCTAGCTTTATAGAGGTATTAATAAGTATTTCCTCTATTTCCCACCAAATTTCAATACCATTTGAAAGATACAGGAGTCAGACAGAGATTAAAATCTTAACATTATTAATGAGTAAATAAGACAATATGGTTTTGGATTTAAGCGAAATTAGTTTTCTAATATTCTCCTCTCTACCCCTCACCCTAGTAGAATCAGGAACAGGAAATGCTGAACTTTAGGACAAAGTTTACCCTACTGAGTTTCCCACACAGTAAAGATTGCACCTCAACTGCAATCAGGTACATAAGAAAGAGAAAGGCATTGAGCTCAGTTCCTTTGTCCAAACGAAATAATCAGGTAAATCATTCCTTTGTCCCTGTCCTCTTTCTAAGTGACTGGTGCATGGGGATAGAGGCCAATAGGATTATTCCAACCAAAAAGCCTCTACATGGAAATATGAGGCCAAGGGAGAGGAGGTTCCTGACCACCAGGAATCACTGTAATGTTAATAATCATGTGTTCTCTACCTTGGTGATCTGAAAAACCCCAAGAACCCAAATATGGAAAGATAACCTATGTATTCAGGTACTTTCTTGGAGAAATGTCTAGAACTCAGCATGTTCTAGCCATGATCAGATTCTATTTCTCTCCTTGTCTCTTATTTGTGTGATTTATTACAAAGCTCCAAAGATTAGTTTATGGTGTCATCTGTTTCTCTTGTCTTTATTCACTTGCATTTATATTTACATATGTACAAGGTCTTGGATTTTCTTTTCCCTACATGTGGCTGTTTTGTCTTAGGAAACAGAGGTGTTTGCTCAGATAGATTTTCACCATAGCTGCTTGGAAGTAAAGAGTGAACTTTTTTTAAAAAAAAAACTCTTATTCTTGTTGAGTTTAATGGATGCCTTTAATCTCACAGTAAGAAACTAGTCAAAAGCAAAGAACATAAAAGTAGAATGTTCTGTGATGGACATAGCAGAACAAAAGGTGAATGGTTCCTTGTAGCAATCAACTTTCATAGTGTCAACATAGGTTTCAATTTGTTGCCACCTTCTTTGAGTAAATGACCATGAAATTAAGAGCAAATTTTCCCAAAATTAGAAAACAAACTACCATCCTGGAGCAGATTCTGGGAAATCACATTCTGGAAGGCTAGAAGTAACTTTTATTTTCAAGAGTGAGTACTTTGGACAGTGTCATCTATTAAAATATATTATTTTTCATTGTCACTTAAAATACACACAACTTTGTTGCCAAAGCAGTTCAAGAAAATAATGTCAAAATTTTCGTAAAAACCTGGCTCTCAAAAACCAGCTTTAGGGGCTTCCCTGGTGGAGCAGTGGTTGAGAGTCCACCTGCCAATGCAGGGGACACAGGTTCGTGCCCCGGTCCGGGAGGATCCCACATGCCACGGAGCGGCTGGGCCTGTGAGCCATGGCTGCTGAGCCTGCGCATCTGGAGCCTGTGCTCCGCAACTGGAGAGGCCACAACAGTGAGAGGCCCGCGTATGCAAAAAAAAAAAAAACAAAAAAACAAAAAAACAAAAAAAACCAGTTTTAATATATCCAAAATCAATTTCAAATGCTCCACGGGTGGTTCAAGTTCTATTAATATTTGATATTTTATTTAAATTAAAATTGAGAATAATGACCAAAAAAAAATGAATGCTTGAATAAACTGTAAGTAGCTATCATGACCTTATTTTTAAAAGTTTCAATTCATGGGATAAAGAAATCTTTTAAGTGGCCATATTCATATTTATTTTGAATAATATTAAATATTAATTAGTATTATAAAACATTTATTTAGAATACCTACTTATCTTTAAATAGCATATATGCATTAGTTAATTATAACTTGATTAAAGTGGTATACACTAAACTAGAGTCCCTTTGGCCTGGTGGAAAATTTATTGAAATGGTACTTATACTGACATTATATATTTTTCATAATAAAAATTACTGAAGTGATATTTTCTAACTATTAAATATCAACAGAAAAGTAGCAGAGTCCATGAGGACTTGTTTTGAGGGAGTCAGATGACACAAACAAAATAAACATAAACTAATACTAGAAATCTATATCAGAATTGAGCTTAGAAGTACAATTGAGGATTCACCAAAATATGATGAAAGAGCTTAAACAAGAGAATATCTATTAAGATGATCTTTTTATAAAGTCAAGTAGATTAAAGTTTAAGTGCTAGTCAGATCAAAATTAAACAAAGAATATCGAGGAAGGAGAGAATGGAGTTCAAATATCCAATGCCTTCGATGACAGATTGGTCATAGCTCTTGAGTGTAATTGCTCTGTAATTCCCATTTTGTGGCTTTGATGTGTCTTGAGGCAGTAGTCCTATTTGAAATCAAGTGCTCTGTGTAGCCAGATGCTATAAATTCTGATGTTTAAGGGCCTAACTCCGGCATAGTGCATAAAAAGAACGTAGCAGTAAGAGCTTTTTTTAAATTGAGGTATAATTGATTTATAATATTGTATTACTTTCAAGTGCACAGAATAGTGGTTCAGTATTTTTACAGATTAAACACCTTTAAAGGTTATTACAGGATAAAGGGCTTAATTCCCTGTCCTGTACAGTATATGCTTGATACTTATCTATTTTATACATAGTAATTTGTATGTCTAATCCCATAGCCCAAACTTGCCCCTCCCTCTTTCTTTCTCCCCATTGATAACCACTAGTTTGTTTCAATATCTGTGATTCTGTTTCTGTTTTGCTATATACATTAGTTGGTATTATTTTTTAGATTCCACATATGAGTGATATCATAGAGTATTTGTCTTTCTCCGTCTGGCATTACACTAAGCATTATATTCTCTAGGTACATCCATGTTGCTGCAAATGGCAGAATTTCATTCTTTTTACAGCTGAGTAATATTCCACTATATATATACATAAGTATGTGTAGAACATCTTCTTTAACCATTTCTCTGTTGATGGACACTTGTGTTGCTTCCATAGCTTAGCTATGGTAAATAGTGCTGCTATGAGCATCGAAGTGCATGTATCTTTTCAAATTAGTGTTTTCAGTTTTTCTGGATGAGTACACTGGAGTGGAATTGCTGGATCATATGGTAGTCCTATTTTTAGTTTTTTGAGAAACCACCATACTGTCCACCATAGGGCTGCAACAATTTACATTCCCACCAACAATGTACAAGGATTCCTTTTTTTCCACAACCTTGCCAACATTTGTTATTTGTAGACTTTTTTTTTTGTGGTACATGGGCCTCTCACCGTTGTGGCCTATCCTGTTGCAGAGCACAGGCTCCGGACATGCAGGCTCAGTGGCCATGGCTCACGGGCCTAGCCGCTCCACGGCATGTGGGATCTTCCCAGGGCAAAAACCCATGTCCCCTGCATCGGCAGGTGTACTCTCAACCACTGCACCACCAGGGAAGCCCATGTAGACTTTTTGATGATAGCCATTCTGATAGGTTTGAAGTGATATCTCATTGTTACATTGATTTGCATTTTTCTAATAGTGATGTTAAGTATCTTTTCATGTGCCTGCTAGCCATCTGTTTGTCTCCTTTGGAAAAATGTCTATCTAGGACTTCTGCCCATTTTTTGATTGGGTTGTTTGTTTTTTTGATATTGAATTTTATGAACTGTTTATATATTTTTGATATTAACCCATTGTTGGTAATATCATTTGCAAATATTTTCTCCCACTTGGTAAGTTGTATTTTTGCCTTGAAGATGGCTTCCTTTGCTGAGAAAAAAGTATTAAAATTTAATTAGGCCCATTTGTTTATTTTTGCTTTTATTTATTTTGCTTTATGAGAGAGATCCAAGAAAATATCGTTATAATTTATGTCAAAGATTGTTCCTCTTATGTGGAGGCAAAAATTCCCTTTATCTAATTTTCAAAATGATTAAAATGTTTTTTACACAGTCTGTATTACCCACTATAAAACTGTCAATACATCTTGATTTCAATATAAAAGTCATTATTTGTTTGAAAGAAAATAGTATTATGTTACATTACATTATACTATATCGTATTGTATCATATATCATATTATATTATATATATTGATGCTCTTTTTTTGGCAGGTGATGCTAAAATAGAAACAAGTAGTAATGTCATTTTAACATATTTTATGCCAAAAAATTATAAAGAATATAGATAAATTAGTAGTTAATTAGCTACCTGATACAGGCTTAAGTAAATACAAATTATAAAGGTGAAGGGACAAATGAAACAGATGATACTATTGGCTCTTTACAAGTACTGTTAAACTTTGTAGCACAATTAACTACTGGTCTTACGTATTGATTCTAGGAGCCAGAATTTCTTATTGGTATGCCATTAAAAGGGTTATTAGCAAAAGAGTTAGACTTGTTTCTAATTGTGTCTCTCTATGCAGATCTGACTACATATTAAACTTGGTTTAGCATGAAATACAAACCAAATGAAAGCAAAGTTGTGGGAATTAAGGTCCATTTGGGGACATACATTACATGAATATTGTACTATATCTTTATAAGATATAAAGAGTCTCTTTCAAAACCATCTTCTTTCTGATATCCTTACCACTATTCAAAATACATGAACATGATAGCCTTTTTTCTTATCAAATGAGTGAGTTAAATGATCAAAATTTTCAACATTAGTTTAGAAAAAACTGCATCAAGCAAATAAAATGATGTCAGCATACAGTATGACAGACTCCTTCCCCTTCCCCATGAAAACTCTTTCTATATGGATGGGTTTGCTGCCTCATTTGATTCAATATGGCATTTGTTCATTTTTAAGTACCTGAAAATTTCCTACTCAAATAAAAATGTCCCATAGAATCATATAAATCTATAAGCTAAAAAGAAAGCCTAACCTCTTTATTTCCATTTGGCTAAATGTGTTAAGTACTTTTCTACTCACATTTTGAGTAAATGTATACCAAATTATGTTCGTGGATTAAAAGTTACTGAAAGTGTGAAATCTTTACATATTCAATGGAAATGCGTTGCTCTTCTTCATATATGTTACATTAAATGTTATCATAGAATTGATCTAATTGACTGAGATGAAAAGATTATTCCCCATTATTAATGTCCTATTAGAATTTTTTAATTTTATATTTTAAAGTTACCACAATTACTTTAACATTCTTTAAAAGTTTAAAAGTTATAAGCCACCAGAATTCAAGACTTGAGCTGGTTAAAACAGATGGTGGTCAGATGCACATTCTAAAACTCTTGACTTTTTTTTCATCTATATTCATTATATTTTTAACTAGGTAGTGGTATTCTAGCATGCCACTTGGATCGTGTGGTTAGGATCATTAGAAGACACTAGAGAAAGTGATTGCTTCCCAAGCATTTCAATTCCTTTATCTTAACTCACTTCAAAAGTTGATGTAATTGAACCATTTTTCTATAAAACAACTTTTTCTTTAAGATAAAAGAATAAGTGGAATGATTTTTCTAATGATTTTTTCTAATTTCTAATTTCTAATAAGTAACACTACTGAACTAAGGGCATAGATGATATTTTCAAAATAATAAATTCTATCCTCTCAGTCAAAATACTTCAGAGAGATACATTACAGAAACTGAAGAACTAGGGTCAAGGTGATGATATCAGCATCAAAAGTATTTCTCTCTGTAACCAATCTTAGCAAAGCCATATATGAATTCCTGATTTTTGTTTTCTTTTTATCCAAACTTATTTATATAAGATGTTTAGTAAGCAACATCATTTTTTCAGGCATCATAGGGGCTGGAAATATAATGATAAGCAAAACAGACAAAAAATTTCCACTCTCATGGAGCTTATATGCTAGAAGGGAAAGATACAATAAACACATTAGCAAAATTATTTCTGAGTTTGACATGTTATAAAGAACATAATAAATGGAGTGATGTTATAAAGAGTAATGGATGGGGAATGGCAAGGTTACTTTGGAAAAAAATTTAAAAGAAGGACCCTCTGAAGAGGGGACATTTGAGGTAAAACCTGAAAGATTTGAACTGGAAACCACATGAAGAAGGAGAAGACTTGTGAATAAGAAAAACAGACTTATTTGATGTCTTCGTGGAGCTTAGAACTAAGAAGATGAGTTTTCAGGACAGGATCTGGCTGAAATCTGACTCTTAGGGAGATCTTGGAATGTATAAGATGGGAGATGATGTTTTCTCCTCTTCCCAAACTTTGTTTTTGCCTTTTATAACCTCTACACTGCCCTTCTCCCTTTAATACTAGCATTTTTCAGTTGCAGTTAGTTTCTGCTGTAATATGGGGGAAAAACTATATTTCTATTAATGAATGCACTTAAAGGTGATTTCTCAGTGATGACAACTTTCCTACAGAAAGTTAATTTCAGATACTTTCTGTCTCTTCTTTTTTCATGAACACAATTACTTTCATGCTGGAGGAGAAAAGTGTCAGACACTGTAAACATTGCTTAAACCATAACATGATTGGCAAAGCTAACTAGATTATCCCAAACATATTTTTCTGAAACTCATCTGCATAAATTTTTAATGCACAAATGATGGTTGAGCTTACTATGTACCTGTGGATACAAAAGTCTCCAGCACATGTCTGATTCATATTAAGCACTCAATAAATGAATGGTGACATGTATAAGCAAATGAATAGATGAAAGATCAATTGAGTCAAAACATGTTCTTCTCCAAGACTTCTGTGTACTTAGCATAGTAATTGACTCTCAGATTCTAGGATAGTCATCCTCAAACTGGGAAAAACATATCACCCTTCAAGAAGACACATAAGAATATCAGGGTTGTGCATGGAAGCAGTTATAATTTCAGAAATAATTATTTTATTTTGATATTTAATTAATTTTAAATTTTAAATAATATTAAAAGTGGATTGAAGTTAGGTATGTGCCCAAGAGGAATGAAAATGTAAGTCCACATGAAAACTTATATACAAGTATTTTAGCAGAATTATTAATAATGCCAAAGAAGTAGAAACAGTAGAAACATCTATCAACTGAGGAATGGATAGTTATGGTATATCCACAAAATGGAATATTACTCAGCCATTAAAAGAAATGAAGTACTAATACAAGCTTCAAAAATGGATAAACTTTGAAAACTTAGTGAAAGAAGCTAGCCACAAAAGACCACATATTGTATTATTATTTTTATATGAAATGTCAATAATAGGAAAATCCTTAGAGACAGAAAGTAGATTAGTGGTTGCCTAGGGATGGAGCAGGAGTGAATAGGTTTTGAGTGCTAATGGGGTGATGAAAATATTCTAATGTTAGGTCTTGGTGATGGTTTCACAATTCTGTATATATTAAAACCATCAAATTATACATTTTAAATGGATATATTGTATGGTATGTGAATTATGTATCAGTGAAGTTGTTGAAAATGAAAAAATAAATGCAAGATTTTTATGTTTATTGGAAGATGACTTTTTAAAAATTGTTTGGGAAACTATATACTATATCAAAAACAAAGAACATAAGCTGACACTTCAGAGGATTGCATTCAAAATGATATATACTTGACTAAATGTTTTAATAAGTTCTCTTATTTTCAAGATTTTTCTCATTCCATAGTGAACTCAGAAGGAATAGAAAAAAACTTACATTGAATAATTCAGGCTTTTTGAAATACTTTTTATTTTTATTTTATTTATTGAGTCACTTTGCTTCTGGAACACTTAATTTCCTGATCTTAACTGATATTCATACTTCTTTAAAGCTAAACAATAAAAAATTCAAAAAAACATCTTTGCAGTATAATACAACAGGAATTAAAGGGGCATATATTGCATTGTCAGCCAGTAACAGAGTACTGCCAAATGAGCTGATAAAACTTCAACTGAAATACAAATTAACCTTTCAAAGAACATGTCAAAGATATATCCAATTGAGCATAATAGTATCTATATATAGGAACAGAACTAAAGTCTACCTCTGAGAATGAATCTGACAGCAGTAGTTCAGAATCTAATTCAAAGAAATATTTATTGAGAAAATATTTATTGAGCACTCACTGGGAGGCATACACTGATGTCAGTCAGTAATGAGTAGAATGATGAAGAAGACACAATCCCTTCCTTATAGATATAACTGTGAAAGAGTTTAAAATGTGTTATTTATGAAGATTTGTAAATTGCTTAACTCCAATCAGATGATCAAAGATTATTATTAGGACTGAGACTAAGCTAGTAAACAAATGAATAAAATTACAATATAATCAAACATATCATCATCTCTCTGAAAAATGTTTGGCAACAGAAGTGTCTTGAAGTTTAGACAGAGAAAATGGAAAAAATAATAAGTTATAAGCTTTTAATCATTATTCTTTAATGAAGTCACACTCTATCTTTACAACTCCAGGTTTAGTACCCACTCTATGTGGTTTAGGACCCACTCTATGTGGCTCAGTACTCTATGTGGCTTGTAAGCAAGTTAACCAGAATGTGAATAAATTGCTTATCAAGGGTAATATCCTTTGCTCTCATTAATTATCATTAATCTGTCTTCTTATTACTAACTCAGTTGTCTAGTTAACCTTGATACAGGGATCTTTGTACCCTGTCCATGGTATTCTGATTACTGAAAATGTATTTCCCAAATGTAAATGAATCAATTAGCATGTTGATATACACATTGATCTCTTATAAACTCAGTCATTGTGAAGTATTACTTTCACTTCCCTTCTCCCGGACACGAACAAATGAAAAACTCTTAATAGACTGACTCAAGTTTCTAGATCTACAAAACATTAATCCAGGTGATTGGAATGCTAACAAAAGACTGTTACATGAGGAAGCTCTGTCTGAGCACTCAGTTTCCTTCACAGGTATCTATCACTGTTTAAAAATTAAATTACTTTGGAGAGGTCTATACAACACAAACATAACTGGTTCAAATTTGAGCATTCAATTAAATCACATATATGAAGAACAAGGTCTGTAGTCAAAGTCAAGTACATTTTAATTTGCAGGGATAAGACAAATGATATCTGCACAAATATATTTTGATGGAGGAAAAGGAGTTAATATGTGGCTACAAAGATGTTTCAACATGTGTATGTCCCATTTCTGAGTGGGGCATTTAAGCTAATAATTACAGAGCTAACAGTCCAACTCCAATGGGAATGTTTTGATGATTCAGTGTAAAGGATACCATAAAGATTACATGACCTATGTATATATGTATGGATGATGCGTGCAAGTATGCATGTGCATATGTATTCTGTTTCTATTGGTTTTGTTTCTCTGGACAGCCCTAACTGGACTGTCCAGAGAAACAATTTATGAACATTTATTATGCTCAATAAATGTTGAGTAAATTGGCACATACAGACACCTACATATTGAATAAATGACAGTGAGAGTCATAACAGAAATCAGCCCAGTATAATTTTATTTTTCTACATATTTGCTGATATTTTGTGTAGCTTGTGATATGTAAAACTGAATATAAAAGTTTGAAACCTTCAACTTCCTTTTATTAAAATTCTTAATGTTGAAAAAAAAGAGAATTGTTTCATGACCAAACAAATTATCTATCTTGGAGAATGTTCCATGTGCACTTGAGAAAAATGAACATTCTGCTCCCGTTGTTCTGTATATGTCTGTTCAGTTCATTTGTTTTGTAGTGTTGTTCAAGTTCTCTATTTCCTTATTGATCATCTGCCTGGTTGTTCTATATGAATTTCATTTTGAGAGGGTAAAAATGACTTTTAAAAATATGTTAAACCCATTCATTTTGCACTTAATTGCTTTCGAGTTCTATTATACAATATTCATCAAAACTCAGCATATTACATTTCACGTGGGTTCTATGACTAATTGTTTCTTTTCACTTACTCATGCACTGAAGATGGATAGGAGCGTGGGAACAATTCATTCCACATTTACAACCTGAAATAACATTTTTGACAGTTATTATTGATATCTTAATATTGCTAGATGGGTTATCTTGCACACTATATGATTGTAAACAATATATTTTATTTTACCTAAATAACAGTGTTAATGACAATGCTGATAATTACATTTGATGAATTATGCACTTTGTATCACACAGAGTAGTCAAAGATCCTTTAACCCTAAGAACACGTTGCTTATTATTCTAAGCGATTTGTCTAAATACCTTTGCACACAAAGATTAACACAACTTGTCACCATCATCATAATTGCTTTATAATAAAGATAGAAAATTATGGTTTTCCAAAACTGTAAATTCAGAGTATACTCAATAAAAATGATATGACACCATATTTTTTTTCTGGTTACCAGTTCATTGTTTTTTATATTACTCTCATCTTGATTATCCAATTTTTCCAACAACTAAGGCATTTTTCTTATAAAGTCTCATATTAAAATGCTTAGTTTCTGGCTTCCTCTCTTATAATTTACTGATTCTAATGAGCATTTTCCCTGAAACTATAGGAAAACAAGAGTTGAGTGCAATAGAGAGTGAAGAGATTCAGAAATAGAGGGACTATCACAAATAATTAGAAAACAAGAAGAATTAGAAATTAGGAATAATGGTTAAAGAACTCTCAGACTCTGCTCAGATGGGAACAGACAGACAGATTCCCATAACACCTCTTACATGAAAATTCCATACACCAACCTGAATGATAAAAGCAAATCTTTCTGCCTATTACATAATTTATGTTTTTACCAAGCTTGATCCATCTCCTTTTTTAAAAAACTTTTTATTTTATGTTGGAGTATAATTGACTAACAATGTTGCGAATGGTTTCAGGTGTACAGCAAAGTGATTCAGTTATCCATATCCATGTATCTATTATTTTTCAAATTTTTTTCCCATTTAGGTTGTTACATAATATTGAACAGAGTTCCCTGTGCTATATAGTAGGTCCTTGTTGGTTATCCATTTTAAATATAACAGTGTGTACATGTCAATCCCAAAGATCCATCTCTTTTTTATGCACAAGATTATATAAATGCAGTAATGCAATTGTACTCACAATAATATGCTATAACAAAGGGGAAAAGTGAACTAGAAGTAGCACATTTTATCACAAAAACAAAGCTGATAGAAAGAAGGAGAGAGAAAACAACATCTTTTGGTATATTGAATATTTGCTATTACATATTTTCATACTTTATACCAAGCAAAGTGAATCATGGAAATTATTCAGAATAATTTCTGTTCCATGTGGTCAACAGGAACATGAAATACCTTCACTGTCCATTATCCAAATTAGATGCATGACTACTAGATACAGAAAGTCTGGTCAAAGGTGATGAATATGACCAACATCCTGACAACTTAAGATTTTAGGGTTTTAATAGCAACCATTTGGAGAGTGATAGGTAAAAAGGTAACTTACCCATTAAATTTATATGTAACTACAAGCCTGAATAAATTTAAATTTCTGCTAATTTAGTATTATTAAAGAAAAAGAATAAAAATAAAAAGCAGGTTTATAAAATTATTTGGTAATGTAAAATAAGGATCATTGCACTCAAAATACTTTTCAGGAAGAAAATATAAGTAAAACTGATGTATGTTTGTTCAATAAATTCTAGAATTATGGACTCTATGACACAAGAGACAAAATATTAGGGGAAAAACAATAATATAAAAAGGGAGCTAGCTTGTTGAAACCAATAAATACATATAAAAGGAATATGATGAACTCAGGCAAGAGGGTAAAAAAATCTAAAATTAAAAGCTCAAAATATGAACTGACATTAGAACTATACTTAGTGTAATCCATAATGGAAAAAAAAGTCCATCATCTGTTGACTAAATAAATGAATTAATTAATTTAGCCTATAGATAATTGGATTTCTGAACAAGAGACCAGGACAAAATTAGCAGTACTAACAGTAAAATATATAGTATTAAAATAAACGTGCATAAACTAAATGAAGTCCTGTGCTTGTAGATCAAAAAAAACCTCAATGAATATCAGGCAGAGTAAATGAAAAAAAAAAAAGAAACATTTACACATAATGAGGGTAAAACATTTAAATTTCAAAGCTAAAGAAAAAAACTATACAACCATATAGATATACAAAGAAAAACAAAATAGGCTTTCATCAGGACTATCCTTCAGAACACTACCATCCAATTAATCATAGCACAAAATATCTCGACTTTTAAAGGAAAAAATAAAATTACAAAATAAGAATTTTATAATCAGCCAGACAGTTGTTCTATAGTTAAAGTAATAAACCATATCTGTTATACAAAATTATTTAACATTTATTGAATAATAACTTTGAATAAAACCAACAAAAATAAAATATTCTCTAGTTAAGGAATTAATTTAAATCAAAATTTAAAGATTAAAAATAGAAGTACCATATGATCCAGCAATCCCACTTCTGGGTATATTTCTAAACGAAGCGAAATCAGGATCTCAAAGAAATATCTGCACTTACATGTTCATTGCAACATCATTCACAATAGCCAAGATATGGAAACAATCTAAGTGTGCATCTATGGATGAATGGATAAACAAGTATATATATATATATATATATATATATATATATATATATATATATATATATATATATATATATCCAAGAATTCCCTTTTGTTTTCTTAAAGATTATTTAGAGAAAATAAGAAAAATCATGTTTGCCCTCCACATTCTTCCAGTGTTTTTAGATACTTGTTTATACTTTATGCCAGTGTGCTTTTCTCTAATATCGGTCCTCAAGACACAGCAAATGAAATTAAACAACAAAAACAGAAATATTGAATGCTGACTAGAGATATCACCACTAATATATATTATTCAGCCATGAGAAAGAAGAAAATCTTAGCATTTGCAACATGGATGGAAGTTAAGGGCATTATGATAAGTGAGATAAGTCAGGTAAAGACAGAATTGAATCATCTCACTTATATGTGCAATCTAAAAAAGCTGAACTATTAGAAACAGAGACTGGAATGGTGGCTGTCAGGAGTTGGAGGTGGGGGAAATGGGGAGATGTGTAATCAAAGGTACAAACTTCCAGTTATAAGGTGTATACATTCTGGGGATCTAATATACAGCATGGTGACTATAGTTAATAATGCTGTATTATATACTTGAAAGTAGATAAGAGAGCAAATCTTAAGTGTTCTCATCACCCATATCCATGAAAAGGTAATTATATGAGATGATGTAGGTGTTAATTAACCTATTGTGGTCATTATTTTGCAATATATATGGGTATCAAATCATCACATTGTACATCTTAAACTTACACAATGTTATATGTCAGTTATATTTCAATAAACCTGGAAAAAATAATCCTAAAAATAAAAATAAAACTTTCATTTAATTATACTGTACTTTAACTGAAAAAATAATAAAAAGAATAAATTGTTAAAAACAGACATATATGATAATCTTAAAAAATCCCAATACAAAATTAAGTGACATGAGGGTAATATGGTAAAACAGAAAAACCTGAAAAGACAGAAAATATTGTTGTAAATAAGATCACAAAGCAGAAATAGAAAATGGATCAGAAAAATGCCTGTAAAAATTTTCATTTGGGTCTAAAACACCAGATTAATTAAACAAATCAGAGAGGGAAGGAAGAGTTAGGGCAAGTTACTTTTCTCATAAAGTGGAGAATTATTTCATCTTTGACTTTTGATAATTATAGAAATATGAATTCAAGTATGCTTTTGAAATATGGAAACCATTGGTAGAATTTTAAAAATCTGGACATATAACTTTTGCAGTAGATAGTTTATTTACTACAAACATTCAATGTGCCTCTCTGGGCAAGGATTATATTACCCCCATTTTTTGTTTTGGCCACACCATGTGGCTTGTGGGATCTTAGTTCCCTGACCAGGGATAGAATCGTGCCCCCTGCAGTAGAAGCGTGGAGCCACTGGACTGCCAGGGAATTCCCTATATTACCTCCATTCTGGATATTAAGCTCGGCCATTTGATTTCCTATGGTTGCAAAATGTGCTTTAAAAGCTTTAAGAATCACTGCATGGTTCCTTATGTGCTCAGTTTCTTTTGTCTCTAGACTGGTTGTACTCTACTCTGATGGCCTTGGAATGAATAGGACATGGAGAAGTGATGCAGCCAACCAGCAAGAGAATTGTATTTTGAGCAAAAAATAAACCTTTGTTGCTAATGCCTCTGAAATTCTGTGGTTGTTTTTTGCATCAGTATAATCTAGCTTATCCTGACTGATATACCATCCAATCATTAAAAATTAAAAAAGATAATAAAACAAACAACTGAAGCTGTAAGAAAATATACACATGTAGAATGTCATTCATGTTGTAAACATAAAACTAAAGACATCAATTATGAAAATAAATGTAAATGATTAAAGAAGTCCAGTTTAAAGAAAACAGTCATTCTAGTATCAAAGGAAAACAAATCAGTTACACGTTGTTTATGAGACCATATAGGACAAAATACAGTTAAAAGTAAGAACTTGGACAGTACAAACCAGATAAACACAAACTAAAAGAAAACAGGCTGTCAGTATCAGGAAGTAGAATTCAAGGCCAAAATATCACTAAAATAAAGAAATTATGTTTTAATTCACAATGAAAAATAATATAGGACACCCTTAAATCTCAAATTGTCCAAGAAAAAATGTAAAATTTCATTAGGTATGTTTAGGTAATATAAGCAACAGGAAACCCAGACATTAAACCCCTCCTCTACTTAGTCATGTGTCTAAAACTTGCTTGATTCTTGAGCCAAATCCCATTGTTGACAGTCAGTGAAGGAGTCAGTCATGTCTGAGGTGATCCTCAAGATAGTCTGTTTGATGCATTATTTTGTAATAAGAAAAGATGAAAGGTAAATGGTTTGTTTATATGGACTGTGTCAAAATGTTCCTACGTCTAAAGGACCATGGTAAAAAATTCTTGATGTCAAAAGGCAAAATCAAAACAGCTACTGCAAAATACCTGTGTCAAAACTGTTACATCAAAATGTCATATAACCATCATGAACTGCATAGGCAAAAATCTCTGTGAAATATAAGGGTAGTTGACAGAAAAACAATAGTAGAAAAAGACTTTTGCTCAACATCCTAAATCTTTAAAACATGTGGTGAAATAAGTGACACTTTAGACTATTTGAATAATGTGATAAAGTATATAAAACAGATATTCTCTGTTGATTAAAAGATTATTTTTGTTAGCATTTATGAAAGATTTACAAACTGATTATATAATGACAGAAATATATCAGTACATTAAAAAATACAAGAATTATTCAGATCCTGATTGAAAAGTGATAAAATAAACAAAGTAAAATTAAAAATTCAGTTATCTAAAAGTAAAGAAATAATTCACATAAATAGTTCTTGGGATGAAAAAGAAATCAAAGACATAGTATTGTGTAAATAGTCAGTTTTTGCTGTGTAACAAACAACCTCAGAAATCAGCAATTTATAAAACAAATATTTAATAATGAATAAGGTTTGTATGATAACAGTTGGTCCCAAGCTTCATACCAGGTTTGGGTTTTCTCCAAATGTCTTCATTATTCTGGGATAAGGGGTTAATTGGAATATACATTTCTGATGGGATATCTGCAGTGCAAGATGACCAAGCAAATCAGGTCAGTATATTTAAAGCCTCTGCTCATGTCATACCTACTATTATTCCATTGGTTATAGGGAGTCATGTGACTGAAACCAATATCAGTGGAATGGGGGAGCATGTGCTATTCACAGAGAAAGGTAAGAAAACATTTAATGGCAAAGAGTATGGATTTGTAATTCTATTATAGCAGAGTGAAGAATTGGGAAAATAAACCAATCCATGAAATATTCTTTTAAATATATAGCAATAATATCAATACATATCAAAATATTCCCTTACATTTTAGCTCATTGAATAACAGCAAATTAAATAAAAAAGAGGAAATTTCTACTTAGAAAATAAACCATAATATAAATTTAAGATAATTAAGATTAAGTAATCAATAAAGTAAAGGGAAATATATTCATAGTTTACCAATATAATTGTAAATAAAATTCAGGAAGTGAATAATTTTAAAAGACTAGTATAATCAAGGTTAGGAAGATATATACATACATTTTATATATACATATATGTATTGTGGTATACAGTTATATGATAAATTTTGAACATGTACATGAACTATATGATACTTTATAACTTTATAAATTACCAAGGCTCAAAAATTAAAAGTCTTGGGCTTCCCTGGTGGTGCAGTGGTTGAGAGTCCACCTGCCGATGCAGGGGACACAGATTCGTGCCCCTGTCTGGGAGGATCCCACATGCCACGGAGCGGCTAGGCCCGTGAGCCATGGCCCTGAGCCTGTGCATCCGGAGCCTGTGCTCCACAATGGGAGAGGCCACAACAGTGAGAGGCCCGCATACTGCAAAAAAAAAGTTTTAATGAATTTACTTAAGGAAAAAATAATTTTTATCTAATAACAATTTCCAATAAAGGCATTCGGCTAAGACAGTTTTACACCTAAGTTCTTTCAAATATTAAAGGAATAGATCAATCTTATGTTACTGAAACATTTTCACAGTACAGGAAAAGGAATGCTTCTTGTTTATGCTTTAAATATAATAGAATTCTAACCCTGAAATTCAAAAAAATCTAGATACTAAAAAAATACAATATACAACAAAACTGAAAATCACTGATGAATGTGCAGCATAACTGTGGTAGATTGGATTGTTATTTCCAATACTTCAGTCCCTCCCTGTTATGAAATTATACATCTATGGCCTTTCCCATGTGATTTAATCCTCATAGCAACCAGTACATTATATTAAAGTATGTGGATTATATTTTCCCATCCCATTGATGTTAGACTAGGCCTTGTGAGTTTCTTGGGTCAAAGGCATGAAGAAAAAGAGATTTTTAATTTGCTTTGAGCCAATCTAAATCCAGCCATAAGTCTGGAGTCCAGCCTGGCCTGGCCAAGCCCATGGGCATGAAAATAAAATGTTTGTTGTAGGACATTGAGATCTTAAGATTTTTTGTTAAGTGGCTAAAACTGTCTAGTGCAGCATCATGAGGCTCATCACATTCCCCTCCTTTCCCCACTATTGATATAATTCCTTGATGCAAATCATAAACAGATACATCATATTAAGAATAATATAATCTAAATGGCAGCAGTAGTTCTCACTATGAGATGGTACCCATTTTTTAACTTGATTTTTTTTCTTCTTTGAAGAACATTTTCTAGCTTATCCCTTACTACCTAAATGACCTTGGGGAAATAATCTGAACTTCAATGCCCCAGGTTTCTCATATATTAAAAAAGGAATAGTACTTACTTCCAAATACGGTTGCTGTGAGGATTAAATGTACTAATACATATCAATCCTTTAGCACCATTCTTGGCACTTGTAGGTGTTCAGTAAAGGTTAGTTGTATACCTTCTTCCTCGTCCTCCCCCTCCTACTACTCCTCCTGCTCTTCTTCTTCTTCCTCTTCTTCTTCTTCTTCCTCTTCTTCTTCTTCTTCCTCTTCTTCTTCTTCTTCTTCTTCTTCTTCTTCTTCTTCTTCTTCTTCTTCTTCTTCTTCTTCTTCTTCTTCTTCTTCTTCTTCTTCTTCTTCTTCTTCTTCTTCTTCTTCTTCTTCTTCTTCTTCTTCTTCTTCTTCTTCTTCTTCTTCTTCTTCTTCTTCTTCTTCTTCTTCTTCTTCTTCTTCTTCCATTCACTCAGAACAAATATAAGTATGACTTATGTATTATAATTTGTGTATTTTATTTAATGTACTATCCTTTAGCCAGACTCATCAAGAAAAAAAGGGAGATGGCCCAAATCATTAAAATTAAAAACAAAAAGTGTGAAGTTACAAACAGCACCACAGAAATACAAAGGACCATAAGAGAGTACTACAAGCAACTATATGCCAATAAAATGGACAACCTGTAACAAATGGACAAATTCTTAGAAAGGTACAATCTCCCAAGACTGAACAAGGAAAAAATAGAAAATATGAACAGACCAATTACAGGTACTGAAATTGAATCTGTGATTAAAAAACTTCCAACAAACAAAAGTCCAGGAGCAGATGGCCTCACAGGCAAATTCTATCAAACATTTACAAAAGAGTTAAAACCAATCCTTCTGAAACTATTCCAAAAAATTGCAGAGGAAGGAAGCCTTCCAAACTCCTTTTATGAGGCCACCATCACCCTGATGCCAAAACCAGACAAAGATACCACAAAAAAAAGAAAATTACAGGCCAATATCATTGATGAACATAGATGCAAAAATCCTCAATAAAATACTAGCAAACTGAATCCAACAATGCATTAAAAGGATCATACATCATAGTCAAGTGGGATTTATCCCAAGGATGCAAGAATTTTTCAATATCCACAAATCAATCAGTGTGATACACCACATTAAAAAATTGAAGAATAAAAACCATGTGACCATCTCAATAGATGCAGAAAAACCTTTTGATAAAACTCAACATCCATTTATGATAAAAACTCTCCAAAAGTGAGCATAGAGGGAACATACCTCAACACAATAAAGGCCATATATGACAAACCCACAGCTAACATCTTACTCAATGGTGAAAAACTGAAAGCGTTTCCTCTAAGATCAGGGACAAGACAAGGATGTCCACTTTCACCACTTTTATTCAACATAGTTTTGGAAGATGTAGCCACAGCAATCAGCAAAGAAAAAGAACTAAGAGGAATCCAGATTGGAAAATAAGTAAAACTGTCAGTGTTTGCAGATGACATGATACTATACATAGAAAATCCTAAAGACACTACCAGAAAACTACTAGAGCTCATTAATGAATTTGGTAAAGTTGCAGGATAAAAAATTAATACAAAAGTTCTATTTCTTTTTACATTTTTGAGAATTAAAATTCTCACTGAATGATTAGAGCACTATATTGTGATATACAAAAGGTGTTTTAGAGTGAAGTGTAGGGCATATTGACATTTTATATTACTGAACGCATTTACAAAATGTGAAATTATTACCAGAAAATCAAGCCCAACTTTCTAATGAATAACGATTTATCCTGAAAATTTTTATTTATTAAGAAAATGCAAAAGTAGCTGAATATTAGGAAATTCATTGCAATAGTTCATCATGTGAGTCTGTCAAATGGAATATCTTAGAAAGATAGCTTTGAGAAAGCTGGTTTACAACTCTCAAAATCTCTCAAGTACTGATAGATACAAAGAAAGGGAAACAAAGGAAATTATCTCCTTTCATGCTATAGCTAGAGAATGATGAAAACATTTTCACCATAACATTGAGTAATTTTTGTCACATATAGTATAATTTGGGAAAAAAATATTGAGAGCAAAGAGAACCAATATTCAACTTCATCAAGAGAGTAGTACAAAGTTCAGAAGTAAATGGAAAATATTTAGGCAAAACCTACTAACCCAATAATTTCCCCTAATTTGGATGGAGATCTAGAAGCATAGCTGGGCTCTTGAGAGACATAGAAACAGCAACACATATAGCCCTTTTCACTGTTGCAGATTAAAACAACCTGAGCTTTAGCAGCAAAAGAAGTGGAGGAGAAAGTATGTAATTATTTTGTTATTTTTCTCTGACTCATCATCTTAAAAGTGGTAAAAGCATCTCTGAACTGGGGAAGAAATTTACTAATCTATCCAAACAAGATTTGGAGGTAGAGCAGATTAAGAGAGAGACTAGGGCAATCTACATGTATTTTCATAGGGGCAGAAAATAACAGCAAATTTGGTTGTGCAGAAGAGGAAAAAATATATCTCTTTACCAGCATAAAACTAGAAGCTCTCTGGGATTTATTCTAAACCAAGAGCTTTCAAATCTGTTACCTAGAGATCTAGATTTCTCTAGAGGTGATTAAGGGACCACAACAAGTGTCAATGGGAATTCATTTTCAAGAATATGTGTGTGTGTGTATATATATATATATATACATATATATATATACATATATATATATATATTCATATTCATTACAGCCTGTCCCTGTTTGATGTGATAGATATACGCTCATCTTTCTAAGGTTATTACATTTATTTTTACAACATCCATCTATTGTTATTTATGTTCCTTCTGTTGTTACTCCTTAGTTCTGAGGCTTATGTATTTTTATTTAAGAATCATTACATGTTAAGTGCTATTCTAACTGTTTTATACATATTGACTAATAATCACAAGATATATGTAATATATATGTATGCATATATGTATTCCTCATAGCCACCTTAACAGGTAGTTATTATTATTAATCCCATTTTATAAATGGGGAAACTGGGACAAGGATGTTGTGAAATTTACACAAGGTCACACAGCAAGTTCCAGAGCTAGGATTTGAAGCCATGTAGTCTGGCTCCCAAAGTTCTTGTTCTTAGCTACCATAGGATGCTGCCACTCTTTCCTGCTTCACTTTCATGGTGTCAGGTTTTCTGTAGTCTTGAGAGATTCTTGATGGTGTGCTCATTCTTTTTCATTTTTATTTCTGTATTCACCCTTTGCTACTTTGTGAAAGCTGTTCTTTTACTTTTGTGTCCATCTGGAACAGTGAGAAATGCATTTGGCTAGGTAAGTACCAGCAACTAACATTTGGTGTGTGGTTCTTCAACATTCTTTGTGAGTGTCAACAGCTACCCATGACACTTGCCCTGCTTCCTTGGGCTGCATACTCTTGCTTTGTTCTCACATGGGGGCTAAATATCTTGACAACTTATTTGGAAGAAAATGAGGTTGCAGTGGCTCAACTGACTCATCAAGAATTTGTCTTGACTACATAAAAAATTCACAATTCCTTTATAAAAATATATATATTATATTAACTAAAAAAACAGCTAACCCTTGAACAGCACAGGGGGTTAGGGGTACTGACCCCTGCACCATCAAAAATCTGCATATAACTTTATAGTCCACCCTCCGTATCTGTAGTTCCATATTTACAGTTCCCCATCCGCAGATACAACCAACCATGGATTGTGTAGTACTTAGTACATATTAATTGAAAAAAGTCCACATATAAGTGGACCTACTCAGTTCAAACCTATGCTGTTCAAGGGTCAACTGTAGTAAATTAGGAAAATACATTTTCAACATACACTTGTAGCTAAAATTTAGTAGCCTCGATACAAAAATACCATAAAAATCCATAGAAAATGACAAACACCAAAATACAAAAATGGTAAGGTTATAAAAAGGAAATGTGAAAGAGAAAATATTCCTGAAAATATTTCTTATTTCCTATGAATGAAGTGTAATATAAAATAATATCATGTTTGCAAAGGTAAAAATGTTAGCAGTGTCCAGTGTTGATTTGAGATGTAGGGAAATGGACACAAACAATGTTTCTGGGCAAATAAATTGGTACAACTTTTCTTGATTACCATCTGGTAATACATACCTGAATCAGTTAGAATTAAGTTCAGTTCTAACAGAGATCCCAGAATAAGCAACACTTAAACATATTAGTTTTTGTTCACATAAGTATTGGCTTGGCCAAAAAGTTCCTTCGGTTACTGAATACGTTGTTCAATAAAGTTCTTGGTGAAAACGAAAAATATGTCTTTTATTTTTACCTAAAACCAAACAAGCTTTTTGGCCAAGCAAACATTTTAAACAAAGATTAAATATGCAATTAAAAATAGAACTTATTAAAAGTAATGTTATATCAGAGAGTGGTGTCAGCATCATGGCAGCATAAGTCATTCCTTTTTTTGTCTCCCACCCTATTTTAGAACAACTTATTAGACTTCCATAACTGAACAAAAGTGCATCTGCACCTTACTTCAAGGGGCCTGGGAGGTTTCTAGCCCACCTGTGCATTAGAAAATAAACAAAAAAAAAACCTTGGTGAGGGATGTGGATCCTCAGGATCTGATGAACCTGTCTCACCCCCACTCACCAGAACGGAGGTTGGAGGAAAACTGAAAAGTGCAAAATTGGGCAGTTACCCATGGACAAGAGAAAATTTGTAGAGCTCCAGCCTACCTGAGGGGGGATTTCAGCATGTAATCAGAGCAGGATAGAGATGAGTCTGGACATAAAAGAAAGGAAGGAATTCACCATGGCTGTCCCCCTTCCCAGGGTGATACTGCAAGGAGCTAAGCTTTTGATGGCAGCAGCAAAAACTTCTCTGGCAGATGAGGTGAAAAGCAGTGACCTCTTCCATGGAGAAGGGGGAAAACAAAAATGGTAACTGACCGCCTGGCTATCTCAGTTATGTGGGTTGCAACTAGAGCAATGCATTTCTACCCAGCACTATCTGTATTTCTGAGGAGGGACTTCCATGACAGGAAGGAGGGAGATGAAAGAGAAGGAAGCAGGCAAGAATATCAAAGGGCATTCATAGAATGCATTTCTTGCTGTGTACTTCTGGACTTCACAAGGAAGTCCACCCATAAACCTCCGGGAGTACCCCACTGGAGGATTTGCCCACCAGGTCCATAGGCACCCCCAGAACTCCAAGTGTGAAACCCACACCTTCTCCCACACTGCTGCCAGCTACTTGTGCTTTCTCTGGAGTACATCTGGGAGAGCCAGCTTAGGTAGATTCAGAGGGTACTTGGATAAAAAGCCAAGGTCAGTGGGCGAGTGAGAAACCACAAACTTGAACTATAGTGCCACCTTCTGGAAAGGTTTCTAATAGACAGTCTATTGAATTTAAGAACCAAATAAGACATAAAAGCTTAAATAAGGAAGATCTGCAACTTCAAATGTGAAAGCAGAAGTACATACCTACAAACACTATGAAAAATCAAGGAAATATGGTATCACATAAAAAAATGACCATTCTCCAATGACCTGCAAGAAAACTCAGAAACACAATTAAACAAGATCAGGAATAAAATTAATGAACAGAGGAAGTTCTTTACAAAGAGGTTGAAATTATAAAAAAGAACCAAACAAAAATTCTGGAGCTGAAGAATTTAATGAATGAAACAAAGAATGAAATAGAGAGCATCAGTAACTGGGTAAACAAGTTGGAAGAAAGAATACATAACATGGAGGTTAGGAATACAGAAATAATTCAGTTAGAAGACAAGAGAGAACTAAGATTTTAAAAGTGAAGAAACCATAGGAGAGCTATTGGAATCAATCATAAAGGAAAATATTACAATAATTTGTATTCCAGAAGGAGAAGAGAGGGAGAAGGTGGCAGAGGCTGTATTTAAAGAAATAATAGCTTAGAACTTCCCAAACTTGGGGAATGATTTAGACATACAACATACAAGTCCATGAACCTAATAGAACACTCTATTATCTCAATACGAAGAGTCCTTCTCCAAGACACATTATAATGAAACTGTCAAAAATTAATGATAAATAAAGAATCTTAAAGGCAGCTACAGGAAAAAAGAAAGTAACCTACAAAGGAACCTCCATTAGGCTATTAGTGGATTTCTCAGCAGAAAGTCTACAGTCCTGGAGAGCAGGATGATATATAAAAAGTGTGGAAAGATAAAAATTGCCAGGCAAGAATACTTTATGTGGTAAAGTTATCCTTCAGACAAACAAAAGCTGAGAGAGTTCACCACCACTGGATGTGTCTTACAAGAAATGCTGAAAGGTGTTCTTCAAGCGGAAATGAAAAGATGCTTATCAGCAACATGAAAGTACACAATACAGGTAAAGGTGAAAAATAAAGTCAGAATTTGAAAATTGTAGCTCTGAATTAAGAGGATGTGTTAACCACTTAACTATAGTATAAAGTTTAAAGAAAATGAGTATTAAAAATAAATATAGCTACTATAATTTTTAACAAATACACAGCATAAAAAGAAGTCAATTGTGATATCAAAAATATAAAAGGAGAGGAGTAAAAGGGTGGAACTTTTATAGATGAACAAAGATGCTAGTAGCTTTGCTACTAGCATAAAATGCACTGTTTTATCTATGCTAATTATCACTACAATGGCAATCATAGTACAATATATGAATGTATCAAGTTAACATATACACATTAAATTTATACAGTATTATATGTCAAACATATTTCAATAAAAAGTAATGTATTTGTCTCTCTCTTTCTGACTTACTTCACTCTGTATGACAGACTCTAGGTCTATCCACCTCATTACAAATAGCTCAATACCGTATGCTAACACATATATATGGAATTTAAAAAAAAAAAAAAATGTCATGAAAAACCTAGGGGTGAAACAGGAATAAAGACACAGACTTACTAGAGAATGGACTTGAGGCTATGGGGAGGGGGAAGGGTAAACGGTGACAAAGCGATAAAGAGACATGGACATATATACACTACCAAACGTAAGGTAGATAGCTAGTGGGAAGCAGCCGCATAGCACAGGGAGATCAGCTCGGTGCTTTGTGACCGCCTGGAGGGGTGGGATAGGGAGGGTGGGAGGGAGGGAGACGCAAGCGGGAAGAGATATGGGAATATATGTATATATATAACTGATTCATTTTGTTATGAAGCTGAAACTAACATACCATTGTAAAGCAATTATACTCCAATAAAGATGTTAAAAAAAAAAAAAAGTAATGTATTATCCTTAGAGGGATGAGAATGTACTATCCCATGAAATGGGGATAGGCTGTTATGACAATAAGAAAAAACAAAATAAAACATATATCTGGTTTCTCTCAAAACATCAGAAGACCCCTTAATATTGAGCCAGCATTTCTGCATGGCATTAATATGTGGAATTGAGTAGGAACTACCACCTTTAGAATGAGATTATGCCCAATAATATTGTAATGATTAAATAATTCATGTTATATCCTTTTAATGGAAAAAATGAGGTGACTATCACTGTGTTAATATTTTTAAAAAGCCACATAAATTTAAAGTCATGTTAAGCAAAACTAGGTTATAGAAGAGAATATACATAGTGCATGTGTGTATCTATTTATAAATATATTACATATATGTGAAAAACAACCTAAGATATATATATACCTTTGATTGGTTTTCTCTTGGATTTAGGGGATTGTTTATTTTCATTTCTATTTGGGGGTTATATTTTATTTTTATATGTATATGTATTATTACTTAATTTGTCATTTAATAGATACTCTTGAAGAACTAGAGCACCTGTTGTGTGATAGGCAAAACAATTTGTATTAATGTTATGTTTTCACAAATAAATAAACAAAAATATTTCTGTTAATATAAAATGAAATATAGAAACTAGAATAAATAGTCCAGGTGAAGTTCTTCTGGGGAACTCCTTATGTGAAACAAAACCCAAGGAAAAGATCCAATATTAGCAAATATTATCCAAAGAGGACTACTACAATAAAGCATTAATATTCATTCTCCAATGTCTACTCTATAGCTAAGGAATATTTTATTCATTTTGTGTTGTTTAGTATTTTGGTTTATTTTAAGACAAAAAAGAAATGGTAGTATCAGTTTCTGTGAAATCATATTTCATTTTAACGAAAATGAATGTATCCTGTTAAAATTGTTTCCATTTAACAACAATTTCTAAAATATGGTTTACAGGAATTTGAATGAGCCTTTTAATGTGTCCATAAATCTTGACAAGGTAAAGTGGATGAATACAAGCATGTGATGGCTGTAGCAAGCCTAGTGATGACAAATTGTGAAGAAGTTGTGAGGGAACAGATTTTTTTTAAGGCTAAGTATGGAATGTACATATACTAAAGTGAATATTACATGTTAATCGTTGTTTTCTCCAAATCATGAATGACTTTAGTGTCAAATACACTTCCACAGGAGAGATCTATTTTTATATATTTTCTTGTGTTTTGCTAAAACTGATATTCTTAATTTTTCAGAAACTATTAAAAAATTGAGAATCCCCAACAAAAGTATGGATGATGTTTATGAATGAATAATTATTTTTAACATAATAAGCATATATTATGAAATATGTACATACAAAGTAACAGTAGGAAAGGGACAGAGAGAATGATTCCAATTATAACTTAATTTTTGAGTCTCTCTTTCATTTTCTTGCAGTTACAGAAGCATCTTTTTTTTCCTACATTTGTCCTTCTTACCAAGGGAGACTTTATTTAATCCTTTGAATTGTGAAGGTAGATAATAATGATGAGAGTAGTAACACAATTAATGAACAATAACAGTTAACAAGTTCAGTATAGATCATGTGGTAGGCTCTGGGTAAGTGATTTCCATAATTATCTCTTAATCCTCATCCCAGCCCTGTAAAGTGAATTTATCATTATAAATTGAGGTTAAGTGATTTGTTTAACCTCAGTGATAGGGTTGGGAGGAGAACCTGTTCTCTTCTGACCTAAAGCCCCATGTCCTTAAGCACTTCTATTTCTAGTAAATAACTGTACTGAAAGAGTTATCAATAGGTATCAGTCACTGTGCTAACTTCTAGGTATACACTTTAGTAACAAGATAGACAAGGTCATTCCCTGTCCTCATGGAACTTACTTCTTCTCACACAGAGAAGTATTCAAGATGCAAGTAAATAAGTGCAAAGAAAGACAATAAAAAACAACATAGACATTGTGATATTTATTTTGAAGGAAATTAACAAAGTGTTATGATTAAAGAAAAAAACAAGGGAGAGAAAAACATACATGATAGTGGCCCTGAAATCCCCTCTGAAGAGGTAGCACTTAAATTAAGACCAAAATTTAAATACAAATCAGTCACATGAATAGAAGTCATTGGAGAGTGAGAAGGGAGAATTGCAGAAAGAGGCAAAAGTATTGCCAGATGCAGTAAAATATGGAAGAACTGGAATACTTGAGGTATAAATAAAGGAAGATCATCTGGCTGGTGCACAGTGAGTGAGGGAAAAATGCTAAGACATAAAGTGAGAAAGATAATATGAGGCCTTGAAGACCATAGTGAAGAGTTCGGATATTATTCCACATGTAATGGGAAGTCATTTGACGGTTTTAAACGAGAGATTTTAGTTATTCATTCAATACATATTTACTGAATGCCTACTATGTACAAGGAAATATTCTAAGTGCTACAGAAACAGCACTGAATGAAAAAGACAAAAAGTCACAGCCCTCAAGGAGCTTATATTCTACCTAGTGGGAAAGGTAGAAAAGAAATAAAGCAAATAATAAAATATATATAGTACGTTAGAACTGAATAACTGCTAAAGAAGAAAATAAAGGAAAAAAATGGAATCTGGAATTATATTAGTAATGGAGGTAATAATGGTAGTGATGGTGAAGTTAAAATTTAGACAGGGTAGGGCAGTTATATGGCAAAAATTGGACAACTTAGAAGAAATGGACAAATTTCTAGAAATATATAACCTGCCAGAACTGAATCATGAAGAAACAGACAATCTGAATAGACCAATCACTAGCAGTGAAATTGAATTAGTAATAATAATAATAAAAATAAAACTCCCAGCAACCAAAAGTTCAGAACCAGATGGCTTCACAAGGGAATTCTAACAAGCATATAATTAAGAACTAATACCTATCCTTCTCCAACTGTTCCAAAAAATTGAAGATGGATGGAACAATTCCAAATTCATTCTATGAGGCAAACATTACTCTGATACCAAAACCAAAGACACTACAAAAAAGAAAATTATAGGTCAATATTTTGATGAACATAGATGCAAAAATCCTTAAAAAAATATCAGCAAATGGAATCCAACAATATATAAAAAGTGTCATACACCATGATTGAGTTGGACTTATTCCAGCGACACAAGGATGGTTCAATATTCACAAATCAATTAGTGTGATACACTACATTAACCAAAAGAAGGATAATTACATGATCATCTCAGTAGATGCAGAAAAAGCATTTGACAAAATTCAACATCCATTTATGACAAAAACGCTCATCAAAGTGGGTATAGAGGTAATACATCTCAACATAATAAAGATCATTTATGACTAACACACAACAAACATCATACTCAATAGTGAAAAGCTGAGAGCCTTTCCTCTAAATTCAGGAACACGAAAAGATACTCACTTTCACCACTTTTATGTAACGTAGTCCTAGCCACAGATATCAGAGAAGAAAAAGAAACAGAAGGCATCTAATTTGGAAGGGAGAAGTAAAACTGTCACTATTTGCAGATGACGTGAAACTTTATACAGAAAACTCTAAAGTCTCCACCGAAAAACTATTAGAACTAATAAATGAATTCTGCCAAGTTGCAGCATACAAGGTTAATATACAGACATTTGTTGTTTTTCTGTACACTAATAATGAACTATCAGAAAGAGATAGGAAAAACAAAAATCCCTTTTAAAATTTCATCAAAATGAAAAGAATACCCAGGAATAAACTTAACCAAGGAGGTGAAAGCCCTATACTCTGAAAACTATAAAACATTGATGAAAGAAATTGAAGATGACACAAACTGATTGAAAGATAGTTGTGCTCTTGTATTGGAATAATTAATATTGTTAAAATGTCCATACTACCCAAACATTCTACAAATTTAATGCAAGCTCTATCAAAATACACATGACATATTTCACAGAACTAGAACAAAAAATCCTACAATTCACTTGGAACAGCAAAAGACCCCAAATTGCCAAAACAATCTTGAGAAAAAAAAACAAAGCTGGAGGTATCACTCTCTCAGACTTCAGGCTATACTACAAAGCTTCAGTAATCAAAAGAGTATGGTACTTGCACAAAAACAGACACATAGATTAATGGAACAGAATAGAGAACTCAGAACTAAACCCACACAACTATGGACAATTAATCTACAACAATGGAGGCAAGGATATACAATAAAGAAGAGAGTCTCTTCAACAAGTGGTGCTGGTAAAACTGGACAGCTACATGTAAAACAATAGATTAGAACATTTCCTTACAGCTTATACAAAAATAAACACAAGAGGGATTAAAGACCTAAATGTAAGATCTAAAAGAATAAAGCTCCTAGAAGAGAACATAGGCATAACCCTCTTTGACACAAATTGTAGCAGTATTTTTTTTAGATCTGTTTCCTAAGGCAAAAAAAATACAATCAAAAATAAAAAATGGGATCTAATTACACTTCAGCTTTTGCACAGCAAAGGAACTCACTGACAAAACAAAATTACAACCTACTGAATGGGAGAAAATATTTGCAAATGATGTGACTGACGGGGGTTAATATGCAAAATATATGAACAGCTCATACAACCAATATAAAAAAAAATCAAAAATGGGTAGAAGACCTAAATAGACATTTTTCCAAAGAAGACATACAGATGGCTAACAGGCACATGAAAAGATGCTCAACGTCACTAATTATTAGAGAAATGCAACTCAAAACAACAATGGGATATCTCCTTACATCTGTCAGAATGGCTATCATAAAAATGTCTACAGATAACAAAATTTGGCAAGGATGTAGAGAAATAGGAAGTCTTGTGCACTGTTGGTGGGAATGTAAATTGGTGCAGCCACTATGAAAACTCTATGGAGGTTCCTGAAAAAAACTAAAAATAGAACTACCATGTGATCCTGCAATTACACTCCAAGGTATATATCCGTAAAAAAATGAAAACAGTAATTAAAAAGATACATGCATATGTACAATGGAATGTTACTCAGCCATAGAAAAGAATAAAACAATGCCATTTGCAACAACGTGGATGGACCTAGAGATTATCATATTAAGTGAAGTAAGAGAAAGAAAAATATTATGTGATATCACTTATATGTGGAATCTTAAAAAAATGATACAAATGAACTTATTTACAAATCAGAAAGAGACTCACAGACATAGAAAGCAAACTTATGGTTACCAAAGTGGATAGTGGGGAGGGGGGGAATTAAGAGTTTGTGATTAACATATACACTCTACTAAATATAAAATAGATAAACAACAAGGACTTACTGTGTAGCACAGGGAACTATATTCAATATTTTGTAGTAACCTATAATGGAAAATAATCTGAAATATATATATATATATATGTATAACCGAATCACTTTGCTGCACACCTGAAACTAATACAACATTGTAAATTAACTATATTTCTATTTAAAAAATGGTTAAAAAAATACATGCACTTTAATGTTTATAGCAGCACTACTTACAATAGCTGAGATATGGAAGCAACCTAAGTGTCCACCAGCAGATGAACAGATAAAGAAGATGTGGTGCATATATATACATATATATATATATATATATGTATAATGGAATATTACTCAGCTACAAAAAAGAATGAAATTCTGCCATTTGCAGCAACATGGATGGACTTAGAGAATATTATGGTTAGTGAAATAAGTCAGACAGAGAAAGACAAATGCTGTATAATACCACTTATACGTGGAATCTAAAAATTAATACCAACAAATATATATAACAAAACAGAAACAGACTCACAGATATAGAAAACAAATTAGTGGTTACCAGTGGGGAGAGGTAAAGACGGAAGGACAGCAGAGGGGTATGGGATAAGAGATACAATCTACTGTATATAAAATAGATAAGCAACAAGCATATATTGTATAACACACGGAATTATATCCATTTTCTTATATAACTTCTAATAGAGTATTATCTGTAAAAATACTGAATCACTGTGCTGTACACCTTAAACTGATATAATCTAACAAATCAACTACACTTCAATAAGAATATTCAGACAGGGTAACCCTAGTTCAGAAAGTGACATTTGAGTAAGGTTTTAGAGGAGATGAGGTAGCAAACTTTGTAGATATAGAAGAGAAGATCATTCCAGGTAGAAAGAATAGTTAGTTAATGCAAAACCATGACATGGGGTCCTGCAAAGTACTTTGTGGTGGTCAGGAAAATATGCTGCTTATACTTGTCTTATGGCTCCAGCTACTAACCCTCTATATCCACCAGGGTGTTTGTACCAAACCCATGCTCTCATAGGTGTCAGATCTGCACCATGGTCTGATTGCTCTCCTGACTTCTTTTGCTCCTTCCTCCAATTAAATGTCTTGTACCTCTACTCCTGTCTTGCCTAATTCTCACTGGACACAAATTAATGCCTAAGATTAACTAGGCTGTAGGAGAATGAGTGGGGGAAGGATACTAAGAGAAGTGGGGGATAGATGACACAGAGTCATGGTATATGGCATGGTAAAGAAAAAAATTTTCTGATCGAGATTGGTAACATCAGAGGGCTTTGAACATTCGATTTGTTACATCACCTGCTTTATGTTAATAGGGTCACTCTGGCTGCTACATTGAAAACAGAAGCAGAAAAAGGAAGCAGAGAGACTTTGTAGGATGCTTTTGCAATAATCCAAATGAGAGGTCTTAACGGTTTATTACATTCAGATATGGTGAGAAGTGGTCAGATTCTGGATATATATTTGAAGGTAGATCATGTAAACGTCAAAGATGTGGTATGTAATGAAATGAGAGGATTTGGGATCAATATTTCAATTTTAAAATTTGAGATATTTATTGGACATCTAAGTGAAAATGGTGAATAAACATATCTGTCTGGAGTTCATATAATTGGTCCTGCTTTAAGAACTAAATATGGGGGTCATCAGCATGTAAATGGTAATTAAAACATAAGAATGGATGACATCACAAAGAGGATGAGGATAAATAGGAAGGAAAACAAGTCCAAAGGATTAAGAAGTAATTTCTGTAAGGTGGCCAAATAATGTATCTACCAAACTAAGACACTTGTGTGAGTGAAAGGGCAGATATAACTAATTAAAACTGCACAGCAGGTATAAGCCAGAACTGTTCTGAGCAAACTGACACATATGGTCATGTATGAAGGGAAGGATTATTGGGGCAATTTCTTTGAGTAAGTGTGTCTTTTGGGTGCTCCAATAAGCAGATATTGAGATGGATATAGGAACAGAAGCAGTTGAGGGTGAGGCTGTGATGCTTGTGAAAGTTAAAAAAGGGGGAAGAAGCAGGATTGGTCAGGGACTTCCTTCAGAATATGATGAAGAACTGACACTTATAAAAATAAAGGAAGGAGGATGTGAGACTTGGAAGGGATTAGATTGCTGTGCTGATCTGATAAAGCCTTGCCCAATCAAATGGGAAAATCCATAGCAAATACTGAGTGCTAGATGAGTCCTCTGCATTGGGCAGAATTGGCCAACTCCTCTCTTGTACTCTAGTTCAGCCATTAGCTGTGGGCTTCCCAGGAAGACCATGGACTTGGTTTAAAGCCTGAGGTGAATCCTCAAGTAGTTAACACCTGGAGGCTGTCAGCTAACTGCACTTCACACAGTTAAACATCATGTTCTTTCTTGAAGGGAGATTCAAGCAGCACACCTCCATGTCTGCTACAGTAGGTGAGAGAGCATGGGATGTAGTACACAAGTAGAAAAATTTACCTTAGCCATGAGTTCAGGGGGTAACACAAAATAATAGGAAATACAATACAATAGGAAAGAACAGATACAGATAGTATTTAGCTTTAGCTGGGAGCTTGTGACAGTTCTCTTCTAATTGCTTCCATTTTCTCAGTAAAACAGGAAATGAAGTCATCCACAGAGAGTAATGATGAGAAAATAGGTATTTAGGTCAAGGAAATATGAGAGTATAAGAAAAACTCATCTGAGAAACAGGGATAATAAATAGTTTAGGGAAATATGAGTCCTACATGGCATTTTGGACCATAGTTTAATGATCTCCAACTTAAAATGAGACCAATTCACAAGGTACAAATTTCCAGTCATAACATAAATGTCATGAGGATGTAACGTATAGGCATAGTGATTACAGTCGATAATATTATATTGCACATTTTGTAACTTTGTATGATGATAGAGGATAACTAGACTTATTGTGGTGATTATTTTGCAGTGTATACAAATATCAAATCATTGTGTTGTACACCTGAAACTAATATAACATTATACATCAATTACATCTCAATAAAAATTAAAAAATAAAATGAGACCAAGCAACATGTCTTTGTGCTTTTCTACAGCCATATTCAGTTATATGGTTGCAAGCACCAGGGAGATAGAGCTGGATGTTAGGAGTCTGGTTAAGCTATGTGAGAATACAGAAACAAAGGAGGAGCAAGATAGTTAAGGAAGAATACAAAGAACGTAGTAGCAAGTATAGTGACTGATCATTGGTTTAAAGAGGGTATGGAAGAAAGTGAAGATAAAAAGGGGGTGGATTAGTGAATTATAATTCCTAGAGAGATGAAGGGATTGCTGAATTTGGAATTCTTCCATGAGGGAAATGAAAAGATCTGAGGTGTTGGTCAGACATAGGGATGCTTGAAATTGAGACGGTGAGAGTGAGTGACCGAAGTAGGGTAGACTATAAAATCATTGATGAAGAGGAATTCAAGGAACTGATATGTCAGGATACTGAAAGAAGCACTGGCGAAGCACTGGCAAATCTATTGCTTAAAGTTGTTTTTTTTTTTTTTTTTTTTTTTTTTTGCGGTACGCGGGCCTCGCACTGTTGTGGCCTCTCCCGTTGCGGAGCACGGGCTCCGGACGCACAGGCTCAGCGGCCATTGTTCACGGGCCTAGCCGCTCCGCGGCATGTGGGATCTTCCCAGACTGGGCACGAACCTGTGTCCCCTGCATTGGCAGGTGGACTCTCAACCACTGTGCCACCAGGGAAGCCCGCTTAAAGTTTTTGAAAGCTAACTTTTTCTAGGTATATTATTGATATATAAAGAAACTTTCACATGTGTACAATTATGTTTAGCTAAACACTTTGGAATAGGCAAAAATTGGAAATGATATGGATTGATCAGTAGGGAATTGGATCATCTGAATATGATAGATTCTTAAAATATAATAATATAATTCACATAGCAGTAAAAATTGAATTAATTATCTCAACCTTGATTGGTACAAAAACAAATTATGGGTGAAAAAAGCAGGTTGCATAACATTTGGAAAAGTTTGATACAGTTATTTATAGTAAGTTAGTAAAAACACATTCTTTTAAATTCCTGCTATGTGCCAAGCACTAGGAGAGAAATTTAGTTTGATGTAAATGTAAGTAAAACATAACCCTTGCCTTTGAGGAGAACATAGAGTACACAAGGAGACAGACATACAAATGAATAATAACAAAATAACAGGATAACTGGATAAATGCCATAATGGAAGTGTTCATAGTGAGTATAAGAACTCTGGGGCTCATCTACCCTGCCTAGGGTGGTTAGGAAAACCTTCATGTTAAAGCGTGCCCTTTCTTGGGTAGTACTCTGCTTTTTAGGCTGACTCTTCAAAGATCACCTCATTTAACCTGTCTTTGATTTTGCAAATGTTATTCCTTTCTTCATTTTTTCACCAACGGAAGATGGAACTGTGAGGATATAGAAAGAGTGTCTACATGATTTAAGTTTTGTAAGAGCCACTCACAACTACTAGACTGCAACACAATCTGAATTTAAGAACCAACAAAAGAAAATATTAAATGGTATCCAGATCTATGTTCTTTCACAGAAAGGAACACATGTTCAGGATATAGTCTCTAGGTTAGAAGTTGGTGATAAGACAATGATGGGTAGGATTTCATGCATCATAATCACATCTACTTGGGTTGTGTTTCTGGACTGTTAACATATAATCTTAGAGTCACATTAGAGTGTATTCTTCTGAAAATTAAAAAAGTAATTGTATAGTATAGTGTATACTCTTGTCAACCTGAGTTACACTATAATTAGTGTGGATTATTTTATGTGTTCATTTCTGGAATGCATAAAAATCCCAGCAGTATTCATAGTTTTGTAGAGTAGTTTCTATAGGCACACAAAAAAATAAATGTGTGTATGTGTGTCTTTAAGTTCACAATTTAAACTGAATGATTCCTGCATCCATAGAAAATTAGCTCTAGGAAAGTCAATTGTGTTCTGACATTATAAGAGTTATCCAATAAACCAATGCTCCATTGTTAACCAAATGAAAACCTTCAGGTCTATTTCTCCTTGGTGTATTGCAAAAGCATGGCATTTGAATAAACAAAACTGGCATCCCACATACATGATAACTGTCATCAATGGTGAGATTCTTCTTTGCTCTCTTTTCTCTGTCTCTCTTTTATTGTGTTCTTCTTATCTCTTCCTTTCTATTCTTTCTTTCTACCTCAGATGCACACAATTAGAATCAAAATCCTTGATTCATTACACATTCTCATCACTAGTTCATGGATTGTCTCCTTTTTTCATTTCTTCATTTGCTTTTAATAATGCAATAAGTACCAATGTACCCATCTACCAACACCAAAATCTAACACTTTGAGAAAACCCTTATCTAAATACATGTTCCCAAATCATCTTCCGAATTATTGTAAGGTAACCATAAGCCTGAAATCCATGTTTATCATTTCCTTGTTTTTCTTCTTATACAGTTTTATTGCATTTATGTAATACTCCTTAATTTTAAATTTTATTTTATTTTAAGTTTTTAAAAACAGGTACTATTCAGTATAAAATCTTTGGGACTTATTTTTTTCACATACTCTTTTGAAGTTTTGTCCATATTGTGTGTGCTGTAAGATACCATTTATTTAAATTTTACAAAGACACACAAAGCATTTATTATACTAATAAAACATATATAGGTACAGATATGTGCAGATAGTATAAATAGATATATTCAATACTGTTCAAAGCTTTCCACACATACAGCTATCTCTTTATCTTTAGATTTTCACTATCAGATATTCACCATAACAACTTGTAATATTTTCCCAAATTCACTATCTAAATTAAAAAAATATATTATATCATCTCGTGGGTACCGGTGAAAACATTTAAGTTGTGTATGGGTACTGTTGAGAGTATACAATGTATGGCAGTTGTATTGCAGCTCTTCTACAGATAGGATTATGTCTGTGTTCACATGGTTTAAATGTGTTGTGTGTTATCACAGTTATCTTCCCCAAACTTTCCCTGACATTTTGGCCCATTATGAACCCAAGTCTTCACTTTTTCTGAGATCTGTGGCCACTACAAACACAGTTTTAGTTTAGAAACTATTTTTAGCCTTTCAACATGTTATATCATGTTTGTTGCAATGCAAAAGGACATATTATTGTTGATTAACTGCACACAAACATACTAAACGGTTGACTAAGCATTAATTAATTAGGTAATTTCTGTTGTGAATGCTTTATATTATGTAGATTTTTTTTCTAGATTGCTAAACAGGCATTTAAATGTGTTTTAATGATGGCTGGGAAAACTGGTTAAGTTTTTAATGAGTTGGGAAAACACTATTTTCCATTTAAAATAATAGAATACATGTCTGTTATCACACACACACACACACACACACACTCACACATGCACACCCACACTCCTATAGTAAAAAGATGTATTACGATGGTTTGTTTCCATGAATCTCAAAGAAATCTAAAGCAAATATGGAAAAATGTTAATATATATTTTAAAGTAATTGCAGAGGTATAGGTGTTTGTTATGTTATCTTTTGTAATTTTCCCTATGGTCGAAAAATTTCATAAACAAAATTAAGGTAAATAATGTTGGGCATGATGTCTCTAATCAGAAATAATATAACATGATTTCTTTGCAGTTGTCACTGATTTGACAGTAGATTTGAAACAAACCTAGGCTTACTGGCTCTTATAAAATCTAAGAAAAAAATTCTGTAAGGCAATACAGTCTTTTTTTGCAGTCTTTATTAATCTTTAAAATATAATTCAATTATGAATGACTTACATCTTGATAATGCTCAAGTTTTGTGGCACTAATTAAAATTAACATTAGTATGTTATTTTTAAATGACTCATAATATTTATGTAATTGCTCTGGAAAAAAAGAAAAGAATCAGATGATGCAGTGTTTCCTCACATATTTCAAAACTGGTACCTTGGAATCAATAAATAGTGTAAGCAGTTAGTAGAATCATGACATGAATGTTTAGCTTTCATTCAGGCTAGTCACACATTGCTAGTAATACAGATGATTCAATTATGCAGTAATGGTCTGTAAAAGTATGGATTGCTACAGTATCACCAAGTTACAATATTGCTTTGGACAATTACTACAGAATGCAATAATAGTTTTTCATAAGAAACATTGTGGTAAAGATGAAACATCAGCAGTCAAGATAAGTTTTTCAACATCATATATAAACAACAAAGGACATTCAAGACTTTTACACTTACTTTAAAAATATGACACATTATTTTATTAAGATCTTTTATTTAATTCATATGGAATTTTGAGTTTTGTTTCATTGAAAATTCTGTAATCTATTTTTTCACCTATATCCTTTATAGCTACAACTTTCCTAAAAGGACCCACATTGGAAATAAAACTATAGCCTTGTAGAACTGTCTCATTCTTCTTTTTTGTAAGAGTCATGATTATTGCTGACAATCTTATTTTAAAAAGTATATCTTTAATACTGTAGGATAATCAAAAGCTAAACTTGGGTCTGGAACAACTGTATCTCAAATAAAATCTCACAGTTCCACTTTTAGCATCTCCTAAAGTCAAAAAAATAGGTCTAAACACAGCCACAGAAAGTAAGCCTGAAGAAAATCCTGGTATAGTAGAATATAATGGTTGAAAGGAGGGTAAGAAAGCTCATATGTTTTGTAATGGGTCTTAAAACATCTAAGTTTTACAAATCAGGAGAAAAGGTTACAACTTTTCCTGCATGTGAACCACATGTTTATTCTTTTATTCTGTGACAGAGGGTTTGAGAACGTATCCTGTATTTATAACTAGAGAGCATTCAATTCTGGAACGGTGTGTTAGGGGAAAACAACCCTCATCATATAAAATATTGGTGCAGGACCTATATATATTGTTAATGAGAAAGCAGATGAGATATTTCAAAAAGCAAAAGGTAGTTTGATTTCATGCAAGAATCTTCTAAATAGCATTGGAAGAGTGTGACTAGAGAGGATTAACATTTAGTGAGCAATTCCATCGTCGTAAGTCCTGGCTAAATACTTTGATTATTTTAAATTATTTAATTTTCAAAATAACTATACTAGGTATTATTCTAATTTTGTCTGAGGTTCAGGCTAAATTCCTTGTCCAATGGTACAAAGCTTGATAAAAAGTAGATCTGAATTCAGAATGAATTCTGTTAATTCCCAGCTAACCTCATTTTGGCGAGGTGATGAAATTAATTTTGCGATGGCAGCTGATTCAGTAGGAAGTTAGACAATATGGTAACAAGAGGTCTACAAGTTTCTAGGTTATGAACTACTTCTGGTTATAGCCATAAAATAATTAAAAAACTAGGGTGAAGCAAACATAATCATTTTCCTCATAGAAACACACATGGAAAGTCAAAATATGCAAATATTCTCCCACCTCAGTGAATAGTCATAAACCTATTTTAATAGCAAAAACTATTAGAGAAAGATCTCCTTGTTAGGTTGGAGAGACCTAAAGTAATAAAGCAACAATGACAGCTCTTCATTTAAGCTGAGAGAATGACTGTGGTGCAAAGCCTAAAATTAAGGCTCAATATGTGCTCCCCCACTCTCCTCCCACAGATAAAATCTCTTAGTCAAACAATGCTCCTTGTCAAAAGGACTAAGTGCAGTTCCTGTTTATCCCTGAGTAGTGGGTTTCAGGCCCTTGCCAGCCTGTGGAATTCAACAAGCCAGTCACATCTTCTAGGGAGACCAGGGGATACCTCATTATTTTGATACTATAAACCCTACCTATGACAAACCTTGATGATTTACTCTGATCCTGAATGCAACCACCATTTGGACTGTAAATATATGTAACTAATAAACTGCTGTCAGTACATTTGTCCAGGTTCTGGTGTCATGTGTTTGGTCATCCCCACAACTCTAGGGCAGAAATGCTTTCCTCAACAATGAGGTGAATAGGAAGCAGTTAAGATAATTACAGCACAGAAGTCTCATTTTGTGATGAAGAAATAGAGATTTTTAAATGATGAGAAATGCCAAATGAATATAATCATTTATTATGTATATATTTATTTATTAAAAATATGCATTGAGTGACCAATATTTTTCAGGCATTGTGCTACTACTGGGAGATAGTGGAAAAAAAGAAAGTTACAATCCTTGACTCTTAGGGAGTTAATAGTTGTCAATACCATAAAGTTTAGTAATTTCTTGTTCTCTAATCATGTCACATGATTTAGTTTTTGTACTCCAGTTAGATTTTAGTTTTCATTTGAGATTTCTTTAATCACTTACTCTATCCAGCGTAAAGTTTGTACTCAATACACCTATCTGTTTGATTCATGTGTGCTATACATACATATGGATAAAATATGGCCAGTGACCTCATAAAGGAATACCATGGACTTTACTACTATAAGGAATTAAATTGTGGGGTTGAACTGGATTTCAATTTTCCTCACTATTAAGATATATTCAATTAACTTTAATAATAAATGAGAATAAGAGTTATGGCCTGAATAACAACATATATTTTAATATATTTTAGGTGATGACATATGTAAGATCATTAAAAAATTAAAATGAAGTAACAATGGTTCAGGCATCTAAATGGAGCTGAGTGGTCATTGTGGATATGGTTTCAGACCCATCTCTGCATCACTGAGAACTTGAACTCTCTGACCTTTATCAAACTCAAGGTCAACACCACCTATGTTTTCAAAACACTATTTGCTAGCAGCTGCTAGCTACAACCTTGTAGTTTCAAAGTCCCCTTCCCTTCACAACTATGTAATCACTTTGAACCTCAACCAATACTTGCTTCATAAATATCCTTATTTCTTGCCAGCTCCAATACTAATTGTTGACAATTTATGTAACCTTGCAGTTTTTGCCTTTATAAGCTTCCCCCATTTTGTAGTCCAGTGGAACACAGCTGAAGTGTTTTCTTGGATTTGTTCTTCCAGTCTGCAGTCCTAACAAACCCCAAATAAAAGCATTTTGCTTTGCCTCAACCAGGTTTCTATTCTTAGAATTCTTGATTAATATAGATAAGCTTGAGTGCCAAACCCCTTTCATTTCTTCCTCTCTATTTTCAAATCATTATATCTTAGAGGTATTGGAAATATTCCAAATAATGTAATGCAATATTAATCATATGAGAAAATTATAAGCATTTCTACTGTCAGACTGCCAATACTAATTAATTCTACTGTGTGACTATAGATAAATATAAAAGAGGTGAACAGCCCAATTCCTGACATGGAGGAGTTTATAGATGCTGAAATTATCTCAGGTCTGTGCCAACAGAGCTTGGAAGAGTTAGCTTAGGAAAAGCAATGAATCAACTTGAGTACTACCTGTTTCCTTAGAATTAGGTCAAATTCAACCCTCAGAACAGGAGAAAATATTTGCAAATGAAGCAACTGACAAAGGATTAATCTCCAAAATTTATAAGAAGCTCATGCAGCTCAATATCAAAAGAACAAACAACCCAATACAAAAATGGGCAGAAGACCTAAATAGACATTTCTCCAAAGAAGATAGACAGATTGCCAACAAACACATAAAAGGATGCTCAACATCACTAATCATTAGAGAAATGCAAATCAAAACTACAATGAGGTATCACCTCACACCAGTCAGAATGGCCATCATCAAAAAATCTACAAACAATAAATGATGGAGAGGGTGTGGAGAAAAGGGAACCCTCTTGCACTGTTGGTGGGAGTGTAAACTGATACAGCCACTATGGAGAACAGTATGGAGCTTCCTTAAAATACTAAAAATAGAACTACCATATGACCCAGCAATCCCACTACTGGGCATATACCCTGAGAAAACCATAATTCAAAGAGTCATGTACCACAATGTTCATTGCAGTTCTATTTACAATAATCAGGACATGGAAACAACCTAAGTGTTCAACAGCAGATGAATGTATAAAGAAAATGTGGCACATATATACAGTGGAATATTACTCAGCCATAAAAAGAAACAAAATTGAAATATTTGTAATGAGGTGGATGGACGTAGAGTCCGTCATACAGAGTGAAGTAAATCAGAAAGAGAAAAACAAATACCATATGCTAACATATATATGGAATCTAAAAAAAAAAAAAAAAAAAAAAGGTTCTGACGAACCTAACAGCAGGACAGGAAAAGAGACTCAGATGTAGAGAATGGACTTGGGTACATGGGGAGGGGGAAAGGTTAGCTGGGACAAAGTGGGTTAGTGGCATGGACATATATACACTACCAAATATAAAATAGATAGGTAGTGGGAAGCAGCCACATAGCACAGGGAAATCAGCTCAGTGTTTTGTGATTACCTAGAGCAGTGGGATAGTGATGGTGGGAGAGAGACACAAGAGGGAGGAGATATGGTGATATATGTATATGTATAGCTGATTCACTTTGTTATAAAACAGAAACTAACACACCATTGTAAAGTAATTATACTCCAATAAAGATGTTAAAAAAGAAAAAGAGAATTAAGTCAAATTAACATTTTAACTCAGCATGTTTCTTTCATCAGTTTCACAGTAATTCAACTGGGACCAATTTTTCTGCCTCTTAGTTCCTCAAAATATCTTTCTATGGTTTCTTGTAGCCTTGATGTGAATTTTACTGACTCACATTACTTCTCAAACTATAAACAGAAAGAGTAAAAACACATATCACCAAGAGAATCATAAAGCATCTGCTTCTCTTAAAGGATTTCCCATTTAGGATCTAGTCCAAATATCCCCTGCCAAATATCTAAAACATAATCACTTTGGCAATATTCCCTGAAATTCAGAATTTAGGAAATGTATCACCTCTCCATTCTTTACTTAGATTATCTACAACATAATCTTTTGAAATTGAAGTAGATGATAGTACTTTACTGTAATTGCTAATTACAGAAATTACCCAAAAAGAATGAATTGCCAGTTCTATCTCAAGTTACTCATCTTTAATTCTGTCTTTAACTTGAATTTGAATGACTATAGACCTAGAGACATGAAACCACAGCCAGACTTATGTTTAATAGAGTTTCAGAAACTTTATTCCACACCCTCCCTGGCTCAAGGCAATATATCTGTCTTAACTGAAAGTCTAATATTAATTTATTTTCAGTATGAAATATGTTTCATATCTTTAAGTGCCTTTCCCATTAGAGTGGAATTGGTAATGAGAAAGGAGAAAAAAATCTATTTGTTTCCCATAAATGTTCAACCACTTACTACTTAATAAAGTGGAACATTGGACTTATTTTTTTAATAATGGCAACTTAGTGAAGTCAATCCTCAATCTATTTATTTATTAATTAATTAATTAATTAATTTATGGCTGCGTTGGGTCTTCACTGCTGCCTGCAGGCTTTCTCTAGTTGCGGCAAGCAGGGACTCTTCTTCATTGCAGTGTGCGGGCTTCTCTTGTTGTGGAGCACTGGCTCTAGGCGCGCGGGCTTCAGTAGTTGTGACATGCAAGCTCAGTAGTTGTGGCACACAGGCTCAGTAGTTGTGGCTCATGGGCTCTAGAGTGCAGGCTCAGTAACTGTGGTGCACGGGCTTAGTTGCTCCGCGGCATGTGGGACCTTCCTGGACCAGGGCTCAAACCCGCATCTTCTGCATTGGCAGGAGGACTCCCAACCACTGTGCCATCAAGGAAGCCCTGGACTTATTTTTTATGATTCAAATTGTGTAAAGGAAATGTTCTTGAGTAATCCAAGTGTGTCATTCAGTGGATCGTATAAATGCCAATGTAATTATTCTAGAAGTCTCGTTTATACCATTCTAGCAATTTAATTTCAAATATTCTACATTTCCACTGTGCAGCAGTTGAAGAATGAATAAAAGCCATTATACAATTATCAGAATATTCTTTCACAATAAATATTAGGAACATCCACAAAATTGTAAATTGTTTTTATAACATCCTTCCAGACTCGAACGTACATGGTATTTCACTTTAGTATAACAAGAATCCTATTATTTCATCAGAATATAGTTATCTCCTGTACATTTTCCACTTCACCTTGGATTTTTGAAAATATTCTTCTGAAATATATTACTCTCTCTTTTGATAGTCCTTATTGTAAAAAATTCATTCTATATTGGAAGGATAGTGTATTTAATGCATAGATATACATTATATTCAAATGAACAATATATATTGCTATGTGATAGTTCACGGTTAAATATTGATAATTTAAGATGTAGACTTAATGAAACCAATGTGTCAAAAATCACTGCATTTTGAAGAGGAGATCAGGGTGGCAGAGCAGGAGGACGCAGAGCTCACCTCCCTCCACAAACACAACAAAAATATGTCTACCCTTGGAGCAATTATCACTGAAAATAAACTGGAGACTGGCAGAAAACTCTTCTACAATCAAGACTGTTAGGAAAGATCCACAAGGAGTCGGGTAGGAAAGAAAAAGAAGTGATCAGGTCAGAACCTGCACTCCTAGGAGAGGGAACAGAAGAGGAGGGGGATATCATGGGCTTCGAAATCTTCCTTGTGGAGTGAGCAGTTCAAATAACATATTGGACACCCCAGTCCTGGGACTCCAACAGCTGGAAGATGAGTCCCCTTAGCTGGCTTGATCACCAGTGGGACTTAGGCAAGGGCTGTAAGAAACCTAGACTCCGCTTGTGAAGAGTGCACACACACTTGCTTACTCCCAGAATCATGACAGCAGAAGGAGATTGAAACTGCCCAGGGCTCTTGTCAGTTTCCCTGCGAGGGCCCCAGTGTGCACCCTGGCACCAATAGCTCCAGTGCAGCTCCCCACCAGACAAAAGCTGCCATTGCTGAGACCATAGAAAGTAAGTACTTTGGGGAAATGGAGATTGCTCCAACCTGGCACTGTATCTGAATGGGGTGAGTGTGACCTTGACTGGTGCTCATGGAGGTGGTGGATTAGGAGCTGTCTAGAGCCTGATGGGTATGCCAGGACCATCACAGCATGCACCCCAGCCTGTACTGGGCACTCACTCCAGCTCTTCTGGCTTCAGCACTGCTCACCTCTGGGGCAAAGGTAACATTGCTGTGAGTGGGAAGAGTGCACACTCAGAAGGAATGGAACCAGCTCACACATGAACTTCAGGGTTTCTGCTCCAGCACCTTGGGAACTGCCCATGCCCCTGGCCATAATAGGATGGTGATGACCACTGAACAGAGAAGACACTCTGGCATACCCTTGTTCTGGCTCTAGCCTCTCTATCACCAGCCCCACCTCACTCCAAGGTGATAGCTGCCAGCACACCCTGGGGGAAGGTGTGACCCTTTCACACTTCTGATCCAGTTCTCACACCAAAGCCACAGGGCACATGCAGACTGTATAGGGACACTCCCATACAAGGAGACCACTTCAAGACTGGGATAGGTAACTGTTTCACCTAGTTCATAGAAACAGAAAAGTTAAACAAAAGGAGAAGACAGAGGGATTTGATTCAAATGAAAGAACAAGGGAAAAAAACATGAAAACACAACTAATAAAAGAGATAAATAATTTACCAGATAAAAAGCTCAAAGAATTAGTAATAAGAATGCTAGCTGAACTTGGCAAAAAAATAGATGAACACAGTAAGAACTTTAACAAGGAACTAGAAAATATATAATGAAACTGTAAGAGCTGAAGAATACAATAAGTGAAATAAAAAACACACTAGAAGGAAATAAAAGCCGACTAGGTGATATAGAAGAATGCATAAGTGATCTGGAAGATAGAATAATGGAAAACACAAAATCAGAAAAAACAAATAAAATAATGAGAACAGTTTAAGGGACCTCTGAGACAATATCAATTGTACTAACCTTCTCATTATGGGGTTCACAGAGGGAAGAGAGAGAGAGCAGCATAGCACAGGGAGATCAGCTCGGTGCTTTGCAATGACCTAGAGGGGTGGAATAAGGAGGATGGGAGGGAGGTTCAAGAGGGAAGGGATATGGGGACATGTGTATGCATATGGCTGATTCATTTTGTTGTGCAACAGAAACTAACACAGTATTGTGAAGCAATTATACTCCAATAAAGATTTATTTTTAAAAAATGAAAAGATATTTCACAAAATTATGGCTGAAAATTTCCTGAACCTGAAAAAGGAAACAGATATCTACTTACAGGATGCACAGAGAGTTCCAAATACATGAATCCAAGGAATCCACAGTAGACATATAATAATTAAAATATAAAACCTAAAGAGAGAATTTTAAAAGTAAAAAGAGCAAAACAAAGAGTCACACACAAGGGAAGCTCCATAAAGATATGAGCTATTTTTTTTTTTTACAAAAGCTTTGCAGGCCAGAAGGGAGTGGCATGATATATTGAATATTTAAAATGATGAAAGGGAAAAACCTACAAGATAGGATACTCTACTTAATAAGATTTCCATTCAGATTTGAAGGAGAGGTAAAGAACTTCCCAGACGAGCAAAAACTAAGAGTTCATGAACACTAAACTGACCATAAAAGAAGTGTTAAAGGGTCTGTCTAAACAAGAAAGAAAAGGCTACAACAAAAAGTAAGAATGTATAGGAAAATGAACAACAAACAGCAAGACATGTTTGTTGCATCTTTGGAACACCAAGAAGCAATTTTGTGTTGTAGTTGACTGCAGGGAAAAATGATAAGAACCTAAGTCCACCAGGTAGCCAGAGGATGGGTAAGCCCTGATAGGTTGTTGAAAGGATTTTGGATTTATTTTAGTAAGCTAGTGGAGGATTGTGAGATAATTGAAGAGATTAAGTTTTTATTAAGATAATTTTGGCTATTTTGTTGTGAATAGACTATATGAGGTAAAAGTTTAGGCTGGAATCTCAATTAGGAGGCTATAATTTGAATATACAACCAAGAGTGATTGCTGATAGATTAGATGTGAATAGCGAGAAAGAAAGAGAATTAAAGATTTACTCTAAATCTTTTGCATGAATTACTGGAGTGACAATGGTGCTATCACTGGAAGAGAAACAGTTTGGATGTACATAGGAAATAAAAGTTTGTTTTTAGCCATGTTGTTTGATCATGCTTGATAGATATTCAAATAATCTGTTCTATATAAAATAGAAGTTTAATTGCAAAGTCTAAGGCTAAGAATATGAATTTGGCATCCATCAACATATAACTGTATTTCAAACCCAGGGGACACAGGTTTGAGCCCTGGTCCGGGAAGATCTCACATGCCACAGAGCAACTAAGCCAGTGCGCCACAACTACTGAAGCCTGTGTGCCTAGAGCCTTTGCTCTGCAACAAGAGAAGCCACTGCAATGAGAAGCCCTTGCACTGCAATGAAGAGTAGCCCCCGCTCACCACAACTAGGGAAAGCCTGCACGCAGCAATGAAGATACCAATGCAGCTAAAAATAAATAAATTAAATAAATAAATTTAAAAAAATAGAAGGTTGAGGTTGAGTATCAAGTGACACATGAAGGAAAGCAGTGCATAGTACCTAGAGTCAAGAGAAGAAAGGCTTTCAAGAAGTAAGGGGTATCTTAGTCTTAGTCCGTTCAATCTGCTATGCCAAAATTCCTTTGGGGGGCTTATAAAATATGGAAATTTATTTCTCACAGTTCATGAGGCTAGAAGTCCAAGATCAGGATGCTAGAATGGTTGAATTCTGGTGAACACCCTCTTCTGAGACTACCAACTTCTCTCTGTGTCCTCATGTGGTGAAAGGGATTAGACATTCTGTGGAGTCTCTTATAAAGGGCACTAATCTCATCCAGGATGTCTCTACCCTCATGACCTAAGAACCTCCTAAAGGCTCCACCTCCCAATACTGTCATATTGGGCATTAGATTTCAACATATGAATTTTGGGGAGACACAAATATGTAATCTACAGCAGGGAGTGATAACTGTGTCCAATGCTCTTTGAAGCTCAAATAATGGGAAGATGGAGATGTGACTATTGGATTTTGCAATGTGAAGGCCACTAGTGGTCTTCAAATCAACAGTTCTGTTTCACTGGAGTGATATGGAGAAAAGCCAAATCATAATTTGTTCAAAGGAGAGTAGGAGGACCAGAATTGCAGAAGGTGAGGATATACTACTTTCTTTGAGGGATTCTTATGAAAAGGGAACATAGATTTGAGCAGTAGTTCAGGAGACTTGGGGGAAAATTAGGGATTTTAAAAAGATGGTTGTAGGCTAATGAAAATGAACCACTGAGAAGAAAAAAACTAATGTTGCAAGAGAGAGGAGATGACTTCCAAAGCACAGTCATTGAATAGATGGGAGTGGGGTGGGAATGGAATCCAGTGCATATGAGAAAGGGTTGGTTTGGGGTGAACAGACAGTTCATCCATTGTAATAGAAAGATAAATAAGGTTATGTGAGTTTGGTAGAAGACCTGGTAGTGCAAGAATATAGAATTTCTCTGATGGTTCTTATTTTTCTCAGTGAGCTAATAAGCATGATTATTGAGTGCATATGGGGGAGTGACAGTAATGTTGGAATTTGGAAAGAAATGAGAAACTGTAAAATATGTGACTGATAAATTAAGAGAGTGAATTAATAAGCACAGAAATGTAATAGAATTTCTGAGCATCACTGATGGCCATTTAACATTGTGGTCTTAACTTTATAATCAGGGAGTATAATCATCATTGTTGTGTGTTTTTCCCTAACCAGCTTTGATGTAGATGTGGAGTCAGTGCAAAATTGGATTTAATTATAGTTGGGGTATTTTCAAATAGGATGAGGGAAAGAGAGCAAGATATGTGAGTATATATTCAAGAGAGTGATTATAATCAGATACTATACTAACAAAGCTGGGTAATAAAGAAAGCAAGGATGTGTGGTGATGTTAGGCAGCAAAGTTGATTGGATCAAGAAATTGATGGTCATAATGGGGTGGAAAAATTGTGGTGGTTCTTCTAGAAGATGTGAGCAGGAAAGTCAGAAGCTTGTGTTCAGAGGGAAGGATGATTGAAACTGAGATTTTGGAGAGGACACATTACTGGTAATGACTAGACTAGCATATAACCATGGGAATGGATGGTTTAAGTGGTATAAAAGAAAAAAAAATGAAAAAGGAAGTGAGCCAAGAGACTGGAGTGTTGTATGGATCATCTGAATTGACATTAAAGTCACCGAATATTTTGGTAAACGTAATGTAAGAGACAATACTAATGAGCCATAAGCTAAAATCTCCAATGAATAAAAGTGAGAGACCTCAAATTCTAAAAATGACAGAATCATGCAAGTGCAGTGAGTAATACAGCATAATGACACATGCATAAAAGGGAGTGGAGATGGTAAAATATTTCTATGTACTGGACATAATGTAAAGTAAAAAATAATTGCAAAAGTCGTAGCTGAAAAACATGGTTTGCAAAAAAGGATTATGGTAAAAGACTAAGATGCTTGAATTCGTGATCCTGTAGGTAGAATGTTTTTGGTGATGACAAAATCAGAGAGTGATCATAGGAGAGGTCGGCTTATGTAGGGTGAAGCAGAAGGTAATTACTGACTAGAAGTAAGAGAACAGTGAGGCAAAGATGTTGAATGGTATGTGCACATAGACATTGAATTGATCCTCAGTGATGCTAAGAAGTAAGATAGTGAGGAAGACAGCATAGTGACAAAGCTTTTAATAAAAGAAGATAGGAGAATTGTCTGTAGATGATAGCGACAAGGAAGAGAAGAGCTTGGTATACTGAAAAGGTATGTCCCTTAAAGAAGCAGGGAGATTATATATATACACATTATATAATATAGTATATAATATTAATATTAATAAATCACATTAATATATCATATGTATACTTTTTTCTCAGAAGAGATAGAAGCCAATACACTGGAAAAGAAAGGGCAATGGAGAATAAGGAGATAATATGCACATCATTTTTTCCCCTGATTCTGAGAAATATTGACTGTAGGCAAATAAACAGTCATATCTTAAAAAAGGCTATGCAGGAGAGGGGGCACTCTCAGAAATGATGTCAAAGATATAGCAAAGTTATATTAAGGTTATTAGGCAATATCAGAGGCTCAATGGAAGACACTTTCTTGTTCATTTTTTTTAAAAAAAGTTAAGTTAGACTAAATGATGCTAACGATGCCAAATATCTCGAGGTAAAAATATGACATGCCTCAATGGAGGTGATTTATCTTTCATGACAAAATTTTATTTCATTTTAAACAGTCTCCTCAATCGTCACTGACAAATACCTTAACCAAATTTCTTATAGTTTTCAACAAATTTTAAAACTGAATAAAATCTATTCCCCACAGTTTAAATAGGAAAATAGTACTCAAAATCAAGGAAATGCACCTTCTTAAGTAAAAGGACCATGAATACAGTGAAGAATATCAGTGATCTATTCATCCTGAAAGCTTGTCAGAAAAACTTTCCTAGCTTAAAAGAATGTCTTCTAAGAATGGTATTCCTTACCTCTTTTCATATCCATACTGGTGCAAGATTCTCCATCAAAATTTTATATCAAGGTAAGCTTGAAATATGCTCTAATGTGAATGCATATTTTATCGTGAAAAATCTCATTGACGCTACCCTTTGTGGGGTATAATGTGACAGTGGCATTTAAAAAATAATTTGCAGATTCATCAAGGCTGCTGTATATTTATTGATTTTTTCACACCGAGTTGGCTGAAATTGCAATTGCTATTTTGGACACAGGCAAAAAACACAGCAAAGAACCCAAACTGCCCTTTATCCAGTTTGATGATTGTCTGATGATGCTGAATGCAGCAATTAAGAAGGGACTACCTGGCACTGAAAGATAAGCTTTCAGTAAATAAAAATCCAATCAGTTTCTGTAGAAAGGGCATTAGACAATACAAAAGTCAAAAGATTTCATGTTCTATCTCCTCAATGAACAGTTTGGAACAGTTAATCTTAAATGCTTAAGTTCCAGACTAGCATTTTCTATGGTACTTTCTCAATTACAGTCCTGCAGTAATATTTACTATTAGTTCTAACCAAAAAATTCTTGAATAGTATTTTGAGACTATCCTAACTTATACAAGAGTGTAAAATAAGATCAAAAAGTAGATTTGGAAATAAAATATCTATTGATTGATAAGGTGTCAACCAGGGACTCAAAAAGCCTGACTCAGTATCTCATGTGTGTGAAATCTTACTTTTCTTTTACCTCATCATTCTATGGTCATTCTCAGCTCTCATATTGTGGTACTAAGATTACAATGTTAAAAGTCACTTTCTGACTGAGTCTTTTAATTTTGTTCCATTTTTCGACTCCCACACAGAGCACAAATCAGAAATTTGGCATGAGGCATTCTCTGTATATGACAAAAAGCAGTGGCAGATGGGGAATTTTATCTACAGATTTTCTATCTTAACAATAGTAATATTTTCACAAGGAAATATATAAAGCATAAATTAATAGAAAGAGCAGAGTCTTAGTAGTTTGTCAGGTAAGTGTTCAAATCTGCTATATTAACTGTGAGGGATGTTTTTGTTTGTTCTTCTTTGTTTTTAACTTGGACAAGTGATTTATCCACTTTAAATGTCTTTATCTGTAAAATAGCAATAACAATTTTTATCTTTCAGGGTTATAATTAAGATTATATGTATGATGATATGTATGGTGTTATAAAAGAATATAGAATGAGAGTGGAAATGAGGTAAATAAAAAATAAATTTTATATGCAAGGAGAGGCTGAATCAGAGACATTTAAGAATTCATTATGAATGAAATTTAGAAGCATTCACATTTTCAAGCATGAGGGTTTGATGATGTGTTTCAGAAATGTAAGAACAGTAGCATTGTATTTGAATTGATATGAGGGAGAAATTAGAGACAGAGTGGGAAATGAGGTTATTGATATAGTTTATCAGCACTCCACACTGAACATATGTGGATTGGGTCACTGGGCATGATAAAAGGTCTACCTTGGGTCAGAGAGGCAAGGCTATCTTGCAGTGATGAGTTTCATAGTCAAACTGACAAGATTCTGGAAAGGGAAGTGAAATTAGAATATGGATTAAGAAGCCTAATGAAGATGAGGGAAAAGCTAGATCTTTATGGAAATACAGTATCTAGCTCCTACTTCGAGCAGACTAACTACTGACTTCTGGGCATCAAGATTAATTTTAGATTCTTCCCACCAGAGCAGAAGAGGTTTCTGATATTTATAGGATAGCCACCTTATTTCTTATTAAAATTGAGACACTTTTCGAGTGAAGGAGTACTGTTGATAATTAAATAAAGGAAACAGGTAAAAATCAAGACTTATCCCGGGAAAACCAGAACTTATGTTCACCTTGCTGTTTGACCACATTTAGCTCAAAACCTGAGCAAAATGAAACTTGAGGTTTTAAAATCTCTTACGTTTATTTTGGGGGAAGTTGGGGCAGTTTCTTGGGAAAACAAATAAATCTTCATTCCATTCATTTATAAAATACATTTTATAAATATAAAAGGGAGGGATAAATCAGGAGATTGGGATTGATATATACACACTACTATATATAAAATAGATTACTAGTAAGTACCTACTGTATAGCACAGGAAACTCTACTCAATATTCTGTAATGACCTGTATGGGAATAGAATCTTAAAAAGAATGGATATATGTATATATATAACTGATTCACTTTGTTGTACAGCAGAAACTAATACAACATTGTAAGTCAACTATACTCCAATAAAAATTAAGTAAAAAAGAAAATAAAATACATTTTTATAAATATATTTTTTTATTTATAAATACATAAAAGACTAGACTACTACACATCTAGCAAATAAAATGGAGTGAAATATATTGCTTTGGAGATGTGAGCTCTAGTTCTAACTCCAAGTTACTGTGTGTGACCCTGGAAAAATCAGATCAGGTAATACCACCAAGTCTCTAAAGCTTTCTTATATCATGTGTAAGAGTAGAAATAATATAGCCTTCCTGCCTTTATAGAGCTTTTTATGGATCAAATAATAGAATTAAAAATAGTTTTGAGACTGTGGGAGTGACTTCAGCATCATGGTGACATAAAACATTCCTATTTTTTGTCCCCCTTTTCAACAAAGAATTAGACATTCATCCACTAACAAAAGCACCTTTATGGGAGCTATGGGATCCAACACCATATGCCAAGGGGTCCAGGAGTAATCTCATCTACCTGTGAGTCCAGTAATAGGCAGGCAGACCTCATTATGGGGCCAAGCCAAGCAATGAACCTACTCCAAACACTCTTGCCATGGCTGGAAAAAATCCTGGAGAGTGCTGAGTTGAGCAGATACCAAAGAAATGGTATGCAGAAATAAGTCTTGCTGTGGGTGATTTTAAAGTTTGGATGCAACAGAGATGACTATAAGAAGAACATTACGGGCTTCCCTGGTGGCGCAGTGGTTGAGAGTCCACCTGCCGATGCAGGGGACGCGGGTTCGTGCCCCGGTCTGGGAAGATTCCACATGCCGCGGAGCGGCTGGGCCCATGAGCCATGGCTGCTGAGCCGGCGCATCCGGAGCCTGTGCTCCTCAATGGGAGAGGCCATGACAGTGAGAGGCCCACGTACCGCAAAAAACAAACAAACAAACAAACAAACAAAAAAAGAAGATTACCAGTACCATCCCCCACCCAACCAAGGCGAAACTGCATGGATCTGAACTATCAGGTGGCATCTATCTTTCCCACTGAGGAAAAGGAGAGCAGTGAGTGAGTGTCTGGCTACCTCAGTGATCTGGAACACAGCAGGAGGAAACCCATTTCTTTCCAGCACCACCCAGAGTACTAAGGTGGGACCTCTATGACTGGGCAGAGGCAGGAGATCATGAAAGAGGTGAATAAGAATATCAAAGGGCATTGAAGGGACACAGTTCCTGATACCTGCTCAGCAGGAAGTCTAATCATGACCCTCTGGTAATACTACACATAGGGATTTCCCTTCCAGGTCCCTGGGCACCCCCAGAGTCCCAAGCTCTAAACCCACACCTCTCCCCAATCTGTGGTTGTCTCTTTGTGCACACTCCCAATTGTGGCAGCAAGAGCAAGAACAAGTAGATAGGAAGTACACAGGCCAGGGTGTGTGGGCAAGTGAGAAACCACAAACTTGACCTATAGAGCCACCTCAGGAAAACAAAAGAGAGGTTTCCAGTAGCCACGATGGTGAGCTGTAAGAACCAGAGAAGACATAAAAGCTTAAGAATCCTGCCATTGGCCTGGGAAGTTGTCCACCCAGCTGCTGAGGTGCCCACAACTCTGGCCTGCTGTCCTTACTCGCAGAGGTGGAGCCCACAAACATTATAACACTGGACATGGCAGAGGAACCTGTGCAATTCCCTTTCCCCCTACAGGGGTAGAGCTTGTGACAGGGATCTCAGATGCAGAAGAAGAGCCCATCACCCCTGTGCACCAGGTGGTGATGCCAGAGACACTGGCAGGAACAAGGCATCACTGATCCCAGTGGCACATGTAGCTATAACGAGGGCATAGGGTCACACATTTGACAGAGGAAATGGAAGTGTGGAAAGTACAAATTCTCAAATATAACTAGAGACAGACTGGGTTAAAAAGAAACCAAAAACTTGTGCTCTAGCACCACCTACTGAAAAACAAAAGAAAGACCTATAATTTCTAGTCTGTTGAATCATTAGAATCAAACAAAAAGGTGTTTGCTACTTCAAATGCACCAGCAAAGGAACAAGTAATCAAGAACCATGAAGAACCACAGTAACACCGTACCACAAAAAGAAAATGACAATTCTCCAGAAACCAAATTTAAAGTTATGGAATATTGCTATTTAACTGATAGAGAATTCAAAATAGCTGTCATGAAGAAACTCAATGAACTAAAAGAAAACGCAAAAAGGCAGTTCAATGAGCTCAGGAATAAAATTAGTGAACAGAAGGAATAATTTACCAAAGAGATTGAAACTCCAAAAGACCACCAAACAGAAATTCTTAAGTATTGAAGTCATAGCACAGCTATCAGACAGGAAAAAAAGGCATCCAAATTAAAAAGGAAGAAGTAAAACTGTCAGTTTGCAGATGATATGATACTATATATAGAAAATCCTGAATACACCACCAAAAAACTGTTAACACTCATCAATGAATTCTGTAAAGTTGCAAGATACAAAATTAATATACAGAAATCTGTTGCTTCTATACAGTAAAAATGAACTATCAGAGAGAGAAATTAAGAAAACAATCTCATTTACAATTGTATGAAAAATAATAAAATACCTAGGAATAAATTTAACCAAAGGAGGTTAAAGACTTCTACTAGGAAAGCTATAAGACACTGATGAAAGAAATTGAAGATGACATAAACAAATTGAAAAATAAACTGTGCTCATAGATTGGAAGAATTAATATTGTTAAAGTTACTATACTATCCAAGGCAATCTGCAGATTCAATGCAATTTCTATCAAAATACCAATGGCATATCTCACAAAACTAGAACAAATACTTCTAAAGTTTATATGGAAAAAAAAACAAAAGATCTTGAATAGCCGAACAATCTTGAGAAAGAAAAACAAAGCTGAAGTTATCATGTTCCCTGATTTCAAACTATACTACAAAGCTACAGTAATCAAAACAGTATGGTCTTGACACAAAAGAAGATATAGAGAACAATGGGATAGCATAGAGAGCCCAGGAATGAACCCACAATTTTATGGTTAATTAACCTATGACTTAACTCAAACTGGATTAAAGACTTAACTGTAAGACTTGAAACTAAAACTCCTAGAAGAGAAAATAGGCAGTACACTCTTTGACATGGCTTTAGCAATAGCTTTTTGGGTATGCTTTCTCAGGTGAGGGAAATAAAAGCAAAATAGACAAATGGGACTACATCAAACTAAAAAACTTTTGTACAGTAAAGGAAACTACCAACAAAAATGAAAGGGCAACCTACTGAATGGGAGAAGATATTTGCAAACCATATATCTAATGAGGAGTTAATAGCCAAAATATACAAAGATCTCATACAACTCAGTATCACACACAAAAACCCAATTAAAAATGGGCAGAGTGCCTGAATAAACATTTTTCCAAAGAAGACATATAGGTAGCCAACAAGTCCATGTAAAGATGTTTAACATCACTAATCATCAAGGAAATGCAAATCAAAACCACAATAAGCTATTACCTCACACCTGGCAGAATGGCTAATATAAAAAGACAACAAATAACAAGTGTTGGTGAGGATGTGGAGAAAAGGGAACCCTAGTTCACTGTTGTTGGGGAGGTAAATTGGTAGAGCCACTAAGTAAAACTATATGGAGTTTCCTCAAAAATTAAAAGTATAACTACTATATAATCCAGTAATTCTTTTTTTTCACAATATACATATGTTTTTATTTCAGTCATATTCCAAAAGTTATTACTGTTTTTTCTATTGTTGTTATTTTTCATGGTTTTATTTTGTTAATTCTATTGCCACTTTTAATTTTATTCCATTATTTCATATTATAAATTATAATTGGCATTAATAACAGTAATACAACAACAGAAAACATTTTCTCTTTGTAGAATCCACTCAATTGTTTATTAAAATACGTAGCATTTAAACATTTTTTGAAAGACGAGATAATGTCTCTATACAAAATAGTATGTATTAGTTATTCTATAAAGGTTAAAAATTGAATTGAGTGATGGAAGTGATCTTTTGGTGAAAAATTCAATAAACATCATATGATCCAGTAATTCTACTTCTGAGTATTTTTCCAAAGAAAACAAAAATACAAATTCAAAAATATATAAGCAGATTTTTTGATGATGGCCATTCTGACCAGTGTGAGATGATATCTCATTGTAGTTTTGATTTGCACTTCTCTAATGATTAATGATGGTGAGCATTCTTTCATGTGTTTGTTGGAGGTCTGTATATCTTCTTTGGAGAAATGTCTATTTAGGTCTTCTGCCCATTTTTGGATTGGGTTGTTTGTTTTTTTGGATATTGAGCTGCATGAGTTGCTTATATGTTTTGGAGATTAATCCTTTGTCATTTGCTGGAGAGGGTGTGGAAAAAAGGGAACCCTCTTGCACTGTTGGTGAGAATGTAAATTGATACATCCACTATGGAGAACAGTATGGAGGTTTCTTAAAAAACTAAAAATAGAACTACCATACGACCCAGCAATCCCACTACTGGGCATATACCCTGAGAAAACCATAATTCAAAAAGAGTCATGTACCACAATGTTCATTGCAGCTCTGTTTACAATAGCCAGGACATAGAAGCAACCTAAGTGTCCATCAACAGATGAATGGATAAAGAAGATGTTGCACATATATACAATGGAATATTACTCAGCCATGAAAAAGAATGAAACTGAGTTATTTGTAGTGAGGTGGATGGACCTAGAGACTGTCATACAGAGTGAAGTAAGTCAGAAAGAGAAAAACAAATAACATATGCTAACACATATATATGGAATTTAAAAAAAAAAGAAAAGAAAAAATAAATGGTCAGAAGAACCTGGGGCAAGACAGGAATAAAGATGCAGACCTACTAGAGAATGGACTTGAGGATACGGGGAGGGTGAAGGGTAAGCTGGGACAAAGTGAGAGAGTGGCATGGACATATGTACACTACCAAACGTAAAATAGATAGCTAGAGGGAAGCAGCTGCATAGAACAGGGAGATCAGCTCAGTGCTTTGTGACCACCTAGGGGGGTGGGATAAGAAGGGTGGCAAGGAGGGAGATGCAAGAGGGAAGAGATTTGGTGACATATGTATATATATAACTGATTCACTTTGTTATAAAGCAGAAACTAACACACCATTGTAAATCAGTTATACTCCAATAAAGATGTTAACAACAAGCAAACAAAACAAAAATATATATGCACTCCTATGTTCATTGCAGAATTATTTACAATATATAAATGGATAAAGATATGGTGTATATATATATATATGATAGAATATTATATATATGAAAAAATATTATAAATATATGATAGAATATTACTCAGCAATAAAAATGAATGAAATCTTGCCATTTGTGACAACATGGATGGACTTTGAGAGTATTATACTGGATGAACTTTAAGAGTATTATACTAAGTGAAATAAGTCAGACAGAGAAAAAAATATGATATGATTTCACTTACATGTGGAATCTAAAACACAAAACAGAGGAACAAATATAACAAAACAGAACAGACTCATAGATATAGAGAACAAACAAGTGGTTACCGTAGGGGAGAGATGTTGGGGGATGAGCGAAAAATGTGAGGGATATTAAGAAGTGCAAACTTCCAGTTAAAAAATAAATGAGTCATGGGGATGAAATGTACAGCATGAGAAATATCATCAATTATATTGTAATATATTTGCATGGTGACAGATAGTAAAATTATGCATTGTACTTAACAGTGCTACAAAACATTTTAAAAATAGATTTTGCTCTTAGACTGTTAACTTTTTATTTCACAATCCCATTTCAAATGAATATCCCTTTTTATTAAGGGTTTGTATGACATTAAAATAATTAAAGGATTAGTTTAGATGAAGGATTAGTTTCTTAAATCCAAAGTGCACTGCATGTATTTGTACATAATAAATTGGCCAATAATTTTCAAACACGGTTTGAGAAAACATACATGTTCATTGAAGACAACTAGAAATACATAAAAACATAAAGAGGAAATTAACAATCGCCCATAATTCCAACCCCCAGAGATAATCTTCAGTAGCATCAGTAGTCGTATTATAGTGATCATTTTGTAATCTATAGAAATATCAAATTACAATATTGGGCACCTAAAACTAATATAGTGATTCAGGTCAATTACACATCAACTGAAAAAAAAATTATGTAGACATCGGGAGGAAATGCATCAAAATGCTACTGATGATTATCTCTTGGGGTTGGGATTATGGGTGATACATGTTCAATTTAATATATTTCCTTTCAAATTGCATTTTCTAGATAAGTTTGATATCAAACTTAACTTGTGCTTTTTTTTTCTGTCACCATGCAAATATATTACAGTATAATTGATGATATTCCTCATGCTGTACATTTCATCCCCATGACTCATTTATTTTTTAACTGGAAGTTTGTACTTCTTTTTTTTTGTGCTTTTTTTTGTTGTTGTTGCTTTTTTTTTTTTTGTAGTGGAAAGTCTATCCATTACTTGTGTCACTACTTGTGTCAATTTATATATATATATAAATTCAACAAATTGAACTAAAGCTGATTGGACCAAGAATTAGATGGCTTTACTTCAAAATATAACTCAAGAACTTACTAATGGTATATACTTGTACAATTAATTTATCTTCTTTAAGCTTCAATGGCCTCATCTAAGAAATATGGGTAATAACAATAGTGTTGTCAAAAGAAAATCAAAAGAGATAATGTGTCAAAGTGCGCTTACAAATGTAAGATAGCAAATTGATAAATTATATATCCATATGTAACATTATCTATATTAACTCTACATGTTTATAATGCATCATAAATGAAACTAACATTAGTACTTACCTCCTGATGTTTTTCATAGTAAAAAAAGCACTAAATAAATGACTGACAACGGTATGTGCTCAAAAATACTTAGCAGTTAATAGTAACATGAATTATTATTATAGAAAGACTATTGGATTTGAATTAAGGATATCTGTATTTAAATACTTTATTTTATTTGCAAAATCTGAAATCAATTAGTCTATTTTTTAGAGCCTTAGTTTTCTTAAATATAATAAAATATACCTCCCTCAATGATAGGATTAAATGAGATAAAACATGTAATGCTAGCTTACTGAGTACTCAATAAATGTTATTTGAATCTAAATCTGAAATACATAAAGTAATTCTAAAGTAATATCCAATAATTAATATATTTAAAATTTTACCATATCCCTGATGATTCACGTTATGACTCCCATAGTCAGAAGTGAACTTCAATGCTTAAATAGATTTTTGCTGACTGATTTTACATTTTATGTTGCCAGATTTTCCTCAGAATTTGGGTTCAGAGAATTATGATTTTAGGCTTCATACCATCAATATACCCATTTTTGCATATTTAGTATAATTAGAAAATAAGGCATGCATTTCCAAATTTAATTACTCATTGTGTTGATTCACTATTAAAATTATTTCCATTTTTTGATAAAATATAGTCTGATGGTTTGAATGTGGGATTGGAAATCTAAAAAAATATTGAATTTTATTTAACACAAATTTTTATCCCCAAATATTCAACTTTTTGGCCTTTTTACTTTTTTGGATCTCAGTTGCAAGACAAGATCAACAATAGCTATTTTTCAGAATTATGCAGATAACTAACTAATATCAAAAAGTAGCTATGGAAAAGCAAAATGTAAGATAAACATATATAAATATAAATTATTATGATTTTAAAATAAACTTGCAAGTGCAATTTCTTATTCAACCACACATTTGCATTTGATGCAGTAACTTTCTCCACTTTTAGTATGCAATGTTCAAAAATATTCAATTACATTTTTGTACCTGATGTGGAGTAAGGTCAGGAATATATGTGTTTCTTCCTAGTATTAAACAAATCTAGTGGGATTTGTTGTTGTTGTTCTTTTTCCTAATTGCATTCTGTATGATGAGTCCCTGTTTATGCAAAATCTGAAAGTGTGTTAAGAAATTACAAAGGTTCCTGCATTTATCCTAGGAAGGTAAGAAGAGATTCTGCTTTGGTGCATCTCAGGAAAAAATATCTGATTAGGAAAGAGAAATAAAAGGGGCTAAGGTTGCACTGGTAATGAGCTGTTTGCTTGTAATTTACATCCTCAGCAAAATTTGCTATAGTCGTATAGCAAGATTTGCTTATAGTCAATGCTGATTTTGAAAGAAAGTGGAGATTGGGTAATGGTTGAGGAAGATCTATAGTCATGGTCATTATTAAAGACTATTGATCAACTTACAGAGGCAGCCATAGAGCTAAATGGAGCATGAATACATCTTACCCCTCCACAAAATGAAAGAAAAAAGAGAAGTCATTGAGAATCTTTCTTCTGTGAACATATAAACACTTTATGAGAAGTTTATATCCTATTTTATCCATATTAACAGAAATAATGTAGATATAATTTCATACTTTATATCACTTTGAACAGTTATTTTTAAATACCTTTTAGGTCACTGACCCCTTTTAAAATGTTATGAAGGAAATAGATACCTCCCTCCAATTATTATATGTTTATATGTTATATAAACATATATGTATATATATATTATGTATAAAAATAATAATATGTATATATATATAATTTCTCATAAAATTTCTGGGACTCCACAGACCATCTTAAAGCCTATCTGAGACCACTGTTTACATATTTCTGCTCTAGTATAGTTTTTAAAGGGAAGTTGCATAATATCACTTTTATTAATTTTTCACTCAAAAATAGTTTGCTTTTCAATTAAAAAAAAACCAATAAGGACCTACTGTATAGCACAGGGAACTCTGTTCAATATTATGCAACAACCTAAATGGGAAAAAAAATTGAAAAAGAATCAATACATATGTATGTATAACTGAGTCAATTTGCTGTACACCTGAAACTATCACAACATTGTTAGTCAACTATATTCCAATATACAATAAAAGGTTAAAAAATACCTTCTTCAATCTCAGGGCTGTGTACTATCCTACATAGAATGGACATCAGGCTCTCTACTTAGATTTTAGATACTTAAAGGTTTGCTTTGCTCCATATAAAATCCTTGCCTTACCCTTCTTTTTTAAGCACTTGTTCTTTTTCATTTATTTTAAAATTCTTTTTCATAGACTCCAATTAAAGGTATGTATGTTAGATCTTCGCATGTCTCTACAAGAATAAATTATCTTCGATTTTTTTCTTTTTTCCAGGCTGTTTTCATTCATTTATTTACTTTTGAAACATTTTCAGTTGAATTTATTCTCCCTTGTGAGCCTATTATTTTAGTTTTCATTTCTGGGGTGACTTTTTGTTTCAATCATTTCATATTTTCTCAGGTTTTTTTCCATTTACTTTCTAAGTTTTTGAATTTATTATTTGAATAATCTTTCATGAATTTAGATGCTTGTTTCAGGACATTTACTTCAGGTTGGGATAATATGGTAAGTTTCCTCTGCTCTATGTGTGTATGTTTTGAGAAGAGTTTTCAGCATGTAAATTTTAATTCTCATATTCTATTTTCTTCTAATGATAGTTTTCTATGGTTTTAGGTCTACTCTTTTCGGTTTATTCTGCTAATGTCTCAGTTCTTAAAGATCAGCAATCAGAGTTGGTTGTGAGGTGTCTGTGTGACTTCTTGTTTCCTTAGTTCACCATACCAAGAGGTGTGGTAAAATGCAGTTTATTTTCATTAGGCCATTTTCATCTTGTCGAGGAGAAAGAGCTGATATGTCTTATGATTTTGTGATTCAACTTTGTTTTTAAGACCTTTAATTTTCACTGCTTGTTTACTTTAATGTCTTCACTACCAATCCACCAACAAATGGGTCCTCCTTCCAAGGTATTCCATTCTTCCCTAAAAGGATAGTTCCCTGAGACTTTCCCACACCTTCTCGAGCTTTTTCTTTTTTAGTCCATTTCAGTTCCTTTCATGATCGTATCCACATGTATTACCTGAATTAGATATTTCCTAACTGAAGATGAGCCCTTCTTTCTCTGGGGTTGATTTCTTCCAAGTTCTGTCAAAAACAATACTTGAACTCTCCACTTTTATGTGCTTATTCTTCCTGAGTCAGTTCTGGCATGGGTTCTGGAACTGACAATAGTTTCAAAAAGTTTATTGCCTACTGAGTTAGCTTCCTAATGCTGTAACAAATTGCCCCAATCTGGGCAGATGAAAACAACAGAGATTTATTATCATGAAGTTAAAAGTATGAATCAAGGTGGTGGCAGAGCCATAATCACTTCTGAAAACTCTAGAAAGAATCTTACCTTGCTTCTTCCTTGCTTCTGGTGGTTGTCAGCAATCCTTGGCATTCCTTGGCTTGTCATTATCCTATGGGAAATTGATCATCAAAACACTCTGAAGCTAAGAAAATAATCATCAAATTAATCAATGTTTAGTTAATGTTTATAAAATTTTCTCTCGATTCTGTTTACCTTAATCAAAGGTGTTTTATCTCAGGAAAATTGATACAACATCTTATTGAGAATTAGCTTATTTGATGATATTTTTTCCCAGAGGAGAAAACTCAGAATGGTATAAGAACACATAACCCCTTAAAGAGAGGTTAAGGGATAAAAATTAGGATGTGAATGTAAAAACAACAAAATATTTTCTGGGAGAAAAACTACTTAATAATATTGTCCAAGGAAATTAGAAATCAGCCAAATTAATAGAACTGGGAGAGTATATTGGTAAACACAATAAATTAAATTTTAACCTTTAGTTAACTTGATTTTTAAAAATTTCTTAAGCTATGTTTACATCTGATCTATAAGTTAGGTTCACCTTAAATTATTCCTCATCAACCCTTATTCTTCTGCACTCTGTGAAATTTTAAAAAATTATAAAAAGATAAGTTTTCTGGTTTAAGTCCAAGATGGCAGAGTAGGAGGACACAGAGCTCTCCCTGCCCTCCACCCCAAAACACATAATAACTACAACTACATGTGGAGCAATTTTCACTGAAAACTAACTGGAGAGTTGTAGAAACACTCTTGTACAACTAAGGCTGTAAGAATAATTCATATGGAATCAGGTAGGAAGGGAAGAGAAGCAATCAGGTCAGAACATGTATCCTTGGGAGAGGACACAGAAGAGGAGGGGATTACATGGGCAGAGATCCTCTCTGGGGTGTATGTGGTTGCACCCCCCACCCCCAGTCCTAAGATCTGACACCAGGAAGACAAGTCCCCTTAGCTGGTTTGAAAACCAGTGACACTAACAGAAAGGTTGAAAGAAATCTAGACTCTGGTGAAGAGTATGCACATACTTGCTAACTCCTGAAATAAGGTAGAAGAAACAGACTGAAACTGCATGAAACTAACCAGTTTCCCACAAACACCAAGCACATGCATCAGTCTGAGTCAAGCACCTGCTCTGGCCTGGCTTGCTCTGCAATGCAGCTCCACGCTAGGGCAAGGTCTGCTGTGGCCCAGGGAAATGCTTAGTTGTGAGAGACAGAGATGCCTCAGACCCAGACCAGCATCTGAAAGGGGTGGGGGAAGCCATTACTGGTACCTAAGGAGGCAGTGGATCAGGAGCAGCCCAGAGCTCTGACTGGGGTTGGGACTGCCACAGCCCATACTCTGACCCATGCCAAGTACCTGCTCCAGGTCCTCTTGCTCCAGCATTGTTCCCTTCTGGCACAAGGTTACTGGTGCTGAAAAGGGGGAGAGTACACACTAAGAGGGAAGAGAACCAGCTTGGACCTGGCCCTCAGGTCTTCTGCTCTAGCAACTTGGGACCTGTCACCACTCTCAACAGTGTAGGGTTGGCCACTGAGCAGAGGAGAATCTCCATCTCACACCTAGCTCTGGCCCTCGCCCCTCTAACTCAAGCCTTACCTCCTACCGAGGTGATAACTGACAGCACACCCCAGGGGAGATGTGAGTCGTGCTCACATCAGATCCAGCTCTCCCAACAAAGCCATTGGGCACATGCAGACTCTATAGGGATGCTCCCACACAAGGATACCCCTTTAAGACTGAAATACAAAGGTATTTTACCTAATTTCACAGAGACAGAAATTTAAGCAAAATAAGAAGACAGAGGGATTTGTTTCAATTGAAAGAACAAGAAAAAATCTATGAATAAACAACTAATGAAACTCAAATAATTTACTAGATAAAGAGTTCAAAGCATTAGTCATTAGAATGCTAACTGAATTAGGGAAAGAGTAGATCAACACACTAAGAATTTTAACAAGGAACTGGAAAATATAAAAAATAACGAGTCAGAACTGAATAATAAAATAGCTGAAATGAAAAACACACTAGAAGGAATTAACAGCAGACTAGGTTATACAAAAAAGCACATTGGTGATATGGAAGCTAGAATAATGGAAATCAACTTCAGAATGGCAGAAAGAAAAACAATTAAAAAAATGAGAACAGTTTAAGGAAATTCTGGGTCAACATCAAGCTTACCTACATTTGCATTATAGGGGTCCCAGAAGGAGAAGAGAGAAAGAAAAAGGTTGAAAATACATTTGATAAAATTGTGGCTAAAAATCTCCTGAAACTGAAAAAGGAAATAGATATCCAGGGATAGGAAACACAGAGGATCCCAAACAAGGTAAACCTAAAAAGACTCACATCAAGACATATAATGATTAAAATGGCAAAAGTTAAAGACAGAGAATTCTAAAGTCAGCAAGAGAAAAATGAAGAGTCATATAAAAGGGAACCTCAATAAGGCTATTATCTGATCTTTCTGCAAAAATTTGGCAGGCCAGGAAGGAGTAGAATGATATATTTAAAGTGCTAAAGGAAAAAACCTGCAACCTAGGATACTCTCCCCAGAAAGATTACCATTATGAATTGAAGGAGAGAAAAATAACTTCTCAGATGAGCAAAAACTAAGAGTTCATCAACAGTAAAATTAAATTAAATTAAATGTTAAAAGTTTTTAACTAACTGGAAAAGAAAAGGCTATAATAAGAAGTAAATATCTATAGGAAAAGAGAAAAATCCTACTAGTAAAGGAAAATATATAGCAAGGGCTGAGGATGAACCACTTAAAAAATCTAGTACAAAGATTAAAAGACAAAAAAAATGTAAAATCAACTACAGTTACAATAATAGTGAAGGGATAAACCCGAAGAAGTAAAATATAACATCAAAAGCACAAAATGTGGGGGAGGATAGAAAATTTGTAGTTCTTTTAGAATGTTTTTGAACTTAAATGACTACCAGTTTAAAACAAGTAGATATAGGTCAACATATATGAACCCCATGGTAACCAAAAACCTGCAGTAGATACACAAAAAGTAGAAAGAAAGGAACACAAGCACACCAGTAAAGAAAATCATCAAACCACAAGGGAAGGAACTAAAAGAAAAAGAAAATGTGAAAGAAGAACTACAAAAACAACCAAAAAGCAAGTAACAAAATGGCAATAAGTACATACCTATCAATAATCACTTTAAATGTCAATGGATGTTCTAAGCAAAAGACATAGGGTGGCTGACTGGTTAAAAAAAAAAAAGGCAGGACCCATCTATATGCAGCCTATTGGAGACTCACTTCAGAGTTACAAGCGCACACGGACTGAAAGTGAGGGGATGGAAAAATATATTTCATATAAATAGAAATGACAAGAAATTGGAGGCAGCAATACACATATCAGACACAATAGACTTCAAAACAAAGTCTGTAACAAGACAAAGAAGGGCATTATATAGTGATAAATGGACCAATAAAAGAATAGGATATAACAACTGTTAACATATATACACCCAATATAGGAGCACCTAAATATATAAAGCAAATATTAACAGACATAAAGGGAGAAATTGACAATAATACAATAAAAGTAGGGGACTTTAACACCCGACTTACATCAATGGATAGATCAAAAGACAGAAAATCAATAAAGAAACAATGGTTTTAAATGGTACATTTAGACAGGTGAGACTTAGTAGATAACTACAGGACATTCTATCCAAAAACAGAATAGACATTCTTTTCAAGTGCACATGGAATGTTCTCTAGGATAGATCACATGATAGACCACAAAACACATGTCAGCAAATTAAGAGGATAGAAATTATATTAAGCATTTTTACCAACCTCAATGGTATGAAATTAGAATTTAATAACAGATGAAAAATGAGAAAAGAGTCCCTTAGTACATTGTTGGTGGGAATGTGAATTGGTGAAGCCACTGTGGAAAACAGTATGGAGGTTCCTCAAGAAATTAAGAATAGAACTACCATATGATCCAGCAATTCCACTGCTGGATATATCTGAAGAAAATGAAATCACTAATTCCAAAAGATATAGGCACCACAATGATCATAGAAGCATTATTTACAATAGCCAAGATTTAGAAGCAACCAAAATGTCCATCAACAAATGAATGGATAAAGAAGATGTGGTATATATATATATATATATATATATATATATAAAATGGAATACTAGTCAGACATAAAAATGAATAAAATTTTACTATTTGCCGCAGCTTGTAAGGACTTGGAGGGTATTATGCCAAGTAAAATAAGTCAGCCAGAGAAAGATAAATACTGCATGATATCACTTATAGGTGGAATCTAAGATCCAGAAACCCCACTACTGGGCACATATCCTGAGAAAACCATAATTCAAAAAGACACATGCACCCCAATGGTCATTGCTGCATTATTTACAATAGGCAGGACATGGAAGCAACCTAAATGTCCATCAACAGATGAATGGATAAAGAAGATGTGGTACATATATACAATGGAATATTACTCAGCCATAAAAAGGAATGAAATTGGGTCATTTGTAGAGACGTGCATGGACCTAGAGTCTGTCATACAGAGTGAATTGAAGTAAGTCAGAAAGAGAAAAACAAATAGTGTATATTAATGAATGTATGTGGAATCTAGAAAAATGGTACAGATGAACCTATTTGCAGGACAGGAATAGAGATGCAGACATAGGGAACCGACATGTGGACATGAGGTGGGGGGAGGGGGGTGGGATGAATTGCAAGACTGGGATTGATGTACTTGCACTGCCATGTGTAAAACAGATAGCTAGTAGGAACTTGCTGCATAACGCAGGGAGCTCAGCTTGGTGACCTAGATGGATGGAATGGGGGGGGTGGTGAGAGGGAGGTCCAAGAGGGAGGGGATATATGTATGCATATAACTGATCCACTTCATTGTACAGCAGAAACTAACACAACATTGTTAAGCAACTCTACTCCAATTTAAAAAAATCAAAAACAGAAACAGACTCTTACCAGTGGGGAGAAGGGTGGAGGGACAATATAGGGGTAGGGGATTTAGAGGTACAAATTACTTTGTATAAAGTAAATAAGCTATAAAGATGTATTGTACAGCACCGGATAATATAACCATGATTTTATAATAACTTTAAATGGAGTATAATCTATACAAATATTGAATCACTATGTTGTATACATGAAACCAATATAATATTATAAATCAACCATACTTCAGTAAAATAAAAGATACATTTTCTGGATCATTTTTTCCATTCACTCAAAATGTTTCCTTATTTCCAAATTCCTGTGTGACAACCCTTAATTATCATAACATTCTTTCCAGCTGGCCTCAGGCAGGACTGTGAAGGTGCCAATTATCCTGGAGAACTTATATGGGATTCTCCATGAATAAAGAAATAAATTTGCTCATAACTATTCCTGTTACCCTGTCAGGAATTTATAAAAATTATTACATGTTACTGAGTACTTAGAACTATGCCAAAGAATGGTGGGAGGATAACAAGGAAGGGATGGTATGAGAGACAGTCCACAAAAAAAAAGTTTCACATTTACCAACTAATTGTATAACAAACAAGAATGTGCAGAAAATGATTCCAAGACTTTGATCTCTCTGACAAAGATAATAACTTTTCTGCCCTTCCCAAGCTGGTATTAAAGAGTTTCCAGTCATTTTGGGAATAACTTGAAACATCAGGCATTTTCATTCTTTCATGCATAATTTACATGTTTGAATTGTGTATGTTCTTATTGCAGGTATATTAAGAGGTAGTGAAGTTTGCACATGATTTCCTTCAATGGGTTATCTAGTTAAGAAACTTTTTTCAGCACCTGTGTGCAAAGTATGACATTGAGGATAAAATGATAGATGATTCTTGATATGAACATGTTTTCAAAACTGAGATCAAAGACAGGGAAGATAAACCTAATATCTCTTTTTTTGAGCTAAAATCTTGGTCTTTCAAGTAACAATTAATGTATAAATCCATCATTGAATAAATGGTGCAAGATATTCTTGTCCAACTGAAGTGGTAGTGTATACAAATAAGTGTGTGTATGTGTGTGTGTGTAGTATCTATATCATACAAATATGTATGTTAAATATATCTATATCTATATTGCTCCACCTATATGCCTGTCAGACTAGAAAAACATGGAATAAAAGCTGAATTAGAATTGCTTTGTCTAGCAATCTTCTTTCTCAAAGTTTTAATATTTATTGTGTTTGTATGTGTGTGTGCATCTACGATATATATGTATATAGTATAATATAATATATACCCATCCACCCATATGTCTGTCTGACTAGAATAACATGAACTAAAACATGAAATAAAAGCTGAATTAGAACTGCCATGTCTAGCAATCTTTCTTAATGTTTATTCTCAGAAAAACTGCAGCCAAGCTCCCTCACTCTTTAATGTAATATGTACCTTGTATTCAATAAATCCACAATTGTCATGCATTTGTGGAGCTACTACCATGTGTCTTTGACTTCTTGGGTGCAGGAAGAGTAGCATGTCCTATATATTCCATATTCTGCCATGCTTATCTTCAACCTGCTTGTCCTTCCCCTGCTTTGTTCTATATAGAAGGAAGCTTGACCATTATAGACTGTTTCCCAGACACCCCAGTGAGTCGGCTTCAGTCTAAGGGAAGTAAAGTTTAGAGACTGGAGGATAGAACAAACAGCAGTTTTTCCTCCATGGCTCCAGCCACTGTCAGTCTTGCCTTAGCTTAGCTTTCACCCAATGAAAGTATCACATCTCTTCAGCCCACCATTAATAGGAACTTCTTTCTACTGCTAATACTTTGGTTGCCTCACTGTCCCCTCTTTGGCTTTTCAGCTCATCCATAATCTGTGCAAACAAACAAACAAAAATCACCTGCATTAAAGCCCATCTGCTTTAAGGTCTCAGGTTTCTCTGTCCTGATTTCATCTTGATTGATTTGATAAGACCAGAGTTTACACACAGACAATGAAGTATTCAGATGATAGGTTGGAGAATAAAGGAAGCTTGCAAAACAAACCACATATTTCAGAGTTTTTACTTTCTTCTGCATAAAGAGACTCCCCTCATGATCTTGCATTTTAAGAAAATATTAAAGAAGCATAGTCTTCTTGTATATTTTGATAATAGCAACTAAATATTAGTATGAAAAAGTTCTCATCCTTCTTTTAGTTGTGTAGCTTCCTTTCTTCAAATGAGAGAAATCTTTCAATGTATTCATTGGGTGAGATTTAACTGCTTTATTTCACAATAATGAATCAATCAATCCCCACATATTTCTTGAATTTTTGCTGTGGGCAATGCATTGTTGTTGAATAAGGAGAAACAAAAGGCACACAAATGCATGTGCAAGGAAAATGTTGAAGGTGAATAACTAAAATATATCAATCACCATTGCTCTGAAATGTTTACTGATTTCCAAAGCAAAGCACTGGAATTTGAATTTAGAACATTTGCTTTGATAAATTTAGTTCTCACAGAGTGGTAAAAATGAATTAACCTATTTTTACAAGCATAGAGAACCCATTACTCACATTCTTAACTACAGCTCCTAAACCATTCCTTATCTTTTTCTTGACAGGTAGGCCGCTGACAGTTATCTTTGAATGTCTTTACTTCTACTCACTTTTTTGTTATGAGAAAAAACTGAAGCAAAAGAATAAATTTTTAGAGAACTGTAATTTATATCCTGAATCAGAAAATATCATAGTTTCCTTGATCATAGTATTTTTTTAAATTCTGAGTTTGATTTAAATCTGTCTTAGCCAGCTTCCTGGTGCAGAGTACATGTAATTACCACATATCTAGATTATAGATTATATTTCTTAAAAAGGACCACTACGATTATATACATGTAAGACTATTTTCTGACATACGGCTGCATTTAGCTCACTGAAACAGACAATAAGTGTTATTTTCTGATCTGAAAGTGTTATACACTCTCAATGTAACATGAACTGATGAGACTTGTTTAATAGGATTTAATGTTTGATATTGGACTCTCACAGTTTCTAATTTTATTTCTAAAAGAACAAGCTTATGAAGTGATTTAAATGCAGTAATTACTAATCAAATGTGCTAGAGGGAAAATGTTACAATTTGCAATAGCTTGAAATTATTATTTTCCCTCCATACACATTTGCATTTATAAATTTGAATAACTTTATAATCAAATTACTGTTTCTTCATTTGAAAATGCAATAATTCTGTAATAAATTTTAGATAAAAATTCATAATTTGCATACATATTTGAATGAAACCCACCTATCTCATTTTTAAAATGAAAATAGATAGATAAAATTATGTCAAGCAAAGGAAAGCCAAATGAAAAAGCAGATGTTTTCTGGATAAAGGAATAAAAGTTTAACTTTATCCCTTGGTGGAAATGAAAAATTAATTTGGTGAATTAAAGCCCAAGAAATTTGGCAAAAGCTATTTTAATAAAGCACCCAAATCATAATTAAAGGATAATCCTTTTTGAACACAAAGATATTTCTTAGATAATTTTTTTCCTCTAAATTAATCTAATAAAATGAGATGTTTCCTCAAAATGTGATTTCTATTCTACAATCCACTTCCCATGCTTTGATAACTGGGAAAGGTAGAACATTATGTTAACAGTAATATAGATGAAAGTTGATTTTTATCACCACATTTGGGTTCAACTTCTTTTTATTTTGCTATTTGTAATTAGTACAGGGGTTTGGAATAATTTTTATTTGAAATATGAGGTATAATCATAACCAACAGTGAAAAGAAAATTATAATATCAAAATAATAATTATCAAGACTGAGGTAGCATATGGTATTTGTTTTTCCCTTTCAGACTTACTTCACTCTGTATGACAGACGCTAGTTCCGTGTAAGGAATCTAAAAAAAAAATGGTACTGATGAACCTAGTGGCAGGGCAGGAATAAAGACGCAGACATAGAGAACGGACTTGAGGACACGGGGCTGGGGAAGGGGAAGCTGGGGCAAAGTGAGAGTACCCTACCAAATGTAAAATAGCTAGTGGGAAGCAACAGCATAGCACAGGGAGATCAGCTTGGTGCTTTGTGAACACCTAGAGGGGTGGGATAGGGAGGGTGGGAGGGAGGCTCAAGAGGAAGGGGTTATGGAAATATATGTATGCATATGGCTGATTCACTTTGTTGTACAACAGAAGCTAAGACAGCATTGTGAAGCAATTATACTCCAATAAAGATGTATTAAAAAAAAAGAAAAATAAAACTGAGGTAGGTTCCAGTTTGTACTAAAAGGTTCTATATGAAATTTGAACTTTAATTTCACTTTTTCTCTTCTTTTTGTTCTCCAAAGTTTGGAGAATTTCTGTTTTCTTTTGGAAATCATTTATCAGTTTGATGAACACATTCAAGGAAAGCTAACCATAGGGGAGGAGGAGAGGAAGATCTGATTCTTTTGGTGCACACATAGTAATACTATCCATCTCTCAGTATATCTGACAGACTCCAAACATTAAATTAACTGAAATGAAAACCTCATTCTGAACTGTGATTTCCCATACATACCAAACAACCTGTGAAACGCCTTAGGTTTTATGTCCAAATCCATTAAACACACTGCAGAGAAAAGTATAGCAAATGCATGGTTGAATATATATGTTCATAGAAAACTTCCTTACTTTGTTAATTTCATAGCTGAATTGATCCCCAGGGTGCAAAGCAAGGCAGTGAGTGTACTAAACGGCCCGGCATAATCGGGAATGAAATTGCATTCTGTATGAAATCACAACATTAGGAAGAAGCTCAAAATCAGAATCATCTTCTATTCTGTGATCTTTCTACTGTTCATGTGAATTTAAGTATGTAGAAATGGAGCTTGTAAGTGATTGCTGCTCAAAGGCAATTCCAGCTGTTAGAGTGATTGTGCTTTAGTAAAGACCTGTTTGATGGAAACCTTCTCAAGCATCCCTCCCTTGATTGTTTGTATATTTCTTACAGATCTTTAAGAGTTTCACTGGATCACTAACAGAAGTTATTAAACTCTTCAATTCTTTTGTTATTATCTTCGTACTTTCACAAGTTTCACTGGCATACAGAGAAGGACCATAGAAGGACCAGAGAAGGTCATACTTTATGGACCTGCAGATACGAAGGGCTGACTATATGTTTATAATTGCTATATATTGTTGGAGAGTTGACTCTTGTATCAATATATAAAGTTCTTCTTTGTCCCTTGTATCAATTTTTGACAAAGTATAATTTTTCTGATATTAGTATAATCACTCCAGATCTCTTTTTGTTAATATTTGCATGGAATCTCCTTTTTCCATACTTTCACTTTCAACCTATATGTGTTTGTAGATTTAAATTGGGTTCTGGTAGCCCATAGTGGATCCTGTTTTATATCCATTCTACTTATTTTTACATTTTGATATGGGAATTTAATCCATTTACATTTAAAATAAGTACTGAAAGGGAAGGACTTACTTTTGCCGTTTTGTTATTTTCTGTAGCTCTTACAGCATTTTCCCCCATTTACTCCATCACTGCTTTCTTAATTTTTCAGCCATTTTTTGTAGTGACACCTTTTAATTCCCTTCTCATTTCTTTCTGAGTTTACTCTATAGATATTATTTTTGTGATTACCATGTGAATTTCATATAATATCTTAAAATATAATAATCTGTTTTAAATTGATACCAACTTAACTTCAATAGCATACAAAGTTCTACTCCTTTATAGCTCATCACCCCCACTTTATAACATATTTATGTATTTTGTACACAGTAGCTAGATTTATAATTATTTTTCTCTACATGTTTTTTAAATCCTGTAGAAAAATTTTAAAATGTAGTTGGCTAACCAATAATCACATTTTCATACTTGTCTATACATTTACCTTTACTGAGGATATTTATATTTTCAATGGCTATGAGTTACTGTCTTGTGTCCTTTCATTTCAGCTTGAACTATTCTGATTAACATTTCTAGTAGAATAAGTCTAGTGGTAATGTACACCCTCAGCTTGTGTTTTTCTGAGAATGATTTAATTTCTCTCTCATTTTTGAAGTATATTTTTGCCAGATATAGAATTTTTGATTGACAGTTTTCTTTTTTTCTTTCAGCATTTTAATATATGATCCCAATGCTTCTGGCTTACAAGGTTTCTGCTGAAGAATACTTTAATAATCTTACTAGAGATCCCTTGTACATGATAAGTCTCTTGCTATTTTCAGGATTCTGTCTGGTGTTAGAGTTTGACAGTTTGATAGTAATGTGTCTGGTTGTGGGTCTCTTTGGGTGCTTCTTATGTGAAGTTTTTGGAGCAACTTGGATTTGTATGTCTTTTACTCAGATTTTTAAAAAAATTTTGGCCAATTATTTCTGCAAATAATCTCTGCACCTTTCCTTTCCTTTTTATTCTCGGGACTTCCATAGCGTATATATCAATCCACTTGATTGTGGCCTGTAAGTACTTAGGTTCTGCTTACTTTTCTTCATTTTTTTCTTTCTTTTCCTCAGACTTGAAAATTTCAAATGTCACATCTTTAAGTTAACTTAATCTGTTTCTGCCTGCTCAAGTCAGAAAACACTGACTTTTTGAACCCTTCTAATGACTTTTTTTAATTCAGTTATTTAATTTATATCTCCACAATTTATGTTTGATTCTTTTTATCATTCCTATCTCTTTGTAAACATTCTAATTTTGTTCATGTATAATTTCTCTATTTATTTTACTTTAGTTCTTTGTCTATGTTTTTCTTCAGCTCTTTGAATATATTTAAGATACATGTTTTTAAGTCTTTGTGTAGTATGTCTGATGCCTTTGTTTCCTCGTGGATGCTTTCTGCCATTTTATATTCTTCCTTTTAATTTACCATATTTTCCTTGATCTTTGAATGTCTTGTGATGTTTTGTTGAAAATTGGGCATTTGAGAAAACAGCCACCTCTTCCTGTCTTTGCAGACTGGCTCCTTGCCGTGAAATGCCTTCATTAATTATCAAGAAATATTATGAGACTTGGGATCAGCCCATAGTGAAAGCTTAAGGTATTCTCAGGTCTTTTATGTTCACGTATCTTGTCTGTCTTTTCTGTGTGTATATTCTCTTTTTCTTATACATGCCTGCTTTTGAATGTCTTAATTAACTGAAGAGTATGACCTTAGCTATTTCTCAGTGGCTTAAATGTTCTATCATATTCCTCTACATGTAATTTCTTGTCACAGGCATCTGAAGCTCTGTATCCCCCCTCAACTTTTATGGGCAATCCCTTACTATTTACAGCAGCTTTTTATAACTTAAGAACTGAGCTGTGCCACTTTTCCTATCTGAGCCCTGAGTGAGGCAGAAACGAAAATAAAACAGTTCCTCAGGTATTCCCCAGACAGGTAAACATTACAAATAAGATTTTCTCATTACCCAGTGGTTCAAGGGAGGCCATTGGGAATTAGGCCATTGCTTCCTCCTGACCATGCTGTATCATGGAAAGGAGGAGTTGGAGCAAGGGTAAATAAATATCCCATGAAATTTCCTACTGCTCTGAATGTGGCTTTTTGTTAATTGGGAATTCACTTGGTTTCTCTAGACCTTTGACTATTTTCGAGAGTAGCTATAAACTTATTTATAAGTTTATATAAGTGTGAAGTTTTGTCCCAACATGCACAGAGATTCTTGGCAAAGATTGGGGACTTATTGTTCCTAGGAAGTTAAGAAATTTCTGTCCAAATATTTGTTGACAATTAAGCTAAGGAAAGATTGCAGTGGTCACATATGAGAAAGAATACAGACATTACAGAATTAGTTCAGAAAAAAATCACTAAACAGAGAATAACAACTACAACAAAATAACAAATACTCAGAGGGGAGAAAATATGATTCCTGTGAAATACTCTACTTACCAAAATCAGAATACACATTTTTCTGAAGTTCACATTGAATATTTTCAAGGTTAAACCATACAATACATCTCTAAAAAAAGATATACAAATGGGCCATAAGCAAATGAAAAGATGCTCAGTATCATTAGTCTTTAGGGAGATGCAAATAAAAAACACAATGATATAACACTTTATACTCACTAGGATGGCTATAATAGAAAAGAATGAAAGAAGAAATATCACATGACAGAAGTCAGTCCCAAAAGGCCACATATTTTATGATTTAATTTATATGCAATGCCAACAATAGGAAAATCAATACAGATTGAAAGTAAATTTGTGGTATCTAGGGCTTGAGCCTGACAGTATTGAAGAATTTGGGTATGAGGTTTCTAAAGCCCACAGAATTATATACTTCAAAAGGTTAAATTTTATCATACGTCAATTATATATTGATAAAATGTGCAAATGCATTTCATTCTTCTAATAAATCAAAAAAATCAATAAACCATCTCAGTAAAAGCAGAAAAGATATTTAATGTAACACCATTAATGTTAACACTGTCAGAAAAGAAAGTATAGAAAACACTTCTTATCATAACAGATTATTTAACAGAATTTAGTAAACAGTATTCTTAGTAATGAAATGGTGAAATATCCTTTTTAAAATCAGTTAAAAAACATGATATCTACTATACTACAGTTATTCAACATAGCTCTAAAAGTGCTAGTCAGTGTGGTAAGACTAGGAAAATACACTAAATGTAGAAGGATTTGAAAATAAAATAAATAATTAAAAAATGTATCAGTATGAAAGACTAGAAGATGAATATTAATATACAAGATTTAGTTGCACAAACTAACAAGAGCTATAGAATCTAATTTTAAATTATGAATCATTTAAAAAATGTAACAAAAGTTTTGCTATGACTGATTCATACACACACACACACACACACACACATCTATATATGTAATTAATAAGTTTTTGGAAGACACTAATACTACCTAAATAAATAAAGGCAAATGCCATTTTCATTGAAAGGAAGGTTCAATACTATAGATACTGAATCTCCCCAACTTGATTTGAAGTGTCAATGCAATTTCAATTAAAATGACTGCCCAAAAGTAGTGATATCAGAAAGATGGCACAGTACAGGGTCCCCAGTCCTGTTTCCCTCCCAGAACCACTGAATTAGCAACTATCCACAGATGAGAATGTCTTTGAGAGAGTAAACCACAAAAAAAAAAAAGAAAACAAGAAAAAGTGCATTGGAAAGAATAAGAGGAATGGTTTCAGTTTATTCACATGCCAGTCTCCCAGGTTGTCTCAGTACCCTGTTGAGTGCAGTCCCCTTGGCCTGTGATTTCTCCAGTGGAGGAAAGAGACACTCAGGTGAATATTCAGATTCTCCACTGTTCCAGGGTGCTGCCTGAGAGGCCTCTTTCTGATTTCCCTCACAAAGAATATGGGGGGAATTGGTATGGTTAGACCACCTGGAACAAAGTAAAAGGGAGATCTCAGTAACTGATGCACATATCTTGATATTAGGCCCATTGCTCTATGTCCCCAGGAGCTGCCACTCCGATCGAGACCTTAGCAATGACTTTACCCAACTGAGGAGCCGTCCCAAACAGCCAACCTGGCTGCATAACTCCTCCAATTAGTCCCACAATACTGGGGAGTCCAATCAGTATCCCTTCCTCACCAAGGAGCCCAACTAATGGACCCATCTGACCAGAGAGCTTACTCAGGAGCCCCATCTGACCAGGGATTTCAGTCAGTAGGCTTACCTAACCAAGGAACATAGTCAGGAGTTCTGTCCTACTCCAGAGATCAGCCAAAATCACCACCTAACATGAGGCAAGTGACAGGCCCTTCCCAAGCAGGGAACCTCATCGGTGGTCCCACTGACTAGTGAGTCTAGCCAGTAGCCCTGTCTGACCAGAGAGCTTAGTCAACAGTCTTGCTCAATCAGTTAACCTTGCTAGCAGTCCCAACCAGCAGCAGAGCCTATGACCCTACCAGATCATGAAGCCCAGCCAGTTGGCCCTACCAAGCTGTGGAGACTTCCAGATGCCCCAACTGACTGCAGATATCATCCATCCAGCCCTACCAGAATGCAGAGCACAGCCAGCCAGAAATGACTGACAGAAGACCACTGGCATTGGGTTCTACCAACATGCAGATGCTACCAGCTGGCTTGCACAGAACCCCAGGTTGGGCTGACTGGTGAAGTTATTTCTTTACTGAAGACAATCTCTAGAGAATGGAAGAGGCGATATCTTCCTCAAATGTACAAGCAAATGATACAAGGTTATGAAAATAATGAAGAATTGGGGAAACATGACAACATGAAAAGAAACTAATAAAGTTCCAGAAGTTGACTTTAAAGAAATAGAGATCTAAGAATTGGGTGACAAAAATTCATAATAATTGTCTTAATGAAGCCCAATGAGCTACAAGAGAACATAGATTGACAGCTAAACAAAATCAGTAAGCAATACATTAACAAAATAAGAAGTTCAACAAAGAAATAGAAAGCATTACAAGAAGAAAAACAAAACAAAAAAACAAACAAAAATACTGGAGCTTAAGAATGCAAGTAGAGGAGGAGCTTCAAGATGGTGGAAGAGTAAGACATGGAGATTGCCATCCTCCCCACAAATACATCAGAAATACATCTACATGAGGAACAACTCCTACAGAACACCTACTGAACACTGGCAGAAGACCTCAGACTTCCCAAAAGGCAAGAAACTCCACACGTACATGGGTAGCACAAAAGAAAAAGGAAAAAACAGAGACAAAAGAATATGGATGGGACCAGCACCAGTGGGAGGGAGCTGTGAAGGAGGAAAGGTTTCCACACACTAGGAAACCCCTTCACGGGCAGAGACTGCGGGTGACAGAGGGGGAAACTTCAGAGCCACGAAGGAGAGCACAGCAACAGGGTTGTGGAGGACAAAGTGGAGAGATTCCCAAACAGAGGGTCGGCACCAACCAGCACTCACCAGCCTGAGGCGATTGTCTGCTCACCCGCTGGGACAAGTGGGGCCTGGGAGCTGAGGCTCAGGCTTTGGAGGTCAGATCCCGGGAGAGGACTGGGGTTGGCTGCGTGAAAACAGCCTGAAGGGGGTTAGTGCACCACAGCTAGCCAGGAGGGAGTCCGGGAAAAAGTCAGGAGCTACCTAAGAGGCAAGAGACTTTTTCTTGCCTCTTTGTTTCCTGGTGTGTGAGGAGAGGAGATTAAGAGTACTGCTTAAAGGAGCTCCAGAGATGGGCGCGAACCATGGCTATCAGCATGGACCGCAGAGACAGGCTTGAGACGCTAAGGCTGCTGCTGCATCCATGAAGAAGCCTGTGTGCAATCACAGATCACTATCCATACCTCCCGTCCTGGGAGCCTGTGCAGCCCGCCAGTGCCAGGGTCCCGTGATCCAGACACAACTTCCCCAGGAGAACACATGGTGCGTCTCAGACTGGTGCAACATCACGCCAGCCTCTGCCACCACAGGCTCATGCAGAACTCCATAACCTACCCTCTCCCCAGCCTGACTGATCCAGAGCCCACAAATCAGCTGCTCCTTTAACCCCATCCTCTCTGAGCAAAGAACAGACGTCCTCAGGCGACATACACACAGCAGCGGGACCAAATCCAAAGCGTAACCCCAGGAGCTCTGCTAACAAAGAAGAGAAAGGGAAATCTCTCCCAGCAGCCTCAGGAGCAGCAGTTTAAATCTCCACAATCAACGTGATGTACCCTGCATCTGTGGAATACCTGAATAGACAACATATCATCCCAAAATGAGGAGGTGAATTTTGGAAGCAACAATATAAATATATTTTCCCCCCTTTTTCTCTATTTGTGAGTGTGTATGTGTATACTTCTGTGTGATTTTTGTCTGTACAGCTTTGCTTTTACCATTTGTCTTAGGGTTCTGTTTGCCCGTTTTTCTTTTTTATTCTTTTTTTTTTTTTGTATGGTTTTTGGCTCTTGTTATCATTGGTACATTTGTTTTCTGCTTTGGTTGCTCTCCTCTTTCTTTTTTATTACTTTATTTTTTAAAAAAATAATTATTTCCTATTTTTTATTTTAAAAATTATTTTATTTATTATTTATTTTTAGAAGATGTTGGGGGTAGGAGTTAATTTATTTATATATTTTTGCTGTGTTTGGTCTTCATTTCTGTGCGAGAGCTTCCTCTAGTTGTGGCAAGCGGGGACCACTCTTCATCGTGGTGTGCAGGCCTCTCACTACCGCAGCCTCTCTTGTTGTGGAGCACAGGCTCCAGACACGCAGGCTCAGGAGTTGTGGCTCATGGGCCTAGTTGCTCTGCAGCATGTGGGATTCTCCCAGACCAGGGCTTGAACCCGTGTCCCCTGCATTAGCAGGCAGATTCTCAACCACTGCACCACCAGGGAAGCCCTTATTTTATTTTATTTTATCTTCTTCTTTGTTTCTTTATTTCATTTTCTCCCTTTTATTCTAAGCTGTGCAGATGACAGTCTCTTCATGCTCCAGCCAGGCGTCAGGGCTGTGTCTCTGAGGTGGGAGAGCCAAGTTCAGGATATTGGTCCACCAGAGACCTCCCAGCTCCATGTAACATCAAACGGGGAAAGTCTCCCAGAGATCTCCATCTCAACGCCAAGACCCAGCTCCGCTCAGACCAACAAGCTCCAGTGCTGGCCACCCTAGGCCAAACAACTAGCAAGACAGAAACACAACACCACCAATTGGCAGAGAGGCTGCTTAAAATCATAATAAGGCTACAGGCACCTTAAAACACACCACCAGACGTGGACTGCCTACAAGAAAGACAAGATCCAGCCTCATCGACCAGAACACAGGCATTTTTCCCCTCCAGTAGGAAGCCTACACAACCCACTGAACCAACTTAGCCACTGGGGACCTACACCAAAAACAATGGGAACTATGTAAGAGCACCCTGGGAAAAGTAGAGCCCAAACACACTAAGTTAGGCAAAATGAGAAGACACAGAAACACACAGAAGATAAGGAGCAAGGTAAAAACCCACCAGAACTAACAAATGAAGAGGAAATAAGCAGTCTACCTGAAAAAGAATTCAGAATAATGATAGTAAAGATGATCCAAAATTTGGAAATAGAATGGAGAAAATGCAAGAAACATTTCACAAGGGCCTAGAAGAACCAAACAGCAAACAAACAGTAATGAACAGCAAAATAAATGAAATTAAAAACTCTCTAGCAGGGATCAATAGCAGAATAACTGAGGCAGAAGAACGGATAAGTGACCTGGAAGATAAAACAGTGGAAATAACTACTGCAGAGCAGAATAAAGAAAAAAAAAATGAAAAGAATTCAGGGCAGTCTCAGAGACCTCTGGGACAACATTAAATGAACCAACATTTGAATTTTAGGGATCCCAGAAGAAGAAGAGAAAATGAAAGGGACTGAGGACATATTTGAAGAGATTATACATGAAAACTTCCTAAATATGGGAAAGGAAATAGTTAATCAAGTCAAGGAAGCACAGAGAGTCCCATACAAGATAAATCCAAGGAGAAACATGCCAAGACACATATTAAACAAACTATCAAAAATTAAATACAAAGAAAAAATATTAAAAGCAGCAAGGGAAAAACAACAAATAACATACAGTGGAATCCCCATAAGGTTAACAGCTGGTATTTCAGCAGAAACCCTGCAAGTGAGAAGGGAGCAGGGGACATATTTAAAGTGATGAAAGGGAAAAACCTGCAACCAAGATTACTCTACCCAGCAAAGATTTCATTCAGATTTGACAGAGAAATTAAAACTTTACAGGCAAACAAAAACTAAGAGAATTCAGTACAACCAAACCAGCTTTACAACAAATGCTAAAGGAACTTCTCTAGGCAGGAAACAAGAGAGAAGGAAAATAACTACAATAACAAACTCAAAACAATTAAGAAAATGGGAATAGGAACATACATATTGATAATTACCTTAAATGTAAATGGATTAAATGCTCCCAACAAAAGACACAGACTGGCTGAATGGATACAAAAACAAGACCCGTATATATGCTATTTACAGGGGACACACTTCAGACCTAGGGACACACACAGACTGAAAGTGAGGGGATGGAAAAAGATATTCCATGAAAATGGAAATCAAAAGAAAGCTGGAGTAGCAATTATCATATCAGACAAAATAGACTTTAAAACAAAGACTATGACAAAGGACAAAGTAGGGCACTACATAATGATCAAGGGACCAATCCAAGAAGATACAACAATTGTAAATACTTATGCACCCAACATAGGAGCACCTCAATACATAAGGCAAACACTAAAAGCCATAAAAGGGGAAATTGACAGTAACACAATAGTAGTAGGGGACTTTAATACCCCACTTTCACGAATGGACAGATCATCCAAATGAAAATGAATAATGAAATGCAAGCTTTAAATGATACATTAAACAAGATGGACTTAATTGATATTTATAGGACATTCCATCCAAAAACAACAGAATACACGTTATTCTCAAGTGCTCCTGGAAAATCTCCAGAATAGATCATATCTTGGGTCACAAATCAAGCCTGATTAAATTTAAGAAAATTGACCTTATCAAGTATCTTTTCTGACCGCAGTGCTATGAGACTAGATATCAATTATGGGAAAATGTTTGTAAAAAATACCAACACATGGATGCTAAACAATACACTACTTAATACCCAAGAGATCACTGAAGAAATCAAAGAGGATATCAAAAAATATGTAGAAAAAAATGACAATGAAAACATGATGATCCAAAACCGATGGGATGCACCAAAAGCAGTTCTATGAGGGAATTTAATGGTAGTACAATCCTATCTCAAGAAACAAGAAACATCTGAAATAAACAACCTAAAATTACACCTAAAGCAATTAGAGAAAGAAGAACAGAAACACCCCAAAGTTAGCAGAAGGAAAGAAAGCATAAAATGAGATCAGAAACAAATGAAAAAGAAATGAAGTAAACTATAACAAAGATCAATAAAACTAAAAGCTGGTTCTTTGAGAAAATAAACAAAATTGATAAACCATTAGCCAGACTCATCAAGAAAAAAAGGGAGAAGACTCAAATAAATAGAATTAGAAATGAAAAAGGAGAAGTAACAACTGACACTGCAGAAATACAAAAGATCATGAGAGATTACAAGCCACTCTATGCCAATAAAATGGACAACCTGGAAGAAATGGACAAATTCTTAGAAATTCACAACCTGCCAAGAATGAAACAGGAAGAAATAGAAAATATGAACAGGCCAAACACAAGCACTGAAATTGAAACTGTGATTAAAAATCTTCCAACAAACAAAAGCCCAGGACCAGATGGCTTCACAGGTGAATTGTATCAAACATTTAGAGAAGAGCTAACACTTATCCTTCTTAAACTCTTCCAAAATATAGCAGAGGGAGGAACACACCCAAACTAGTTTTACGAGGCCACCATCACCCTGATACCAAAACCAGACAAGGATGTCACAAAGAAAGAAAACTACAGGCCAATATCATAAATTAACATAGATGCAAAAATACTTGACAAAATACAAGCAAACAGAATCCAACAGCACATTAAAAGCATCGTACACTATGATCAAGTGGGGTTTATCCCAGGAATGCAAGGATTCTTCAGTATATGCAAATTAATCAACGTGATACACCATAATAACAAACTGAAGTAGGAAAACCATATGATCATCTCAATAGAGTCAGAAAAAGCTTTCAACAAAATTCAGCACCCATTTATGATAAATATCCTATAGAAAGTAGGCATAATGTGGCCATTCTCAACATAATAAAGGCAATATATGCCAAACCCACAGCCAACATGTCCTCAATGGTGAGAAACTGAAAACATTTCCACTAAGATCAGGAACAAGACAAGGTTGCCCACTCTCACCACTCTTATTCAACATAGACTTGGAAGCTTTAGCCACAGCAATCAGAGAAGAAAAAGAAATAAAAGGAATCCAAATTGGAAATGTAGAAGTAAAGCTGTCACTCTTTTCAGATGACATAATACTATACATAGAGAATCCTAAAGATGTTACCAGAAAACTGCTAGAGCTAATCAATGAATTTGGTAAAGTAGCAGGATACAAAATTAATGCACAGAAATCTCTGGCATTCCTATACACTAATGATGAAAAATCTGAAAGGGAAATCAAGAAAACACTCCCATTGACCACTGCAACAAAAAGAATAAAATATCTAGGAATAAACCTACCTAAGGAGACAAAAACCTCTATGCAGAAAATTATAAGACACTGATGAAAGAAATTAAAGATGATCCAAATAGATGGAGAGATATACCTTGTTCTTGGATTGGAAGAATCAACTTTGTGAAAATGACTCTACTACCCAAAGCAATCTACAGATTAAATGCAATCCCTAACAAACTACCACTGGCATTTTTCACAGAACTAGAGCTAAAAATTTCACAGTTTGTATGGAAATACAAAAGATCCTGAATAGCCAAAGCAATCTTGAGAACGTAACATGAAGCTGGAGGAGTCAGTCTCCCTGACTTCAGACTATACTACAAAGCTACAGTAATCAAGAAAGTATGGTACTGGCACAAAAACTGAAATATAGATCAATGGAACAGGAAGAAAGCCCAGAGATAAACCCACGCACATATGGTCACCTTATCTTTAATAAAGGAGTCAGGAATGTACAGTGGAGAAAGGACAGCCTCTTCAATAAGTGGTGCTGGGAAAACTGGACAGGTACATGTGAAAGTATAAAATTAGTTCACTCCCTAACACCATACACAAAAATAAACTCAAAAGGGATTAAAGACCTAAATGTAAGGCCAGACACTATCAAAATCTTAGAGGAAAGCATAGGCAGAACACTCTATGACATAAATCACAGCAAGATCATTTTTGACTCACATCCTAGAGAAATGGAAATAAAAACAAAAATAAACAAATGGGACCTTATGAAACTTAAAAGTTTTTGCACAGCAAAGGAAGCCATAAACAAGACCAAAAGACAACCCTCAGAATGGGAGAAAATATTTGCAAATGAAGCAACTCACAAAGGATTAATCTCCAAAATTTATAAGCAGGTCATGAAGCTCAATATCAAAAAAACAAACAACCCAATTCAAAAATGGGCAGAAGACCTAAATAGACATTTCTCCAAAGAAGATATACAGATTACCAACAAACAGATGAAAGAATGCTCAAACTCGTTAACCATTAGAGAAATGCAAATCAAAACTACAATGAGATATCATCTCACACCAGTCAGAATGGACATCATCCAAAAATCTAGAAACAATAAAGGCTGGATAGGGTGTGGAGAAAAGGGAACTCTCTTGCTCTGTTGGTGGGAATGTAATTTGATACAGCCACTATGGTGGACAGTACAGAGGTTCCTCAAAAAAATAAAAATAGAACTACCATACTACCCAGCAACCCCACCCCTGGGCATATACCCTGAGAAAACCGTAGTTCAAAAAGAGTCACGTACCACAATGGTCATTGCAGTTCTATTTACAATAGCCAGGACATGGAAGCAACCTAAGTGTCCATCAATAGATGAATGGATAAAGAAGATGTGGCACATGTATACAATGGAATATTATTCAGCCATAAAAAGAAACAAAATTGAGTTATTTGTAGTGAGGTGGATGGACCTAGAGTCTGTCATAGAGAGTGAAGTAAGTCAGAAAGAGAAAAACAAATACCATATGCTAACACATATATATGGAATCAAAAAAATAAAATAAAATGGTCATGAAGAACCTACAGGCAAGGTGGGAATAAAGACAGAGACCTACTAGAGAATGGACTTGAGGATATGGGGAGGGGGAAGGGTAAGTTGGAGCAAAGTGAGAGAGTGGCATGGACAAGTATACACTACCAAACGTTAATTATATTGCTAGTGGGAAGCAGCCACATAGCACAGAGCAATCAGCTCGGTGCTTTGTGACCACCTAGAGGGGTGGGATAGGGAGGGTGGGAGGGAGGGAGATGGAAGAGGGAAGAGATGCGGGGAGATATATATATATATATATATATATATATACATATGTATGTATAACTGATTCACTTTGTTATAACACAGAAACTAACACACCATTGTAAAGCAATTATACGCCAATAAAGCTGTTAAAAAAAAAAAGGGACACAGTAAATGAAGAGGATTTTTCCCCCCTTAGGCAATTAGACTTGAGAATTTTTGTGTACAAGGGGGGAAATGTCACCAGAAGGAGAAGACAGAGATAAAATAAATAGGAAAATAATTAAAGAATTCCTTTCAGATGAAAATTATTTGGAACCAGAACATAAAAGGATTCATTTTCAACAAGAGGATGAAGTCTGATTCATATATATGGGTGGCAAGAATTGAGGGCATGAAGGTAGGTTGTTTGTGTCTATAATAGGAGTTTGAGGTGATTCATTTCTATTTGTAAAATAGAAGGTGAGGTCATCATCATGAGTAGTCAAAGTTTGCTCTCTTATTTCCCTCATGATTATTTTCTTTTGTCTAACTCCTTCCAAAAACCAGGTAGTAAAGTAAATAACATGTATTTTTTTAAAACAAGAATCCAATTAAATTATTTTTTTTTCAATAAAGAGCTTCAGCATCATCAACCAAGCAGAAGAAAGAATTAGTGAACTCAAAGAAAGGTCATTTGAAATTTCCAGTCAGAGAAACAAAGAGAAAATGAATGAAGATGAGTAAAGAAAGTCTGTGGGACTTATGGGACAACATCAAAAGGAGCAATATATACATTATGGGAGTCCTAGAAGGGGAAAAGAGAGAGAGAGGCAGAAACCATATTTAAAGAAATGATAGTTGAATAATCCCAAATTTGGGGAGGGAAATGGGCATCCAGATTCATGAAGTCCAAAGGACCACAAATATGTTGAAACAGAAGAGAGTTAAACTAAGATGTATTACAATTAAATTGTCAAAATCAAAGGAAAAGAGAGACGTTTGAATGCTGCAAGAGAAAAATAACTAGTTGCATACAAGGTAATTACAATAAGATTCTGAGCAGATTTCTCAGCTAAAACCATGTAGGCTAGGAGAGAGTGAAGTGATGTATTCACAATAGTGAAAACCAAAACTTGCCAACTGAGAAACTATTTCAGAAAAAAATTGTCCTTCCTATGAAAGGGAGACCTGAAGACTTTCCAAAATAAACAAAAATTCTGGGAGTTTGTCATCACTTGATCTTCTTTAAAAGAAGTGCTAAAGGGAGTTCTTTGAGTTGAAATGAATAAATATTAAGCAGCCACATGAAAGCATATGAAAAACAAGTCTCACTAAGAAAGGTACAGTCATACCTCAGAGATATTACAGGTTTGGTTTCAGACCACTGTAATAAAGCAAATATCACAAGAAAGCAAGTCACAGAAACTTTTGGTTCCCCAATGCATATAAAATTTCTGCTTACACAATACTGTAGTCTATTAAGTATGCAATAGCATTATGTCTATAAAACAATGTATACATATTGATTTTTTAAAGTTTATTGCTAAAAATGCCAACCATCATTTGACAACACAAGGTTGCCAAAAGCCTTTATTCATTAAAAATGCAGTATCTGCAAATCTCAATAAAGTGAGACACAATAAAACAAAGTATTCCTGTAAATATACAAACACAGAATATTGTAATACTCTAATGGTAGCACATAAATCATTTTAACCCTAATATAAAAGTTAAAAGTCAGGTTTCCCTGGTGGCACAGTGGTTGAGAGTCCACCTGCCAATGCAGGGGACATGGGTTCATGCCCCGGTCCGGGAAGATTCCACATGCCGTGGAGCAGCTGGGCCCATGAGCCATCGCTGCTGAGCCTGCATGTCCAGAGCCTGTGCTCCACAATGAGAGAGGCCACAACAGTGAGAGGCCCATGTATCGCAAAAAAAAAAAAAAAGTAAAAAGTATTAAGAATAACTATTATCACAAAATACTTGACAATAGACAATATAAAAATAAATTCAGAAATTAATAATATAAAGTGTGTGAGGGGGAGTAAATTACAGAGTTTTCACATTTTATTGAAGTTAAGTTCTTACCAGATTAAAATAGACTATTATAACAATGAGTATTTCAAAGGAAACATCTTGGTAAATACAATGAAAAATCCTGCAATAGATACAAATAATTAATATAAGAACAGGAAGAAATGAAATAAAGAATAGAAATGAAATAAAGAATTTGAAAATGGGCAGAAGAACTGAATAGTCGTTTTTCCAAAAGGAAATTCAGATGGTCAATAGGCACATAAAAAGATGTTCAACATCACTAATCATCAGAGAAATGCAAATCAAAACCACAATGAGATATCACCTCACACCAGTCAGAATGGCTATCATCAAAAAGAACACAAATAACAAATGTTGGCACAGATGTGGAGAACAGGAAACACTTGTACAATGTTGGTGGGAATGTAAATTGGTGCAGCCACTGTGGAAAATAATATGGAGGATTCTTAAAAAACTAAAAATAAAACTACAGTATGACCCAGCAATTCCACTCCTGGGTATATGTCCAAAATAACAAGGACACTAATCCGAAAAGATACATGCCCCGCAATGTTCATATCAGCATTATTTACAGTTGTCAAGATATGGAAGCAACCTAAGTGTCCATCAACAAATGAATGGATATATATAATAGAATACTATTCAGCCATAAAAAAGAAGGAAATTTTGCCATTTGCAGCAACATGAATTGATCTATTAAGTGAAATAAGTCAGAGAGAGAAAGACAAATACTGTGTGATATAACTTGTATGTGGACTCTAAAAAATACAACAAACTAGTGAATATAACAACAAAGAAGCAGACTCTCAGATATAGAGAACAAACTAGTGGTTACCAGTGAGGAGAGGTAAGGAGGGAGGGGCAATATAGGGGTGGGAGAGTGGGATGTACAAACAGTTGGGTGTAAGATAGGCTACATGTATGTATTGTACAATATGGAGAATATAGCTAGTATTTCATAATAACTATAAATGGAGTATAATCTTTAAAATTGTGTAAAAAATTAAAAATGAATATAAAATGATAGAAAAATATTGACAGCTAAAGTTTTTTTAAAAAGACAGACAAAATTGACAAACCTTTAGCTAGACAAACCAAGAGAAAAGAAAATAAATAAATAAACAAATAAATAAATAAATAAAATCAGTAATGAAAGAGAAGACATTAAAACTGCTGCCACAGAAATTAAAAAGGCCATAAGAAACTATTATGAACAATTATACAGCAACAAATTCAAAACTTAGTAGAAATTAATTTTCTAGAAATATAAAACTACCAAGACTGAATCAAGAAGAAATAGAAAGTCTGAACAGATGAATAGCAAGGATATTTAATCATTAATCAAAAACCTTCCAAGTACAGCCCAGGAACAGAAGGCTTTACAAGTGAATTGTACAAAACATTTAGAGTATTCTAATTTTAAATTCTTCCAAAAAACAGAAGAAAAAGGAATACATCCAAACTCATTCATTGAGACCATCATCACCCTGATTCTAAATACAAAGACACCACAAGAAAATAAAACTACAGAATAGTATATCTATAAATATGGATGCAAAATTTCTTAATAAAATATAAGCAAGCAGAATTCAACAACCAATTAAGAGGATCAAACACCATGACCAAGTGAAATTTATCCCTAAGATGCAAGGCTGGTTCAATATACATAAATCAATCAATGTGATACACTGCATTAATGGAATGAAGGAAAAATATGGCATGATCATGTCAATAGATGCAGAGAAAGCATTTGACAAAATTTAAAACACATCCATGATAAAAACTCTCAACAGATTAATCATACAAGGAGCTTACCAAAACACAATAAAGGCCATATAGGAAAAGTGCACAGTGAGAACTTTGGTTTCTGGTTCCACACAAGAGGAGCTTGAAAGTCACCACTTCATTCTAACAATAAATAAAAAGCTGAACAGACCAAAAAATCAGCAACTCTTCTTGAATGCCAGCTTTATTCATAATTGTCAAAACTTGGAGGCAACCAGTAAGTATTTCAATAGGTGAATGGATAAACTGTGGTATAACCAGACAACGGCATATTATTCAGCACTAAGAATAAATGAACTCTCAAGCTATGAAAAATGAGGAGGGATTTTAAATGTGTATTACTAAGTGAAAAAAGTCAATCTGAAAAGGCTACATATTGTATATTTCTAACCATGTGACATTCTGGAAAAGGTAAACTATGGAGAAAATAAAATGATCAAAGGCTGCCAGGGGTATATGTGAGGGGAGAGATGAATGGGGAGAGAAGAGAGGATTTTTAGGGCAGTGAAAATACTCTGTATGATGTTATGATGGATAAATGTCACTATATATTTGTCAAACTTATAGAATGTATAACACAAGAGTGAACTTTAAGGGAAACTATGGATTTTGAGTGATTATGACATGTCAATAGTTTCTCCTTCTAAATAATGTACCATTTTGGTGGGTGATGTGAAATATGGGAGGCTTTGCACATGTGGAAACAGGGTAGTATATGGGAAATCTCTGTACTTGCCTCTCAATTTTGTTATAAACCTAAAACTGCTGTAAAAAATAAAATCTAGGGCTTCCCTGGTGGCACAGTGGTTGAGAGTCAGCCTGCTGATGCAGGGGACACGGGTTCGTGCCCTGGTCCGGGAAGATCCCACATGCCGTGGAGCAGCTGGGCCTGTGAGCCATGGCTGCTAGACCTGTGCGTCCGGAGCCTGTGCTCTGCAATGGGAGAGGCCACAACAGTGAGAGGCCTGTGTACCACAAAAAAATAAATAAATAAATAAAATAAAATCTAAAATAAACCTTCAGCTAATATATTACTCAATATTTAAACACTTAAAGGCTTTTCTCTATAATCTGGAGCAAGGCAAGGATGCCTACCCCACCACTTCTATTCAACATAGTATTGAAATTCCTAGCTAAAGTAATGGGGCAAGAAAAAGAAATGAAAGGCAGCCAAATAAGAAAGGAATAATTAAAATAATCTCTGTTTGCGGATGACATGATCTTACATCTAGAAAACCCTAAAGACTCCAGAGAAAAACATGTTAGAATAAACAAATCCAGTAGAGTTGCAGGATACAAAATCAACATGCCCAAATCAGTTGCATTTCTACACACCAGCAACAAACTATCCAGAAAGAAATTTAAGAAAACACTCTCATTTACAGTAGCATCAAAAAGAATAAAATTCTGAAGAGTAAGCCTGATCCAAGAGGTAAAAATCTTATACATTGAAAACTATAAAACATTGATGAAAGAAATTAAAAGACACAAATAAATGGAAAGATATCCTGTGCTCATGGATTGGAAGACTTAATATTGTGAAAATGTTCATACTACTCAAAGTGATCTACAGATTCAGTACAATCCCTATCAAAATTCCAAAGACATTTTTAAAGAAATATAATAAATAATTCTAAAATTAATATGGACTCCAAAAGACACCAAATAACCAAAGCAATTTTAAGCAAGAAGAACAAAGCTGGAGGCATCACACTTTCTGGTTTCAAAATGTATTACAAAGCTACAGTTACCAAAACAATATATTACTGGCATGAAAATAAACCCATGAACACTTGGTCTTTTGCAAAGGTGCCAAGAATACACAATGGAGAAAGAATAGTCTCATCAACAAATAGTGTTCGAAAAAGTGGATATTTACATGCAAAAGAATGAAATTGAATTGTTATATTCTATTATATACAAAATAATTTTAAATATATTAAAGATTTGAACACAGTATCTGAAACTGTAAACTCCTATAAGAAAATATAGGGGAAAAGCTTTTTGACATTGACCTTGGCAGTGATTTCTTGGATACAACATCATAAGAACAAGCAACAAAAGCAAAAATATATAAGTGGGATTACAGCAAACTAAAAAGCTTCCTCACAGAAAAGGAAATGATGAACAAAGTGAAACAGTAACCTACAGAATGGGAAAAAAATATTTGCAAACAACATACCTGATAAGGGGTTAATTTCCAAAATATGTAAGGAACTTCTTAACAGAAAAATAAAACATAACCCAATTAACAAATGAGCAAAGGACCTGAATAAACATTTCTCCAAAGAAGACATACAAGTGGCCTACAGTTATATGAATAAGTTGCTCAACATCACTAATTATTGGAGAAATGCAAATCAAAACCACAATAAGATGTCACGTCCCACTTGCTAGGATGATTTTTATTAAAAAAACCCAAAAAACACTAAAGATGGCAAGTGTTGGCAATGTTGTGGAGAAATTGGAACCCTTCTACTTTTGAGGATGAAGGATATGTTTATTATCCTTATTACCGGTGATGGTAATATGAATGTTTACAAATGTACAAACTCATCAAATTCTATTCATTAATTATATACATTTTTGTATAACAAGTATACCTCAATAAAATCACTGCAGTAATTTTCTAGAATTTTATAAGTTGATCATGCAAAGTACATGGAAGTGCAAAAGGCCAAAAGTTGCTGTGAAACTACTGAAATAGAATAATTATATAGAGATATGTATCCTACCAAATGTCAAGGCTTATTATAAACCTATACCGATTAAATCAGAATATTACTTGTGTAAGGATAGACACACTTAAAAATCAAAAAGGATATGGAGAACGAAAAGAAACAACAAATTTATGGATTCTTATATATTACAGAAGTTACATTAAATAATAGTGGGTAAAGAAGGAACTAGTCGAAAGATTATACTAAGATTATTGGCTATCTATATGGAAAAGGTATGCATCTCTAATTCACAATATCAATTCCAGAAACATTAAAGATCTAAGTTTAAAAATAAACAAAATTTTAAGCCCCTTAAAATAAAATATAAAGGAATATTTTTAAGCTATCAGGATAGGGAAGAATTTCTTAAGCAAATAAAAAGTACTAACTATAAAAGAAATGAGAAATAAATTTGGGTGCTACATAATTAAGATATTTTGACAGTCAAAAGACAATCTAAAAATATGAAAAGATGACCAGCATATAAAGAGAAGATATTTATAACTGTGTAAAAAAGTAGTATTAGTATCCAGAATACAGAGAAAACAAATTAAAAATCCTGCTGAAAAATCAATCAAAAGACACTTGATTTAACATAAAAAGGGCATAAACAAGCATTTTATAGAAGAAAAATATGAATTGCCAATGAACATAAGAAACTCAATCTCAGAAAAGGAAGCAAAATAAGACTATAATGATATAATGTTTTATATGATTTAATTTCACAATAATAAAGAAATTTTACAATACAAAGCTTTGGAAAGAATGTGGATAAAAGGGAATTCTCGAACACTGCTAGTGGGAGTGTAAATTGGTCAACTATTTTATACAGTATTTTGGCGTTAGTAAAGCTGAACACACACATACCCTATGGTTCAGCAATACTACTCCTAGGTTACAGGTTTAAGCAAGTAAGAAAATATTAGAGGAAGAATACACTTAGTCATAAAAAAATAAAATCTTTGTGTTTTTACACATTCAGTAATTAACTTCATGATTATTTTATTAGTGGAATATGTGTATCCAGTATATTCAGTATGTATATTTATAATAAAATTTATTAAACTGACATCTGCATGGTAAAATTTGAGGCAGAGAGAGATATTTAGTTTCCTTGAATTATTCACTCTTTCTCTAATAAGTTGCATATGTTATAGAAAGTCCCTAAAATAATCATAACGAGTAAGTGCTAAAGTAGTAAAATCCAATATTATGGAGTACATAGTGTGATTCACCTCTATGATTTTACACACACACACAAACATACACACAAATATATTACTATAGAATTTTGTGTGCATAATGTTTTAAGAAGTTTTCTATTGGTCTCTAATAACTACTTAATTTGAAATCTCAACACTGTACACTATAAACTGCAGGAATCTTTCTAAAACATTTGTTTATCTTTCTAGGTTTATTTTCTAAATACAAAATGGAAGTAGTCATGTTCTTAGTGTAACTATCATTCTGAAAAAAACTACATGCCTTTTAAGAGTTATAGTCTTTCTAGATATTAGAATATGAAGATAATTATGTCATCTATTCAAGAACAGCTTCAGAGTTTAGGGAAGAATCGACTGGTACATTCACATCTGAGTGGTGTTTTCCCAAATACATAGCTAGATGTTCATTAAAAAAATATTCTGTTACCTCCTAAGGAGCAGAAATTTCCATGTAATCTATTTATTGATCTTATATTGTTTAGTCCTGATTTAAAATATTAAAAAATGCAATTTTCAAAGGATTAAATGTTTTGTTTTTACTTGAAACTTAAGGCTGTCTAATACTATTTTTTTGGAGGATAAGCATTCAAATTAAGTGGAAAAAAATGGGTTTTGTTCATTTTTAGAAAAGCAACAACTTTAAAAAGTCTCTGATGAGGAGTAATGTGATCAATGTTTCACTTGCATGATTCTGCCTTGCCCTGTGATATTCTATTCATCTGTATTCATTCCTCTCTTTCCTTTGTTCTTCCCCTTTTCCCCAATGTTTTATTTTTGGACCCATTGACATAAATCAGGCTGCTAATGGTACATTCTTAATAAAAGCCTCAGTCTCTCCTTTTGATCATCATGAAGTGTATATCCATGAAATCATGTAATTTCACTAGAAAGGCAGTACGGGGCTCTTGGAAATACAGGAGTTCTATTATTTTCTTACCCACAAGAAAGAACTTCAGTGAAAAAATTTTAAAGCATTACTTTACTATTTGTTTATATTTTTCTTTTGATTTCCATAAATGACTTCATTATTATATATATTGGTGAAAATATGTGTAGAATGTTTTTTAATATTTAGCAATAAAAATAGTATTATACATAAGGTGCTGCATTAAGATTGTTGTTGGTTTATAATCAATGGCACTTGTAAAATTCATTATGCATGTATTCTTGAAATCTAATGAAATATTTTAAACATCAGAAAATTAAGCTTAAGCTTCATATTTACTCTAGAAATGGATAGAATTAGATTTTGGAACGGTTTAGATGTCTTTCAAAGTACATTTTTAAAAACTATGAATACTTAAATAGGCAACTGTCCTAATATAATGCATAATGTCATGAAATCAATGGAATTATATATTCTTCATTTTTCATCAGTAAAAAAATAATTTAGAAAAAAAATCTTGCTATTATGATTGCAATTAGGTTAATTGTCCTGCTGCCTTAGCCATGGCTTTCCTTTCATAGAGTTATACTCTTCAAATGCAATCATAATATGTTTCTTCTACTTTGTTACATTCTAACATTTTTTCCTATATTTCATAGCAAATTTACATATTTACTTGTTTCCTGTTGTTTATGAATATAAAGTGATTGGCAGTGAAAAGAACTATGCCAACAAAAATAAAACATATTGCAGGTTATGGATGATGTGGTAATGAAATGGAAAGAAAAATGTCTGCTGTCAAATATAGAAATTACTGTGTATTTTCACAGGCAAAAACCTCTGTAAAAGTGCAGCTCATACTTATGAAGGATGTTAAAATCAGGACTAGAACAAAACAACCCTCGTAAAACAAGTGAGTATACTGATTTTGAAAACTGCTACTAATATTCTAAATGTCATTCTTCACATTCTCTAGAAAGTATGCTTAGAATATTCAATAATTAAACACAGGCAAATCTGTAAGCCAAGAAGAACTCCAGTAAAAAAAAAAAAATTGTCTTCCGTGTTTGATATTCCCTTCATTACTGCCTTTGAGTCTAATTTCTTTAGTTGTCCAAAGCTTTCCCTGTTCTGCATCAATCCATTTGTGCACTAAAACTTCCTGACAGTTTTCTCCTTCTCATCTTTCTGGTCTTGTGTTCAGTTTCCTCTGGGACCTCTATCTATAGCTATTTCTAGCCTCAACCCTTTTGTATTAGTCTCTCCCTCTTTTTGGAAGTGATTTAAAATTGAAATCACTTGGATAAAAATATATTTAGATTGTTTAACTGGTAATGCATATTTGTGTCTTACCTCTTTTGTTTGGTAATGATTTGCTATTGAGATAAAATACCATCAAGAATATCTAATATACTTGACAAAATTAAAGTAAAATTAAGCTCCAAACTTTAGAAAAGTTGCCTGTACCAAAGATAAAAGTGAAGTGCTACTTATTCTGATTTCTCCACAAGAGATCATGTTTGAGTATTGGAAAAATAGGAATCTCCCAACTCTTAATACAGACACACAGATATAGACACACACATACACATATACAACTTAAAATTCATTATATATTTTAATGTTGTTACAAATGTAGTAAAATTCATCGTGTTTTTTTGAAAAGAAAAATTTTCAAACTCAGTAAGAAAACACTGTGTTACTGTCCTATGGGATCTATGGTGAGAGAGAAGGAATCTATTTTTATGTAGCCAGTAATGTTAACCATATTAAATGCATTTAAGATATGCAAATCCTGAGCAGCTGCTTAAATATCTTCTGCTCACTTCAGAAGGTTTTCAAGTAATATAACCATAGATGATGCTCCAGGCCAATGATCCATGAGCTTCAGACCCAATTGCATGCTGTCCATTATCCCAGTGAGCTAAACTTGATGCCCAAGGACTCAACTTATTTTGTCAGCAGAAACCCTATCAGAGGATCATGTAAAGCCTTTAGATATTGGAGGTGGCTCTCTTTGGCTCTGTTTTCATCCCTTGTTTTATTCCCTGGTATTAAACTGGGAAAATATCTACTAGAGTGAAATTGAAGAGAGATGAGGTAACCCATAATGCAAAATTCTGACTCTTGCTCCTCATGCAAAACCCTCTGCACAGTATTACAGTATATCATTTTGTGTTTCATTTTGCCTTTGATGTATGTCAAAACATTTCTCATTTGAGATGGCTTGACAGGGGATGGGGACAATGAGCTTTCCTAAAAGTTGGGGTAATTTATCTATATGTAGTACTAATAAATATGGCAAAAAATATGTATGAATAGTACTAATAAATTTGGTAAAAAGTTAATCCCCCAAAAGAAAGAAAAATATACATTGTTTTATCGAATGAAAGTCATCAATTTCTTCTTGACCACTAGTGTATATGAATAATATCCAAAATTTCAAACATATATATATATGTGTGTGTTTTCATCATATATATATGCAGATATATCTGATGAAATTCTTAAGAGAAGTTTTTGAACTTCCCATTATCTTTCTAAATTTAAGTAACTAGACTAATGCACCTGCAAAACATACTGTAAAGTTATTATATTAGGCTAAAATTCTCAAACATTTTTCCTGAATTAATATATATATATATTTCATACCATAACATTACTTATTTTATCGTGGTAAGAATTTTTAACATGAGATCTACTTCCTTAACACATTTTAAATGTATAATACAGTATGTTAACTATAGGCATGATGTTGTGCAGCAGACCTCTAGAACTTATTCATCTTGCATAACTGAGGTTTTATAACTGTTCTATAGCAACCCTTCATTTCCCCCTCCCCCAGCCCCGCCAACTACCATTATACTCTCTGCTTCTAGCAGTTTGACTGTTTTAGATACTTCGTACTAGTGTAATCATGTAGTAACTGTTCTTCCATGACTAGTTGGTTTCATTTATAATCCTTTTAAAGTGTACAGTTGAGTGGTTTATAGTATGTTCACAATATTGTGCAACAATCACTACTATCTAATAGCAGAATATTTTCATCATGCTCAAAAAACTAGATGTTGTTCCATCAGCAGATATACTCCATTATCTCTTCCCCCAATTCCCTTTTAAGAATTCAGTAATGCATGGGGAAAAAATGTATACAAGGGAAAAGAAATTCACTATAAGTCAAGGTGTCACCTAACATAAGAACTTTCTTTCTAAATAAGCAGAAGCAACTCTGAACAGCTCTACATGTCATTTTTTTAAGATCATGATTACTGTAGCTAAGACCACACTGAGAGTGATAGAAAAATTATGCCAGTTTGAGAGGCAACACAGAGATGTCAGGCAGAACTTATCCTAAAAATGTTGGATATTTAAAATCTCATTCACAAGAGCTTATCAATGGAGATCTTATGGAAAAGGAAGACTAAAGGATCTTTAATAAAATAGAGTGGCCCTGCATCTTGTTCCTCTTCCAGCACTGTCATTCAAAGAATTTCAGTGTTATTTACTGATCTCTAAAATGGATTATTTTTATATCAAATGCAGTTGAAAGTCCTTGTAGAGCCAAGAATGTCCGTGCTTGCTTCAGGGCAAAAAAGAAAGTTTCCTAACATTAGACTCTTATTTTCAAGAGCCTCAATCAATCAAAAAAGAGTTTAGGAATACAACTGCGAAAAAATATACTGCGTTTTAGATAATTTTTACCCTTTCAGAGTTGATTGTCTGTCATTCCTAAAATTAAAATAAATAATTAAAAAGAAAAATAACAATTACATAATTTTATTTATTCATAATTTACCTTGAATTTAGATGTCATCTTAAGAAGTAGTATATGATATGATAACATGACATTAGTTGAATTATTCAGTTTCACTTCATTTTATGTGGTTTCTAATATTGTTTTTAATAAAAATAGATAAAATTATTTTCAAAAAAATTAGCTTCATAATAATGAAAATTTAAAACTATTTCTATTTAGGTGTCTAAGTGTTTTTAAACTGCATATATGCATAAAAAGATGCCTGGATAATTTCTAAGTGATGAAAGTGCTTTCTATATTTAGTTATTATTATAAGTGTATATCAGTTTGCAATTTAAACTATTTCATTTATAGTTTAAATGATTGGGGTTTGCTTCAATAAAAGTTATAGGTGCACATAGTTTTGTTTTTGTATTTTTTATTTAATTTTTTAACATCTTTATTGAAGCATAATTGCTTACAATGGTGTGTTAGTTTCTGCTTTATAACAAAGTGAATCAGTTATACATATACACATGTCCCCATATATCTTCCCTCTTGCGTCTCCCTCCCTCCCATCCCTCCCTATCCCACCCCTCTAGGTGGTTACAAACCACAGAGCTGATCTCCCTGTGCTATGCCTCTGCTTCCCACTAGCTATCTATTTTACGTTTTGTAGTGTATATATGTCTATGCCACTCTCTCACTTTGTCCCAGCTTACCCTTCCCCCTCCCCATGTCCTCAAGTCCATTCTCTAGTAGGTCTGCATCTTTATTCCCGCCTTTCCCCTAGGTTCTTCATGACCATTGTTTTATTTTAGATTCCCTATATATGTGTTAGCATACGGTGTTTGTTTTTCTCTTCCTGACTTACTTCATTCACTCTGTATGACAGACTCTAGGTCCATCCACCTCACTACAAATAACTCAATTTCGTTTCTTTTTATGGCTGAGTAATATTCCATTGTATATATGTTCCACATCTTCTTTATCCATTCATCTGTTGATGGACACTTAAGTTGCTTCCATGTCCTGGCTATTGTAAATAGAGCTGCAATGAACATTGTGGTACGTGATTCTTTTTGAATTATGGTTTTCTCAGCATATATGCCCAGTAGCAGGATTGCTGGGTCATACGGTAGTTCTCCATAGTGGCTGTAACAATTTACATTCCCACCAACAGTGCAAGAGTGTTCCCTTTTCTCCACATCCTCTCCAGCATTTATTGTTTGTACAAGCAGCTCATGCACCTCAATATCAAAAAAACAAACAACCCAATCCAAAAATGGACAGAAGACCTAAATAGACATTTCTCCAAAGAAGATATACAGATTGCCAACAAACACATGAAAGAATGCTCAACATCATTAATCATTAGAGAAATACAAATCAAAACTACAATGAGATATCATCTCACACTGGTCAGAATGGCCATCATCAAAAAACCTACAAGCACATAGTTTTAAAATTCAAGAGATTCACCAAGCATATTAAGAAAAACAAGTTTCTTCATTCACAACTCCATTTCCTACTACTCAGAGCACCTATTTTTCATACTTTGACTATTTCATATAATTTATTTAAATAACACATTTTTATTGCTACCACTTTATGTTTCAGATGTAGGACTTAGCTATTAATTTCTAATTATAAAATATGAGGATTTAGCTATTTTTCACACTTACCCTCTCCTCCCACTCTGCCAAACTGGACAATTTGTATCACATCAGTCTCTTGGATCTCTGCCTGTGGAGTCCAATTGAGCAAAGGTATTAAGAATGTTTTTCTTTCCAAATTCAGTTTACCAAATGAAAAACATTTCATAAAATAAGTTCTTTGGACTGTGACTCTGGTTAAAATTTGTTTTGGGGACATGCTTATTTGGTTATTGTCTCTTCCAGGGACAGCTCTTTCTTTCCTGATTATTTCTTATTTTGTGTTTTGAGGACTTAGGTTTCCACCTGTCAACATGCACAGTTTATCAGTGATTGTGTGTGCAGGTGGCCAATTGTTATACTGGTAGCCCCCAAAATGTAGCTACACAGAAATATGTATGGTGTCCCATTTCAATTAATATCCTACCAATCACTGCCAGCTTTCAAGTAGAATGGCCTAATTCTCTTTCTTTTACCTGTCTTTGGGGGTGTTTTTGGAACTTGGGAGGGCTGCACATTTTGTGTCCTCTTCGGGGATGCTTCTTGCATCCATGGTTAAGTTTTGCTTTTGGTTTTGACTCATTTGATAGGTATAACTTTCATTTAAATACTTGAAATGTTTTTTTAAGAGAGCTTTATGATCAGAAGTTGGACAAATTGTAAGCTGATATTCAGAGCCTGATAGGAATTTTTTTGTTACCTTCTCTCCTAAGCTAAAATGTAGCTAGGTAATAAGAGGGAAAGAAAACATACTGACACATTTGTGGAAAGATTTATTAAGGTATTCCAAAGATATGCAGCTCTAAATCTAGAACATAGGAATCTTTTGATTTCCATCTTAGTTGGAAATCTTCTCTCTGACATAAACAAGTAAACTGAAAATAATGTGTGTGAATGCAGAGATCAACCCCTGAATATCATTCAGGCTGAAATCTAATTCTTTCAGAAATTAAAAACAACTTTTTTTGTCTTATTCAATTTGAGTCTTTACCAAACCAGAAACATGGCTCTAGAAGCAACTCAAAGTCCACATATTCTTATCAATCCCCAACCATTCCCTATTCATCTCAAAACACTTGTGACATTGTAAAAGATCAGGACATTGGAAAGAGAATCATCCTACACTTAAGAAATAAAGGAAAATTGTAAATAGTAATTGCCATCGACCTCTGATAATAGACTCTAATAATTTATCAACTAAGAGACCATTCATTGATGACTGTGGAAAAGTCAGATTCAGTGGAGCTATTGAAGCAGAAAAGCGATTGATGTGGATATAAGAGTGAATAGATGGAAAGGAAGAAAAAGTAATGAGTAGTGAGCACCACACAAATAGTGAATGATGGAGTTGAGCTGTCTTATTAGTCTTCCTTTGTACACTCATTAAACTATTTTCCAGTGGAATATCTGAGGCAGTATGTCAAATAAAACTAAAAACACTGGAGTTCATATGACACCTACTCTATATGACAGAGAGTTTGGAGATCAACAGGTCCTGCTTAAAGGCAAGTCTCTCAAAGGATGTTGGGATATTTTTGTCCCTGAGAAAAAAGGGAACTCAGGAAATCTTCAAATGAAACTTTATTTCAATTTAAAATACCAATGGCCCAAAGCTTCCTCAGGTTTTATCCCTGTTTTCTTGGTGTTATTTAGATTTTGACACTGGAGATCTTCCTGTAGAGGGATTTATTTTTTGAAGCAGCACTTACATATTTGTTATCAAAACTCAGTAGCAACTGCCACCATAGTTTGGAAATTACATCAACACAAATTTGTTCAAAGATTATTTTATCACTGACATTGCTTGGAATTGCTGGGTGCATGGTGATAACAAAAAGCAAACACACTTTCAGTGAACTTTATTATTGTGTGCACCCAGGATAGACCACTTCCACCACCTTAACACAGCTTACCCTGCTCCTGGTACAAGTCTGCATGTTTCCAAAGTTCAGTCCTCAAAGAAAAGAATGAGATAATATATTCACTGGAGGAGAGCTCCAGTGTCCAAGGAAGTGTCAATGAGGTAAATAAAAAAAGGTGTGTAACAGAAGCAAGATGAAAGACCTAGAAAAAGATGAATTTGCTATCATATGTTTGAATATTAGAATTTAATATTTTAAAAGCAGAATGATTTTGAGTCTTAAGAGGTCTGAAGTGGGGCCATGAGTATGAAAGGCTGAAGTGGAATATAATTTAAGATATAAAGCAATTGTGAAGCAAGGTTCTTGTGAGAGCTATCCAAATGATCACTAAGACTATCTATGAAGTTGTCAGGACCTGTATACCAAGATGTTAGGACCTGTATACAAATATCATATCAATACCATCAAGAAATGATAGCTATTTTACATTATAATTATGTATTTAGATACATTCCTTACCCACTAAACTGATAGTTCCTACTATGTGCCATGTTATCTCATTGGAGTTCCTACAAAATTTGTTTGATTAATTATTATTTTTCCCCAATTAATGGATGAGGAAACCAAGAATTAGAGAGACAAGATTACTTAGCTCAGTACACACAGCTAATGAGAGGTAGAGTTAGGCTGGACTGATATGGGCTCATGAAATAATTGCTGAATGAATCAATGATCTAAACTTCTAAATGTATGTAGTTTTCATAGTGTATTTTGTTCTTATTCTGAAAAGTGTGTGTGTGTGTGTGTGTGTGTATGTGCGCATCATTACCTATTAATTTAATCAGATTAAACAGACTTAAAACTTGTGTTAAAGAAGAGAATTAATTAGCACATAGAAGCATAAACAAGAATATCTCAGTCCTCAAATCATTTTCATAACTTCCCTATATATATTTAGAGCTCTGTTTCAAAACTATAGGTTTTCCATGATGAAACAAATTGTCCTGGGCAAGTAGCCTTTGTCTGTAAGAATTAGATCCCACTCTGCCTTAGATTTTATTAGCATATAACCTCCAAATCCATGCAAAAAAATAACATGGAAGGAAATATTTATTAAAAGGAAACAGATTTCTGAGCATGTTTGTTTCACATTGAAACAGATTTATAGTCCTTTATATTGTTGTCCCAATTGGATCAAATTGTACCCAATACCCTCCTTGCAATTGCAATCACAAGCAGAGAGCATAATCAATCCACAGTTTTGTGTGTTTTTGAAGAAAAGGAAAAACACCAAAAGCAGGTGATATGCACCTGGCTTGAGGTTTAATGTGAAACAAGTCTGGCTCAGTTTTTTGATCCTTCCAAACAAACAAGAGTGGGGTGCCTAGAACTTCCTCCTGTAGTACATAATTAGGCAAGGTAGAAAGAATTTTAAATGTTTCAGGCTCTGATAAATCCAACAAAATCATCACCTGAATCTTAAATTCAACTGGCATCAAATATCACCTTTATTAACTTATCTAATTTTAATCTTAAAGCATAGCTGTAAGCCCAGAGAAGGTGCCTATATAACTGAACTATATGCAAGTTGGAGGAAAATAGCTCTGGGATAAACCCCACTTGATCATAGTGTGTGATCATTTTAATGTGCTGTTGGATACTGTTTGCTAGTATTTTGTTGAGGATTTTTGCATCTATGTTCATTAGTGATATTGGCCTGTAGTTTTCTTTCTTTGTGATGTAATTGTCTGGTTTTGGTATCAGGGTGACGGTGGTCTCATAGAATGCGTTTGGGAGTGTTCGTTGCTCTGCTATATTTTGGAAGGGTTTGAGAAGGACAGGTGCTTGCTCATCTCTAAATGTTTCATAGAATTCACCTGTGAAGCCATCTGGCCCTGGGCTTTTGTTTGTTGGAAGATTTTTAATCACAGTTTCAATTTCAGTGCTTGTGATTAGTCTGTTCATATTTTCTATTTCTTCCTGGTTCCGTCTTGGAAGGTAGTGCTTTCCTAAGAATTTGTCCATTTCTTCCATGTTGTCCATTTTATTGGCATAGAGTTGCTTGTAGTAATCTCTCATGATCCTTTGTATTTCAGCATTGTCAGTTGTTACTTCTCCTTTTTCATTTCTAATTCTATTGATTTGAGTCTTCTCACTTTTTTTTTAGATGAGGCTGGCTAATGGAATATCAATTTTGTTTATCTTCTCAAAGAACCACCTTTTAGTTTTATTGATCTTTGATATCATTTCTTTCATTCCTCTTTAATTTATTTCTGATCTGATCTTTATGATTTCTTTCCTTCTGCTAACTTTGGGGGTTTTTGTTCTTCTTTCTCTGATTGCTTTAGGTATAAGGTTTGTTTGTTTATTTGAGATGTTTCTTGTTCCTTGAAGGTAGGATTGCATTGCTTTAAACTTCCCTCTTAGAACTGCTTTTGCTGCATCCCATAGCTTTTGTGTTGTCATGGTTTTATTGTTATTTGTTTCTAGGTATTTTTTTATGTCCTCTTTGATTTCTTCAGTGATCTCTTTGTTATTTAGGAGTGTATGTTTAGCCTCCATGTCTTTGCATTTTTTACAGTTTCTTTCCTGTAATTGATATCTAGTCTTATAGAGTTGTGGTCAGAAAAGATACTTGATATGATTTCAATTTTCTTAAATTTACCAAGGCTTGATTTGTGACTCAAGATATGATCTATCCTGGAGAATGTTTCATGAGCACTTGAGAAGAAAGTGTATTCGCTTGTTTTTGTATGGAATATCCTATAAATATCAATTAAGTCCATCTTGTTTAATGTGTCATTTAAAGCTTGTGTTTCCTTATTTATTTTCATTTTGTTTGATCTATCCATTGGAGAAAGTGGGGTTTTAAAGTCCCCTACTATTTTTGTGTTACTGTCTTTTTCCCCTTTTATGGCTGTTAGCATTTGCCTTATATATTGAGGTGCTCCTATGTCGGGTGCAAAAATATTCACAATTGTTATATCTTCTTCTTGGATTGATCCCTTGATCATTATGTAGTGTCCCTCTTTGTCTCTTATAATAGTATTTATTTTAAATTCTATTTTGTCTGATATGAGAATTGCTACTCCAGCTTTCTTTTGATTTCCATTTGCATGGAATATCTTTTTCCATCCCCTCACTTTCAGTCTGTATGTGTCCTTAGGTCTGAAGTGAGTCTCTTGTATACAGCATATATATGGGTCTTGTTTGTGTATCCATTCAGCCAGTCTATGTCTTTTGGTTGAAGCATTTAATCCATTTACATTTAAGATAGTTATCAATATGTATGTTCCTATTCCCATTTTCTTAATTATTTTGGGTTTGTTATTGTAGGTATTTTCCTCTTCTTGTGTTTCCTGCCTAGAAAAGTTCCTTTAACATTTGTTGAAAATCTTGTCTGGTGGTGCTGAATTCTCTTAGCTTTTGCTTGTCTGTCAGGGTTTTAATTTCTCCATCAAATCTGAATGAGATCCTTGCTGGCTAGAGTAAACTTGGTTATAGGTTCCTCCCTTTCATCACTTTAAATATGTCTTGCCACTCCCTTCTGGCTTGCAGACTTTCTGCTGAAAGATCAGCTGTTAACTTTATGGGGATTCCCTTGTATGTTATTGTTTTTCCCTTGCTGCATTTAATATTTTTTCTTTATATTTAATTTTGAATAGTTAGATTAATATGTGTCTTGGCATGTTTCTCCTTTCATTTATCCTGTATGGGACTCTCTGCACTTCCTGGACTTGTTTCACTATTTCCTTACCCATATTAGAGAAGTTTTCAACTGTAGTTTATTCAAATATTTTCTCAGTCTATTTTTTTTTCTCTTCTTCTTCTGGGACCCCTATAATTTGAATGTTGGTGCATTTAATGTTGTCCCAGTGGTCTCTGAGATTGCCCTAAATTCTTTTCATTCTTTGTTTGTTTGTTTGTTTTTGTGGTACGCTGGCCTCTCACTGCTGTGGCCTCTCCCATTGTGGGGCACAGGCTCCGGACACACAGGCTCAGCGGCCATGGCTCACGGGCCCAGCCGCTCTTTGGCATGTGGAATCTTCCCGGACTGGGGCACGAACCCGTGTCCCCTGCATCGGCAGGCAGACTCCCAACCACTGCACCACCAGGGGAGCCCCATTCTTTTTTTTTTTTTACTGCTCTGCAATAGTTATTTCCACTATTTTGTCTTCCAGGTCACTTATCCTTTCTTCTGCCTCAGTTATCCTGCTACTGATTCCTTCTAGAGAATTTTTAATTTCATATATTTTGTTGTTCATCACTGTTCGTTTGCTCTTTAGTTCTTCTAAGTCCTTGTTAAACATTTCTTGTATTTTATCCATTCTATTTCCAAGATTTTGGAACATCTTTACTATCATTACTCTGAATTATTTTTCAGGCAGACTGTCTATTTCCTCTTCATTTGTTTGGTCTGGTGGGTTTTTACCTTGTTCCTTCATCTGTTGTGTGTTTCTCTGTCTACTCATTTTGCTTAACTTACTGTGTTTGAGGTCTCTTTTCTGCAGGCTGCAGATACATAGTTCCCATTGTTTCTGGTGTCTGCCTCCAGTGAGTAAGTTTAGTTTAGTGCGTTGTGTAGGCTTCCTGGTGGAGGGAACTGGTGCTTGTGTTCTGGTGGATGAGCCTGGATCTTGTCTTTCTGGTGGGCAGAACCACATCCGGTGCTGTGTTTTGTGGTGTCTGTGACCTTATTATGATTTTAGGCAGCCTCTCTGCTAATGGGTGAGGTTGTGTCCTTGTCTTGCTAGTTGTTTGGCATAGAGTGTCCAGCACTGTAGCTTGTTGGTCATGTAGTGGAGATGGGTCTTAGCATTGAGATGGAGAGCTCTGGGAGAGCTTTTGCCATTTGATGTTACATGGGGCTGGGAGGTCTCTGGTGGACCAATGTTCTGAACTCAGCTCTCCCACCTCAGAGGCTCAGGCCTGACACCCGGCCAGAGCCCCCAAGACTCTGTCAGCCACATGGCTCAGAGGAAAAGGGAGAAAAAAGAAAGAAAGGAAGAAAGATAAATAAATAAATAAATTAAATAAAGTTATTAAAATAGAAAAGATTTAGTAAAAATAAAAGAATAGCAAAGTAATTTAAAAAAAAAAGAGAGCAACCAAACCAAAAACCAAATTCACCAATGATAACAAGTGCTAAAAACTATACTAAAAAAAACAAAAACAAAAAAGGACCGTGTCAGAACCCTAGGACAAATGGCAAAAGCAAAGCTAGACAGACAAAATTACAGAAAGAAGCATACACATACTAACACAAAGAGAAAATGGAAAAAAAATACTTATATATATATATGTATAAAATATAAAAAAGGAAGAGAGCCACCAAGTCAATAAACAAATCTACCAATGATAATAAGCTCTAAATACTCAACTATGATAAACATAAACCCAGAAACAGATTAGATGCAGAAAACAAACCCCAAGTCTACAGTTGCTCCCAGAGTCCACTGCCTCAATTTTGGGTTGATTCGTTGTCTATTCTGGTATTGCACAGATGCAGGGTACATCAAGTTGATTGTGGAGCTTTAATCTGCTGCTTCTGAGGCTGCTGGGAGAGATTTCCCTTTCTCTTTTTTGTTTGAACAGTTTCTGGGGCTCAGCTTTGGATTTGGTGCTGCCTCTGCATGTAGGTTGCCTGAGGGCATCTGTTCTCTGCTCAGATTGGACAGGACGGAGTTAAAGTAGCAGCTGCTTAGGGGGCTCTGGCTAACTCAGGCTGGGGAGAGGGAGGGGTATGGAATGCGGGTTGAGCCTGTGGCAGCAGAGGCTGGTGTGACATTGCAACAGCCTGAAGCGTGCTATGTGTTCTCCCTGGTGAGGGGGACCCTGGCAGTTTTGGGCTGCACAGGCTCCCAGGAGGGTAGGTGTGGTTAGTGACCCATGCTTGCACACAGACTTCTTGGTGGCTGTAGCAGCAGCCTTAGTGGTTCATGCCCGTCTCTGGTGTCCACGCTGATAGCCACGGCTCGTGCCCTTCTCTAGAGCTCGTTTACGTGGTGTTCGAATTCCCTCTCTTTGCTCACCCAGAAACAATTGTCTCTGGCCTCTTAGGCAGATCCAGAGTTTTTCCTGGACTCCCTCCTGGCTAGCTGTGGTGCACTAGCCCCCTCCAGCTGTCTTCATGCAGCCAACCCCAGTCCTCTCCCAGGGATCTGACCTCGAAAGTCCGAGCTTCATCTCCCAGCCCCGACCTGTCCCAGCAGGTGAGCAGACAAGCCTCTCAGGCTGGTGAGTGCTGGTCGGCAATGATCCTCTGTGTGGGAATCTCTCTGCTTTGCCCTCTGCACCTCTGTTGCTGTGCTCTCCTCTATGGCTCTGAAGCTTCCCCCTGCCCACCACCTGTCCCCACCAGTGAAGTGGCTTCCTAGTGTGTGGAAACTTTTCCTCCTTCACAGCTCCCTCCCCGAGGTGTAGGTTCCATCCCTATTCTTTTGTCTCTGATTTCCTGTTTTCTTTTGCCCTACCCAAGTACGTGGGGAGTTTCTTGCCTTTTGGGAAGTCTGAGGTCTTCTGCCAGTGTTCAGTAGGTGTTCTGTAGGAGTTGTTCCACATGTAGATGTATTTTGATGTATTTGTGGGGAGGAAGGTGATCTCCACATCTTACTCCTCTGCCATCTTGAAGGTACCCCCAGAGGAAAATATTCTTATATACAGCTGTGAATCAGAATAAGAAGTTCTGTGTTACTCTGCTAATTCCCACAGTTGTCATGTGTGCCACTATAATTTATTCTACTGATAACTTTCATAACACTTCAGTATTTGTCATGTTAATGACATTGACTATCCTACCCATTGATTTGGGATTTCTTGGCATGCAAGTAATTAATAGTATACTTTGTAATACTGGAAACGTAATTGTTTTAGGTATACTTTTAGCATTGATATTAATACCATCAATGACTTCACCCTCAGTATTAGTGTAATGATACTTCCATGTAAACCAGGACTTACTGACTTTTGAAACGTTAGAGCAAGAATACTTTCTGATAACTCAGGAGCTTCTCTCTGCTGTCAGTCATGGGATTGCTGGCAGCACTAACCTTATATTACATTCTGATGTCTAAATATTTCTGTCCAGTAATGCATATATCTTAGGAAGTGAAACATTTATCTATTCTTCTAGATCAGAGTTCAGTAAACTTTTTCTGTAAAATGCCAGATTGCAAATATTTTATGCTTTGCAGACTATTATCTCTCTGTCACAATCTCTTAACTCTGGTGTCATAGCACAAAAGCAGTCAAAGGCAATAAACAAACACATGGATTTGATTATGTTCCAATTAAACTTTATTAACAAAAATAAGCAGTGGGCTGGATTTGGCCTTCAGGCTAGTTTACTGACCCTTGTTTTATATCATTTAAATTGTTCTCTTCTTCTTCTGATTAATGACTCATTAGTTTATCTTATGAGATTTGGTATTTTCAACATTCTTAAACCAGTTTCATAGTTAACCTGCATGCGTATGTGTATAAATTTAACTATTTTAGCAGAAGTAGTAACACCTAAATATTGATTTTGAGATTGAAGCTTCTGAGTTCTGTTTTCACATTGGCCCATGGCTATCATGTATTTATAAGAAATTATAATCATTGACAAGTGTAAAATAAAATGTTTAAAAATTCACCAAATGAATGTGGAATGTTGAGATATAAATTAAATCATTTCATCACAAAATGTGCCTTTTTCATATATAAGGCAAGAAATTAAGAATAGTTTGTTTGATCTATGTTTATAGTACCTGCTGTCATGCCTGTGCTATAGTAGATATTATAAGGGATTCATACAAGGATACAGAATCTACCAAATATACAGGGATACAAAATCTATCCACCTTATGCATCAAGGAATTGTGCAATATGCAGTTCTCTGGCAAAGATATCTCCATAGAACCCACGAAAGGAACCCAAGAAAAAGAGAGTAAACATTTGGTCACCTAATATAATAGAGAGCACTTAATAGGCAAAGAAGAATTACAAACAGCATTAGCTAAATCAAAGGGTAATTGCTACTTTACCACTCACCACTCTCAGTGCTGAAGCAGCAGAAGTTGTGAAGAGTGGGAAGAAAATGAAGAAAATAACAGAACATGCCCTTCTATCCTACAAATTTGACACTGAGCATCAAGTGAGAGGGATTGGTGTGAGTAAACTCTAAATTATATATAAGATAAAAATTTTGATCTTATACTATACTCCACTTTCTTTAAACTTTCAAAAACAGACTATTAATATCTGAATGTAAGCTGAAATATTGTGTGCCTTTACAATTTGCCATCAAAAAACAAGTAAGAGATACTGGATTCAATGTGTTTGAAAGAACTAGTGCAAGAAAGATGAACTTGTCTTTTAATCTTACTCCATGAAGGTTCACTTATTCAATAAACCAGCTAAAATGCATATTCCTTTGAGCAACTTAAAACAGTCTTGTTTATATATAGACTGCTATATCAAAACTTCATGGGGGGCTTCCCTGGTGGCGCAGTGGTTGAGGGTCCACCTGCCGATGCAGGGGACACGGGTTCGTGCCCCGGTCCGGGAAGATCCCACATGCCGTGGAGCGGCTGGGCCCATGAGCCATGACCGCTGAGCCTGCACGTCCGGAGCCTGTGCTCCACAACGGGAGAGGCCACAACAGTGAGAGGCCCGCATACAGCAAAAAAAAAAAAAAAAAAAACCTCATGGGAACAACAAACCCAAAAATCACAATAGATACACACATAAAAAAGAAAAAGCAACGCAAACAAAACATAAAGATGGTCATCAAACCACAGGAGAAAAGAACAAAAGAGGAAGGAAAGAAAAAAGACTTATAAAAACAATTAAGGTAATGGCAATAGGAACATATATATAAATAATTACCTTAAATATAAATAGATTAAATACACCAACCAAAAGACACAGACTGGCTGAATGGATACCGAAACAAGACCCATATATATGCTGTCTACAAGAGACCCACTTCAGACCTAGGGACACATACAGACTGAAAGTGAAGGGATAGAAAAAGATATCCCATGCAAATTGGAATCAAAATAAAGCTGGAGTAGCAATACTCATATCAGACAAAATAGACTTTAAAATAAAGACTGTTATAAGAGACAAGGAAGGACACTACATAATGATCAAGGGAGCAATCTAAGAAGAAGATATAGCAGTTATAAATATATATGCACCCAACATAGGAGCACCTCAGCATATAAGGCAAATGCTAACAGCCATAAAAGGGAAATAGACAATAACACAATAATAGTTGGGGAGTTTAGCAGCCCACTGAAACCAATGGAGAGATCATCCAGACAGAAAATTAATAAGGAAATGCAAGCCTAATGACAGACTAGACAAGATAGACTTAATTGATATCAATAGGACATTCCACCTGAAAGTAGCAGAATACACTTTCTTCTCAAGTACACATGGAACATTCTCCATGATAGACGACATATTGGGCTACAAATCAAGCCTTGGTAAATTTAAGAAAATTGAAATTATATTAAGCATCTTATCCAACAACAACTCTGAGATTAGAAATCAATTACAGGAAAAACCAAACTTTAAAAAGCACAAAAACTGGAGGTTAAACAGTATGTTGCTATACAAACCAATGCATCACTGGAGAAATCAAAGAGGAAATCAGAAACTAATTAGAGGCAAATGATAATGAAAACCTGATTATCCAAAACCTATGGGAAACAGCAAAAGCAGTTCTAAGACAGAGGTTTATAGCAATAAAATCCCATCTCAAGAAATAAGATAAATGTCAAAGAAACAACCTAATCTTACACCTAAATCAACTAGAGAAAGAAGAACAAACAAAACCCAAACTTAGCAGAAGGAAAGAAATCATGAAGATCAGAGCAGAAATAAATGAAATAGAAACGAAAAATACAATAGCAAAGATCAATGAAACTAAAAGATGGTTCTTTGAGAACATAAACAAAATTGATAAACCTTTAGCCAGACTCATCAAAAAAAAAAAAGGAAGAGGACTCAAATCAATAAAATTAAAAATGAAAAAGGAGGGGAGCTGAAGCTGGGCCTTGGGTCGGATCACAGGGAGAGGACTGAGGTTGAGAGTGTGAACAAAAACTAAGGGGCTGGTGAACCACGGCTAGCTGGGAGGTAGTCCAGGAAAAATTCTTGATCCGTCGAAGAGGCAAGAGACTTTTTCTTCCCTCTTTGTTTCCTGGTGCATGAGGAGAGGGGATTAAGAGCACTGCTTAAAGGAGCTCCAGAGACGGACGCAAGCCGCGGCTATCAGTGTGGACTCAAGAGACGGGCATGAGATGCTAAGGCTGCTGCTGCAGCCACCAAGAAGCCTGTGTGCGAGCACAGGTCACTAGGCACACTGCTCCTCCCGGGAGCCTGTGCAGACCACCACTGCCAGGGTCACGTGATCAAGGGAAAACTTCCCCAGGAGAACGCACGCCGTGCCTCAGGCTGGTGCAATGTCACGCAGGCCTCTGCCACTGCAGGCACGTCCTGCATCCATACCCCTGCCTCCCCCAGGCCTGAGTGAGCCAGGTCCCTGAATCAGCTGCTCCTGTAACCCCGTCTTCTCTGAGCAAAGAACAGAGGGCCTCAGGCGACCTACACACAGACATGGGGCCAAATCCAAAGCTAAACCTCTGGAGCTATGCGAACAAAGAGAAAGGGAAATTTCTCCCAGCAGCCTCAGAAGCAGTGGATTAAAGCTCCACAATCAACTTGATATACTCTGCATCTGTGGAATACCTGAATAGACAAAGAGAAATCCCAAATTGAGGAGGTGGACTTTGGGAGCAAAGATGTATTATTTTTTCCCCTTTTTCTCTTTTTGTGAGTGTGTATGTGTATGTTTCTGTGTGTGAATTTGTCTGTATAGCTTTGCTTTCACCATTTGTCCTAGAGTTCTGTCAGTCCATTGTATTTTTTTTTACTTTTTAAATTATTTTTCTTAATAATTATTTTTATTTTAATAACTTTATTTAATTTTAACCTCTATCTATCTATCTTTCTTCCTTCCTTCCTTTCTTCCTTCCTTTCTTTTTTTCTATTTTTTCTCCCTTTTATTCTGAGCCGTGTGGATGAAAGGCTCTTGGTGCTCCAGCCAGGAGTCAGTGCTGTGCCTCTGAGGTGGGACAGCCAACTTCAGGACACTGGCCCACAAGAGACCTACCAGCTCCACGTAATATCAAATGGCAAAAATCTCCCAGAGATCTCCATCTCAACGTCAAGACCCATCTTCACTCAACAATGAGCAAGCTACAGTGTTAGACACCCTATGCCAAACAACTAACAAGACAAGAACACAGCCCTATCCATTAGCAGAGAGGCTGCCTAAAATCATAATAAGCTCACAGACACCCCAAAACACACCACCGTTGTGGACCTGCCCAACAGAAAGACAAGATCCAGCCTCATCCACCAGAACACAGGCACTAGTCTCCTCCACCAGGAAGCCTACACAACCCGCTGAACCAAACTTAGCCACTAGGGACAGACACCAAAAACATCGGGAACTATGAACCTGCAGCCTACAAAAAGGAGACCCCAAACACACTAAGTTAAGCAAAATGAGAAGACAGAAAATCACACAGCAGATGAAGGAGCAAGGTAAAAACCCACCAAACCGAACAAATGAAGAGGAAATAGGCAGTCTACCTGAAAAAGAATTCAGAATAATGAGAGTAAAGATGATCCAAAATCTTGGAAATAGAATAGAGAAAATAAAAGAAATGTTTAACAAGGACCTAGAAGAGCTAAACAGCAAACAAACAATGATGAAGAACAAATAAATGAAATTAAAAATTATCTAGAAGGGATCAATAGCAGAATAACTGAGGGAGAAAAACAGATTAGTGACCTGGAAGATAAAACAGTGGAAATAACTACTGCAGAGCAGAATAAAGAAAAAAGAATGAAAAGAGCTGAGGACTGTCTCAGAGACCTCTGGAACAACATTAAACACACCAACATTCAAATTATAGGGGTCCCAGAAGAAGAAGGGAAAAAGAAAGGGACTGAGAAAATATTTGAAGAGATTATAGTTGAAAACATCCCAAATATGGGAAAGGAAATAGTTAATCAAGTCCAGGAAGCACACAAAGTCCCATACAGGAAAAATCCAAAGAGAAACATGACAAGACACATATTAAACAAACTGTCAAATTAAATACAAAGAAAACATACTAAAAGTAGCAAGGGAAAAATAACAAACAAGGGAATCCCCAGAAGGATAACAGCTGATATTTCAGCAGAATCTCTGCAAGCCAGAAAGGAGTACCAGGACATATTTAAAGTGATGAAGGAGAAAAATCTACAACCAAGATTACTCTACCCAGCAAGGATCTCATTCAGATTTGATGGAGAAATTAAAACCTTGACAGACAAGCAAAATCTGAGAGAATTCAGCACCACCAAACCAGCTTTACAACAAATGCAAAAGGAACTTCTCTAGGCAGGAAACACAAGAGAAGGAAAAGACCTACAATAACGAACCCAAAACAACTAAGAAAATGGGAATAGGAACATACATATCAATAATTACCTTAAATGTAAATGGACTAAATGCTCCCACCAAAAGACACAGATTGGCTGAATGGATACAAAAACAAGACCAGTATATATGCTGTCTACAAGAGACTTATTTCAGACCTAGAGACACATACAGACTCAAAGTAAGGGGATGGATAAAGATATTCTATGCAAATGGAAACCAAAAGAAAGCTGGAGTAGCAATTCTCATATCAGAAAAAATAGACTTTAAAATAAAGACTATTAGAAGAGACAAAGAAGGACACTACACAATGATCAAGGGATCGATCCAAGAAGAAGATATAACAATTGTAAATATATATGCACCCAACATAGGAGCACCTCAATACATAAGGCAAATACTAACAGGCATAAAAGGGGAAATCGACAGTAACACAAAAATAGTAGGGGACTTTAACACCCCACTTTCACCAAAGTACAGATCATCCAAAACGAAAATAAATAAGGAAACACAAGCTTTCAATGATACATTAAAAAAGGTGGACTAAATTGATATTTCTAGGAGATTCTATTCAAAAACAACAGAATACACATTCTTCTCAAGTGGTCATGGAACATTTTCCAAGATAGATCAAACCTTGGGACACAAATCAAGCCTTGGGAAATTTAAGAAAATTGAAATCATATCAAGTATCATTTCTGAACACAACACTAAGAGACTAGATATCAATTACAGGAAAAGATCTGTAAAAAATACAAACACATGGAGGCTAAACAGTACACTATTCAATAACAAAGTGATCACTGAAGAAATCAAAGGGGAAATAAAAAAATACCTAGAAAAAAATGACAATGGAGACATGATGATCCAAAACCTATGGGATGCAGCAAAAGCAGTTATAAGAGGGAAGTTTATATCAATACAATCCTACCTTAAGGAACAGGAAACATCTCAAATAAACAACCTAACCTTGCACCTAAAGCAACTAGAGAAAGAAGAACAAAAAACACCAAAGTTAGCAGAAGGAAAGAAAACATAAAAATCAGATCAGAACTAAATGAAAACCAAATGAAGGAAACGATAGCAAAGCTCAATAAAACTGAAAGGCGGTTCTTTGAGAAGATAAACAAAATTGATAAACAATTAGCCAGACTCATCAAGAAAAACAAGGAGAAGACTCAAATCAATAGATTTAGAAATGAAAAAGGAGAAGTAACAACTGACACTTCAGAAATACAAAAGATCATGAGAGATTACTACAAACAACTCTATGCCAATAAAATGGACAACCTGGAAGAAATGGACAAATTCTTAGAAATGCACAACCTGCCAAGCCTGAATCAGGAAGAAATAGAAAATATGAACAGACCAGTCACAAGCAGTGAAATTCAAACAGTGATTTAAAATCTTCCAACAAACAAAAGCCCAGGACCAGATGGCTTCACAGGAGAATTTTATCAATATTTAGAGAAAAGTTAACACCTATCCTTCTCAAACTCTTCCAAAATATAGCAGAGGGAGGGACACTCCTAAACTCACTCTACAAGACCACCATCACCTCGATAACAAAACCAGACAAGGATGTCACAAAGAAAGAAAACTAGAGGCCAATATCACTGATGAACATAGATACTAAAATCCTCAACAAAATACTAGCAAACAGAATCCAACAGCACATTAAAAGGATCATACACCATGATCAAGTGGGGTTTATTCCAGGAATGCAAGGATTCTTCAATATATGCAAATCAATGAATGTGATAAACCATATTAACAAATTGAAGGAGAAAAACCATATGATCATCTCAATAGACGCAGAGAAAGCTTCCAACAGAATTCAACACCCATTTATGATAAAAACCCTGCAGAAAGTAGGCATAGAGGGAACTTTCCTCAACATTATAAAGGTCATATATGGCAAACCCACAGCCAACATCGTCCTCAGTGTGAAAAACTGAAAGCATTTCCACTAAGATCAGGAACAAGACAAGGTTGCCCATTCTCACCACTCTTATTCAACATAGTTTTGGAAGTTTTAGCCATAGCAATCAGAGAAGAAAAGGAAATAAAAGGAATCCAAATCAGAAAAGAAGAAGTAAAGCCGTCACTGTTTGCAGATGACATGATACTATATATAGAGAATCCTAAAGATGCTACCAGAAAACTACTAGAGCTAATCAATGAATTTGGTAAAGTTGCAGGATACAAAATTAATGCACAGAAATCTCGGGCATTCCTATACACTAATGATGAAATATCTGAAATTGAAATCAAGAAAACACTCCCATTTACCATTGCAACAAAAAGAATAAAATATCTAGGAATAAACCTACCTAAGGAGACAAAAGACCTGTTTGCAAAAAATTATAAGACACTGATGAAAGAAATTAAAGATGATCCAAATAGATGGAGAGATATACCATGTTCTTGGACTGTAAGAATCAACATTGTGAAAATGACTCTACTACCCAAAGCAATCTACAGAATCAAGGCAATCCCTATCAAACTATCACTGGCATTTTTCACAGAACTAGAACAAAAAATTTCACAATTGGTATGGAAACACAAGAGACCCCAAATAGCCAAAGCAATATTGAGAACGAAAAACGGAGCTGGAGGAATCAGGCTCCCTGACTTCAGACTATACTACAAAGCTACAGGAATCAACACAGTATGGTACTGGCACAAAAGCAGAAATATAGATCAATGGAACAGGATAGAAAGCCCCGAGATAAACCCATGCACATATGGTCACCTTATCTTTGATAAAGGAAGCAGGAATGCACAGTGGAGAAAAGACAGCCTCTTCAATAAGTGGTGCTGGGAAAACTGGACAGGTACATGTAAAGGTATGAAATTAGGACACTCCATAACACCATACACAAAAATAAGCTCAAAATGGATTAAAGACCTAAATGTAAGGTCAGTCACTATCAAACTCTTAGAGGAAAACATAGGAAGAACACTCTATGACATAAATCACAGCAAGATTCTTTTTGACCCACCTCCTAGAGAAAAGGAAATAAAAACAAAAATAAACAAATGGGACCTAATGAAACTTAAAAGCTTTTGCACAGCATGGGAAACCATAAACAAGGCCCAAGGACAACCTTCAGAATGAGAGAAAATATTTGCAAATGAAGCAACTGACAAAGGATTAATCTCCAAAATTTACAAGCAGCTCATGTAGCTCAATAACGAAAAAACAAACAACCCAATCCTAAAATGGGTAGAAGACCTAAATAGACATTTGTTCAAAGAAGATAAACAGATTGCCAACAAACACATGAAAGATTGCTCAACATCATTAATCATTAGAGAAATGCAAATCAAAACTACAATGAGATATCATCTCACACCAGTCAGAATGGCCATCATCAAAAAATCTGGAAACAATAAATGCTGGAGAGGGTGTGGAGAAAATGTAACACTCTTGCACTGTTGGTGGGAATGTAAATTGATACAGCCAGTATGGAGAACATTATGGAAGTTCCTTAAAAAACTACAAATGGAACTACCGTATGACACAGCAATCCCAGTACTGGGCATTTACCCTGAGAAAACCATAACTCAGAAAGAATCATGTACCATAATGTTCATTGCAGCTCTATTTACAATAGCCAGGACATGGAAGCAACCTAAGTGTCCACCAACAGATGAATGGATAAAGATGATATGGCACATATATACAATGGAATATTACTCAGCCATAAAAGAAACAAAATTGAGTTATTTGTAGTGAGGTAGATGGACCTAGGCTGTGTCATACAGAGTGAAGTAAGTCATAAAAAGAAAAACAAATACCATATGCTAACACATATATATGGAATCTAAGAAAAAAAATTTGAAAAGATCATGAATAACCTTGGGCAAGATGGGAATAAAGACAAAGACCTACTAGAGAATGTACATGAGGATATGGGGAGGGGGAAGTGTAAGTTGTGACAAAGTTAGAGAGTGGCCTGGACATATATACACTACCAAATATAAAATAGATAGCTAGTGCGAAGCAGCCACATAGCACAGGGAGATCTGCTCTGTGGTTTGTGACCACCTAGAGGGGTGGGATAGGGAGGGTGGGAGGGAGGGAGACAAAGAGGGAATAGATATGGGAACATATGTACGTGTATAACTGATTCACTTTGTTATAAAGCAGAAACTAACACACCATTGTAAAGCAATTATACTGCAATAAAGATGTTAAAATAAAAAAAGAAAGAAAATGGTGTTCTCCACTCTTTAAGGATCTAAACCCCAGCAGTGAAAAAAAAAAAATGAAAAAGGGGAAGTTACAACTGATACTGCAGAAATACAAAGGATCATAAGAGACTACTACAAGCAATTATATGCCAATAAAATGGACAACTTGGAAGAAATGGAGAAATTCATGGAAAAGTACAATATTCCAAAACTGAACCAGGAAGAAATAGAAAATATGAACAGACCTATCACAAGGAATGAAATCAAAACTGTGATTAAAAATCTTCCAACAAGCAAAAGTCCAGGACCAGATGGTTTCAGAGGCAAATTCTATTCAACATTTAAAGAAGAATTAACACCTATCTTTCTCAAATACTTCCAAAAAATTGCAGAGGGAGGAACACTCCCAAGCTCATTCTATGAGGCCACCATCACCCTGACACCAAAACCAGACAAAGATATCACAAAAAGGAAAATTACAGGCCAATATAACCAATGAACATAGATGCCAAAATCCACAACAGAATACTAGCAAACCGAATCCAACAACACATTAAAAGGATCATACACCATGATCAAGTGGGATTTATCCCAGAGATGCAAGGTTTCTTCAATAGACTCAAATCAATCAATGTGATACACCACATTATCAAACTGAAGAATAAAATCTGTATGATCATCTCAATAGATGCAGAAAAAGCTTTTGACAAAATTCAACACCTATTTATGATAAAAACTCTCTAGAATGTGGGCATAGAGGGAACAGACCTCAATATAATAAAGGTCATATATGAGAAACCCACAGCAAACATCATTCTAAATGGTGAAAAGCTGAAGGCATTTCCTCTAAGATCAGGAACAAGACAAGGATGCCCACTCTCGGCACTATTATTCAACATAGTTTTGGAAGTCCAAGCCATGGCAATCAGAGAAGAAAAAGAAATAAAATGAATCCAATTTGGAAAAGAAGTAATAAAGTGATCACTGTTTGCAGATGCCATGATTCTATACACAGAAAATCCTAAGGATGCTACCAGAAAACTACTAGAGCTCATCAATGAATTTGGTAAAATTGCAGGATACAAAATTAATACACAGAAATCTCTTGCTTTCCTATACACTAACAATGAAAGGTCAGAAAGAGAAATTAAGGAAACAATTTCATTTACCATTGCATGAGAAACAATAAAATACCTAGGAATAAACTTACCTAAGGAGGCGAAAGAACTGTATTCAGATAACTATACAATACTAATGAAAGAAATCATAGAAGACACAAACAGATGGAGAGGTATACCATGTTCTTGGATTGGAAGAATCAATATTGTCAAAATGATTATATTATCCAAAGCAATCTACAGATTCAATGCAATCCCCATCAAATTACCAATCGCATTTTTCACAGAATTAGAACAAAACGTTTACAATCTGTATGGAAACAGAAAAGACCCTGAATAGCAAAAGCAATCTTGAGAAAAAAAAACAGAGGTGCAGGAATCAGGCTCCCTGACTTCACACTATACCAGAAAGTGACAGTCATCAAAACTCTATTGTACTGGCACAGAAACAGAAGTATAGATCAGTGAAACAGGATAGAAAGTCCAGAGATAAACCCATGCACCTATGGTCATCTAATCTATGACAAAGGAGGCAAGAATATACAATGAAGAAAAGACAGCCTTTTCAATAAGTCATCCTGGGAAAACATGTAAAAAAGATGAAATTAGAACATTCTCTAACACCATACACAAAAATAAATTCAAAAAGGATTAAAGACCTAAATGGAAGTCTAGATACTATAAAACGTTTAGAGGAAAACATAAGCAGAACACTCTCTGACATATATCACAGCCAGATGTTTTTTGATTCACCACCTAGAGTAATGAAAACAAAAATAAACAAATGGGACCAAATTAAACTTAAAATCTTTTGCTCGGCAAAGGAAACCATAAACAAAATGAAAAGACAACCCACAGAATGGGAGGGAATATTTGCAAACAAAGCAATCAACAAATGATTAATCTCCAAAATATACAAACAGCTCATGCAGCTGAATATCAAAAAAGCAAACAACCCAATTAAAAAATGGGTGAAATTTCTAAATAGACATTTCTCCAAAGAAGACATACAGGTGGCCAACAAACATATGAAAAGATGCTCATCACTAATTACTAGAGAAATACAAGTCAAAACTACAGTGAAGTATTACTTCACACTGGTCAGAATGGTCATGATCAAAAAATCTACAAACAATAAATGCTGGAGAAGGTGTGAAGAAAAGGGAACGCTCCTACACTGTTGGTGGGAATGTAAATTGGTACAGCCAGTATGAAAAACCATATGGAGTTTCCTGAAAAAGACTAAAAATAAAACTACCATATGACCCTGTGATCCCACTGCTGGGCATATATCCAGAGAAAACCATAATTCAAAAAAATATATGCACCGCAATATTCATTGCAGCATTATTTACAATAGCCATGTCATGAAAGCAACCTAAATGTCTATCAACAGAGAAATGGTTGAAGAATATGTAGTATATATATACAATGGAATATTACTCAGCCATAAAAACGAATGAAATAATGTCGTCTGTAGTGACATGGATGGACCTAGAGACTGTTATACTGAGTGAAGTAAGTCAGACAGAGAAAGACAAATATCATGTGATATCACTTACATGTTGAATCTAAAGCACTGGTACAAATGAACTTATTTACAAAACAGAAATAGAGTTACAGATGTAGAAACAATCTTTTGGTTACCAAGGGGGAAAGGAGGGTGAGAGATAAATTGGGAGATGGGTATTGACATATACACATTACTAATATATAAAATAGATAACTAATAAGAACCTACTGTATAGCAGCATGGGGAACTCTACTCGGTACACTGCAATATCCTATATGGGAACAGAATCTATAAAAGGTGGATATATGTATATGTATAACTGATTCACTTTGCTGTACAGCAGAAACTGGCACAACACTGTAAATCAGCTGTACTCCAATAAAATTTAATTTTAAAAAAGCATATTCCTTTTCTTCCAGCAATCTAATTTTTGAATAGCTTTCCACTCAGTGCCCTTCACTTTCTCCTCCATAAACAATATGCATAATTAGACATATCATTCTAAAATGACAGAAGAGATAGGGAGAAAAAGAGAAGAGAGAAAAACTCACCTCCAAAGTGGTCTATTTTTCTACTTTGCATAAGCAACACTGGATGTTAGAAGAATGTGAAGGAGTTCCTTCAAAGATCTGAGGAATTCTTATTTTTTATCTTACATTGCTATAACTCAAAATATCAATGAAAATAGCAGAATAAAGTCATGTCAGAACTAGAAGACTTACCACTTGCAAACTTCTTGACAAGAGACTTCAGGATGTTTCTGAAATATCAAGAAAGTAAATCAAGGAAGTAAACCAAGAAAGGAGTATATAAGAATTCAGAAATTAGTATATTTAATCCAGGAAAGTGCTGCAGGCTTAGTTATCAACTGATTCAGTAGAGAAGAGGAAGATACAGGGTTCCAAAATGAAATTATCTATTTAAAAAGGAGATCCTGTAGAAAATATAATATGTTTGAGACATTAGAATAATTCACTGATAAGGTAAAATCCAAAAATACATGAAAATTAGAAATACCGGTAGATATTCCTGAAAACATAGTACAAGAAAGTAAATAAAACAAAACAGAATATATGTCCATGAAACAGTTTGTTATGATTATATGAACTATTAATTTCAGTTATTTGGAGTTGACCCATAGACAAAGTACAGAAGACATGTGATTACCGATTATAATATGAATGTAACCAGGGTTTTGAGGGGCCTCAATTTGCTTGATGTTTTGAGGCTTAAACACAAAGTGGAGTTTTTTTTATTTTTCCAGTGACTACTCCTAAATAGTTTCCAGTTGTACCATATTGAAACTCACTATCCTAATGGGTACCAGGTATCTTGATAAAATCTTGGGTAGATTCCATAATTTTGCATTCACTTTAAGCTGCTTATTCTGTTTTGATCATTAACATTTCAGTTCTTCTCATTTTCAAGCTTTAATCTCAAAATTGCTTTAATGCATTTATCCTACTACCCAATCTAAGACAAACTAGTCTGGTTTCAGCTTCAAAATGGCTTGTAATGGGAGGGCAGTGATCTGTGCTTTATACACATACTCTTTCTCAGAATATTCTCACCCTCCTAACTTCGGACTGCCGAATGCCTCTTAATTGACAATCAAATGGTAAGGTCAGCAGGGAGGCCACACAACATCTTGGGTTTAAGAAAGAAACAACTTCCTCTCTGTATGGTACCCTAAAGATGTAGGAGGTGAAGGTGAAGCAAAACATTTCTCTGGACAATGATTATCACTAACTGTGCAGACACTACTGTAACAGCAGAGGCCCCAGCATCAGATAGAATCAGCTCAAACTAGAGAAATACTAAAGATACATTTTTATCACTAGCATGATGTGAGAACCTCTGGATTCTCTCTTGCAAACTGTAGGGGTCTCAAGGGACTGGTACAAAGTGGGGGTTGGCCTATCTTTTCATAAACAAACTATACTACCCTTTCTTTAAGTTTTGCTGTACTACTGTATTCACGAAGGCCTTCTACTAAGGGATCTTTCAAATAAGAATGCAGGCACCTTGTTTTATATTTAAGTAAATCTATAAATTTCAAAAGAACTATGCCAAACAGCCTTCTTTTCTCTAAAGCAGAGGAGGGGAACTAAAAAGAGCAAAAGTACCATAATCCTAGGCTCACAGAATATTCTTCCCCAAACTGGCACCATATATTCTTCTGTTGGTGACACCAAGTCGAGCCTGGGGAGTTCTGAAGTTCAACAAATTCCAAACGTGTAGCAAGATGGTAATGGACATTTCCTCCAGGCATGTACAAGCTTTATAAATGTTTCACTTTCATTGTCATTCTCCTTTGGTTTCAAAAAAAAAGGAACATACTCTTTCCTCTCCCCCAGGAAGGCTGAGAGTGAGATGTGGTAGCCTGGTAACTGGAGAATGTAAGCTAGTTATGGAAATCTCAGTGAGCCCTGTGGGGAGTTACTGATCCTAAACTGTATTTGCAGCTGATTCCTTTCTAGCAGGACTTTGAACTTAGAATGAGAGATACTTAATGCATTTTAGGCTCAATTTCACCCAGAGTCACAATTACAGCACATAGTAAAAAATATAACTAAATATCTTTTTTTTACCATTAGTAATGATTTGTAAAAGTAAACATACAAAAGACAGAAACTGGTAAGTGGGAGGGTAAAGGAAAATAGTAAGATTGATAACAAATTTATCCTACAAAATACAGAGTTTAGAACTAGAGATATAGGTATAGTATACAGAGTTATAAAGACTATCACTAAATGAAATAATATTAATGGTTTAATTTTCTTGGGCAGGGAGGTTTTGAAGAAATATACAGATATGTATGTGAACTAACCTAATCTAAAATAACAGGAATCAAGTGGATCATGTCTAAAGTGATGAATTAGGTAATAGTGATCTTAACATATTTTTTAGAGTTATGGAATAACACACTAGGAAAGCTAAAAAAATAAACAACTAAAGGTGGCTCTGTTTTGCTCAGAAATGGGACTGGTGGTGAGGAGGAGTGAGACAGGATTATTGCTTTTTAGTATGATTCTTTTTGTATTAATTGTTTCTATAAGCAACAGTGTGAACATGTTTAAATTACAAGATAATGTTCATCTTGTCAACGAGATGGTAAATCAGATACTATCGAGCACTGATGTGGCATTATGCATTGGTATAACTCTTTAGGAGAATATTTTTGTAATTTATACAGAACTTGGGACTTTTCTCTCTTGGAAAAATTTATTATGTAAAAAAAATCCTAAATGGTGTTCGTAGGCAATGACATTTGTAATAGCAAAACTTGAATAAACCCTAATCAAAAATAACAAATGAAGGCATTGTATTGTTAAGTGGGATGTCCTAGTTTCATTCCTGTGAGTTGGATTCATCAAGTGCTCTTCTCTTTTGAACTTCTTTATAAACACTCTAGACAAAGCAATTAGTGTCTCTTTGTATTTGTTTGATAATCTTTGTGTTTGAGGACCTTCAGATTAGACTGGTTCTGTCTGAGAATTTCTTCCAAATTAGACTTTAATAGAAGACAAATGTATTCACAATTAGTCCCTTAGATATGGCCTGGTGAATATGCAGATGGGAAGGCTGGACTATTAGTATTCTAGTTCAGTCTTAATTGATTTGATGGAAATAGCCAAGGATAAGCATTCAGGTGGCACTTTACAAAAATAAGTTTTAAAATAAGTTTGTAGGATATGTTAGGTTTATATTCTAGTGATTGCACAGAAGTTAACTATATTATTTACAAGGTCAGAGGGTAATTGTTAGATTAGTGATTGGAGTGATTAATAAAAATGATTTTCTTTATAAATTTGCCCATATTTTAATGTTTCATTAAATGCACATCATGATATATAGAAGCTAAAGAAGTGCAATTTAGGTAAAATATTCTATAGACATTCACAAAAAATTAATAACACAGAGTATATATTTTTAAAATTTAGCACAGTTTCTATTAAATTTTTCCAAAGTATTACTTTAATAATTTAGTTTGAAATAAATATGAATATTGGTACTCAGTATTATGGCATAACATTCAGGTGAGTTATTTTCATATGACAGTCATGACAATGTTTTACAAAATCAAATTAGTAGGTCATATCCAGAGAGTTTTTTTCAATGAAATTGAATAGAATAGGATAAAATATTAGCTTTTACTTGCAAGCTTCATGAAACTTTTCAGTTAGCTATATAAAGAAACACACACACCTATGTATTTTATGGTTCATAGTATAAACTCTATTTTGTACTGTGAGTCTCAATCAAAAATAGTTGAAATCTCCTTATTTAGAGGACAATAATCCTTTAAAATTTTATGGAGTATCAGGGTTTCTGTGTGTGTGTGTGAGTGCATGCACATTGAACTATTTGTGTCTCCAACAAAATTCATATGTTGAAATCCTAACCCCCAATGTGATGGTATTAGGAGGTGTTAGATCATGAGGGTGGAGCTCTCATGAATGGGATCAATGTCTTTATAAAAAGCACCCCAGAGAGATCTCCAGCTGTCTTTCTGGCATGTGAGGATACAAGGATCAATAAGCAATCTGAAACCTAGAAGAGGGCCCTCACCAGAATTTGATCATGTTGGCACCCTGATCCAGAGTTTCAGACTCCAGAAGTGTGAGAAATAAATGTTTGTTGCTTACGGTAAATTGTTAGAGCTGACCAAACTAAGGCAGACAATGTGTGTGCGTGTATGCTTACCAACATTTTCCAAAGAGTTCATACAACCTAAATAATAGGAATATATATGTATATGTACATTCCTATTATTTTGTTATAATATTCTCTGTATATCTTTGTTCCAAGAAAAATGTCCCCTAAAAGGTGCAAATAGTCAAATCATCTGTAGTCTATATTAAATGCACAATTTTTTTCTGGAGAATTACATTTGATATTTGTTTTTGAATGCATGGTGGACGCCTTATTGCTGGTTGCTCTGTTCCTGCTACTGTACCATGTGGTGATTACTATAGTACATGCTGAGCAACCAGTCAGCTGGAGAGCACTGGCAGAGAAGTGGGTGCCTCATGAGTAAACATTTGCTTAAAGATCACATTATGTGTGACCACTTTTTACAGCTGTTGTGGTTAGTCTTTTGTTGTAAATTGAAATGAAACCAGTGTGAAAAGTGCAAGATCATTTTAGTGTTCATGGATGCTGAAATGTATGTAGCTATGGGATATATTTGTGTGATAGTATTATCAGAATACCCTAAGATGGGAATGATATTGCATTTCTTTTAGTTTTTTAGCTACCTATCATCTTTTCTAGGTCAAATCTTCCAGTGGCTAATGCCAGAGAATTAATTACTAAAGGGGTGAAGGAAAAGAAAAAAGTAATTGGTAAAGCTATGACTTTCCTGAAATACTACTACTCTTGAAGAGGTTTCTAAAGGTTAAATTTTACTGGCAAGAGAACTGCTTTCGATTACATTTATTTTTGAGTGACTTTCAACAAGGTAAAACCTACAGATGCTTGCTGGTAGGAGAAAGTACAGTTTAGGACAACACAAAAAATGAGCACATTTATATTCATGAATAAATTCATTCTTGTCCTTTACATAATGATGAGAATTTTGAAAATCTTTTCAATAACAAATTGAACTGGCACAAGAAACTATTACAAAAACAGCTTATAATTTTGCATGCAGCTTCTCAATGTAATTTTTAGATCTATTGAATTTCAGCTGTTACTGGTGATTATTATATTTTTAAGTTCTCCTTTAACCTGATCTTCACAGTCTTAATCTTCCTCTTTTTTCTTTTTCTTTATTTTATTGAGAAAAAAAATGCAATTGTGAAGAAAATATTGTCATCTTAGTTCATTTTTTCCCTCTGATTTATAAATGTTCTCACATAGCATCATCTTATACTTCAGTAATAATAAATATGGATTTGCTGAGGCTATTTTATATCCAACTAGTATACCTGAAGGATGAGAGGCTAAAAAGAAAGTATAGAAGAGGAATGAGCATTTTTTTCTTAAAGAAAGTACTAATTGTTATATTACTGTGAATATGGTTAATTAGTTCTATAGATTAAATGATAACTAAATTTTCTTTTATACACAAAGTTATAAACAAAGTCAATTTGCTATTTAAATTAAGAAAACAAACCACAATATGAGGAAGTATAACATTAAAAAATCCCATTTAACATACACTAGATATATGTTTGGGAAATTAAACCAAAGAAAAAGTCACCAAGAAATGTCTATCATTTCCTAAATTAATTGATAAATGACCCAGGCAAAATAAAGAATATTTTATATACATATATTTAAATATATATATATATATCTAACCATAGGAAAGGATAAATTTATTTTTTCCTTATTTTAAGTATATAAGTATAAATATATATATATATATATGTATATATATATGTACATATATAGTCAAATATTTTATTTTCCGTACAGTTAAATTGAAATTAAAATAATACAGTCAAGCTAGTATAAAGGTGTTACTAAAAATAATCCAATTAAAATATCCTTATAAGATTTATTAGTGCCTAAATAAATGTTCAAATAGATTAAATAAATGTTCAACACTAGATTAAATTATATTAAATGAAAACCATATCATAGGCATCACACTTGTCAGATTTCTCTACCCTAATTGTTGTATGGATGAAAGTTTAGAGACAAAATATTGTGATGGCAAGATATCTGTATATAGGCCCAAATTCTCAAGATGTGTGGAAGACTTCATCTAATGATTTTTACCCTGTATGAGCCCAAATTATAATCACTCTTTTGAGTTACTCATCTCTGGGTCCTCTCATTTGTGCAAGAGTTATGTGCATGTTAATATCCTTCTTTTGTTAGTCTGTCTTTTGTTAGTCCACTTACAGGACACAGCTAGAGAACCTAAGAGGGTAGTAGGATAATTTTTTTCACCCCTACAAATACATGGTTGTTTGTTGTATTGTTATTCCTTGGAGATTGCATAAACCTTGCGGAAACAATTCTTACATTGGTGACTATAAAACATGGATTTTCAAACCCTCTCATTTCTTCTGTATTTATTAGCTGGCTTTCTTCTGAAAGAGTTGTATTCTTCCATCTTCCTCCTTTTGTTAGTGTCAATAATGGACTTATGGATTCTTTTATTATCCCATGTCTATTCACTCCATTAACACTATTCTTTTCTTAAACTTTAAAATAATTTTTAAACTATTTGGGAATAATTTAGACTTACAAAAGAGTTGCAAAGTAGTACAAAGAATATCAATATACCCTTTACCAAGGTTCTCAAAATATTGTATAGCCAACCTCAGCAATATGTGGAATAGGAGGTCCCTTGTATATATATCCCCTTCAGCAACAATACTTTGGTAGCCATGCACAGAAAAAATTGCTTTTGTGGGAGCTTTAGTATCCAAGTAGAAGATTATGAAACTTCAATAGAGTTCAAGACTTGGCTCCAGCCCTTCCCATCCACAATCCATGAGCACTCCTGCCAACACAGAATGCAACTGGGAGGCATGTGCATCAGTACCCCCAGAGGCAGGTCAGCTGAACTTGGTCTGACAGCAGATCCTGAAACAACCCTGTGACTTAGCTCTAGCACCCCTCTCCCAAGCTACAGTCTATGAATAGTCTTGCCAGCCCAAGGACCTATACGGAGAAAGGACTATCAGTGTCCCCAGATATAAGTCCACCATACTAAGTCTGACTGCATACCTTGGAGTCACCCTGTAACTAGGCTCTGGCCACTACTAGCTGTGGTGAGGAAGCATTCCTGCACAGTAAGGAACCTGGTCAATGACACCCTCCAATGTCTCCAGAGTCAGGTCTGAGTACTTCAACCTCAGCTGTGGACCCTGAAACAGCACAGGGACTCTAGTTCCTCTCAGCCATGATCTGGGGCCAGTCCTGCCTGCCCATGGACCCACCTGGTGACTGGGCAGGAGTCCACCCAGGGATCTGATGGGAGCCACACCTGCCCATGCAACTAGTAACAGGCAAGCTCTCTATAGTTCCAACTGTAGACTCTGAAGCAGATGCTTGTACTCATGCCACCCTACTGAACAAGGTCCTGAAGACAGTCCCATCCACCCAGAGACCAGATAGGATCCACAGCATCTGAAGTCCTTGGTAACAAGCTCACCAACTGCAGACCGCAATGTGGATCCAGCAACAACCTCATGACCTGGCTCCAACCCAGCATGACTGATTTTGGAGGTAATCCCATTAGCCCAGGGAAAGTACAGGAGAAACACGTTACCTACCAAAGCCAGTCTAGAAAGACTAGAAGAGGTGTTTTGCTACTTCAGATGCACAGACACCAGTGCAATGTTACACAAATCAAGATGAATGAGGCAAATATGATACCACCAAAGGAAACAAATAAAGCTCCAGTGACTGACCCCAAAGAAATAGAGATCTATGAAATGCCTGGCAAAAAAATTCAAAATAGTCATCTTAAAGTAACTCAATAAAATGCAAAATAGCACAAATAGACAACTAAACAAAATCAGGAAAGCAAAAATGAACAAAATGAGAAGTTTAGTAAAGAAATAGAAACCACAGAAAAGAATCAAACAGAAATTCTGGAGCTAAAACATACAATGACAAAACTAAAAAAATAAATAGAGAGCTTCAACAGCAGAGTCTATCATTCAGAAGAAAAAAAAATCAGTGAACTTAAAGAGAGGTAATATGAAATTAGCCACTCAGAGGAACAAAAATTGAAAAGAATAAAAATGAGTAAAGAAAGTCTGTGTGAATTGTGGGACACAATCATGCAAACAAACATTTTCATATTGGGAGTTCCAAAAGAAGAGTAGAGAGGGAAGGGGGCAGAAAGTTTAGTTAAAGACATAATAGCTGAAAACTGCCCAAATCTTGGAAGAGATATGGACATCCAGGTCTAGGGAACTCAGAGATCCCCAAGCAAGATCAATCCAAAGAAGATTACCCTGAAACACATTAAAATCATGTTAAACATCAAAGTCAAAGAGAGAAGTTTTAAAGGACTGGAATTTTCTGCAGAAAATTTGGAAACTGGAGGGAGAGAGATGATATATTCAAAGTTCTAAAAGAAGAAAAATAACTACTGATGAAGAATACTATATCTGGTAAAACTGAAATGAAGGAGATATAAAGACATTCCCAGACAAACAAAGAGAGTTCATCACCACTAGACTTATCTTACAAGAAATGCTAATGGTAGTGTTTCAAGTTGAAATGATGGGCTACTAATAGCAATTTGAAAACATTGTTTTCAAAATAAAAGTATAAAACTCACTGGTAATGGTACAGTTATCCATCTATATCTGCTGGTTCTGCATCCACAGATTCAACCAAATGAAGATCAAAAATATTTTTTAAAACTTCCAGAAAATTCCAAAAAAGCAAAACGTGAATTTCTCATGCACTGGCAATTATTTGCATACTACTTACATTGCATTTACAACTATTTATATAGAATTTGCATTGTATTAGGTATTATAAAATGTCTAGAGATGATTTAAAGTATACAGGAAAATGTATGTAGGTTTTATGCATACACTATGCCATTTATACCATTTTATATAAAGGGCTTGAACATCCACAGATTTTGGTATCTGCAGGGAGTCCTGGAAACTATCCCCCACAGATACTGAGGGACAACTATAAATATATTTTCAAATTCAGCCTATGCTAATACTGTAATAATGGTGCATAAATCACCCTTATCTCCAATGTAAAAGGTAAAAAATAGTATTCAACATAACAATAGGCAAAAGGATTTTTTTATGGATGCACAATATAAAAAGATGTGAAGTGTGATATCAAGAGCATAAAATTTGGGGAGAGAAGTAAAAGTTTAGAGTATTTACATGTGATTGAAGATAAGTTGTTTTCAGCTTAATATAGATTGTTATAACAATAAGATTTTTTATGTAAGCCTTGTAGTAACCACAAAGAGAAAACCTCTAGTTGATAAACAATAGATAAATAAAAAAGAATTAAAGGATACCCACTACAAAAAGATAAAATACAAAGGAAACATCAAAAGAGGAAAAAAGGAATGAAGGAAATACAAATCATGTAGAAAACTACTAACAAAATATCAATAATAACTCCTTTTCTACCAATAATTACTTTACCTTAAATAGAATAACTTCTCCAATCAAAACACACAGAATGACTGAATGAATTTTTAAAATCCAATAATATGCCAACTCAAAGAAAGTCACTTTATCTGTAAGGACACATATAGGATGAAACTAAGGGAAGGAAAAATATACTCCACACAAATTGTAATCAAAAGAGTAAGAGGGCTCTATATCAGATAAAAATGACATCAAACAAAATCAGTTACAAGAGAGAAAGAATGTCAATATATAAAAATAAGAGGACATAACAATTGTAAAAATATATACACCCAATTGTAAAAATGTATACACTCAGTATTGGAGGATCTAAATTGAAGTAAATATTAGCAGAGCTAAAGGGAGAAAGAGATACCAATATATAAGAGTATTGAACTTCAATACCTCATTTTCAATATTGGATAAAACATCCTGACAGAAAATCAATAAGGAAACAGCTGACTTAATTAACACTGTAGACCAACTGTATCTTACTGACATATACAGAACATTCCATTGAACAGAAGCAGAATATAAATTCTTCTCAAGCTCACATGGAACATTCTCTAGGATAGCTCATATATTAGGCCACAAATCAGGTTTTAAAAATTTTTAGGGAGAGGGAGAAGTCAAGATGGCAGAATAGGAAGATGCAGAATTCATATCTCCTCACAAATACATCACAGATACATCTACAAATGGAATAATTCTCACAGAGCACCTGCTGAACATTAGTGGAAGACTTTGGACACCTAAAAGGACAAGAAAAATGCACTTGCAACTGGGTAGGATGACAGAAAGAAAAAAGAAAAGAGGAATGAGGGAAACTGAAGGTAAGGAGAGGAAATCAGCTGGATCAGAAAGGAATCTTTGGGGTATCAAAGGGGAACACAGCAGATGGTCTGTGGAAGGGAGAACAAAGTAAGAACTGTGTGCATGGTCCATGCTGCAGCCCTGTGAAACCCAGCCTCACTCATATGTTTCCTGTTGTGGAGGGGGGCTGGGTGTTGGAAAGTGGGGTTTGGAGCAGGGACCTAGAGAGGGGAGAGCTGATGGCTGTGAAAAGACACAGCCTGAAGGGACAGGAGTGAGGAGCTCCGCAACAGGAAAGTTTGCAGAAGAAACCCGGGACACCATAGAAGCAAGGTGCCATTGTTGAGGGGTGAGCAAGGGGTGGGGACACCATTGCAACCCCCTTCCCCAACTGCTGGCTTCTGCCTCCACTGTGGGCAGTGGGAGGGGCATCCATCTAAGCAGGCTTACTCACCCCTCAAGCCAAGGCCTCCTCTGCCCACACAGGCTCTGAGGTCCTGAGCACCACCCATGACAAATCCTCCTCGGGAATCAGTGCTGGGTGTCCCAGCCTGAGAAGGATATCTGCCAATGCTGGTGGGAGCTAAGTGTTGAAGTGTGGCATTAGGAGAAGAGATCCAGAGAAATGACCACTGTTGGTTGTGTGAATACAACAGAGGGGATGGGAGTGAGGAGCTCTGCGGCTGAGAATGTTCCAAGAGGGAGCATGGTCTGCCTAGAAAATGAGGCACCATTGTTAAGTGACTCAAACAGGGTGGGACCACCACTGCCCCCACATGCCAGCACCTGCCTCTGCAGGCGTTGGGAGGGACTCCCACCAGAGCAAGCATGCCCCAGTTGTTGCAAATTCTTGCCAGTCTCTGCTGCCACAGGCACTTCATGCATAACCTAGTTGTGGCTACTGTACCCCTCCCTGGCCTGAGTAAGTATGCCCAAATCAGCTACTGCTTTCACTCCCTCTAGCCTGGGTGGGGAACAGATGCCTGAGGGTAGCCCACATGAAGAGGTGGGGCCAAAATTAAAGCTGAGTGCCGGGGGTGCTGCGACTAAGGAAAAGGAATGAGAATCTCTCCTTGCACCAGCATAAGCCATGGATTAGATCCCCACAATCAGGTTGGTATACCCCATGTCTGTGTAATATCTGAATGGACAATGAATGCTCTCACAACTGAGTCTGGTCTAATTTTAACAGCAGTGGACTTTGGGGGAGAGTACACAAGGGAGTTGGGCCAGCTCAAAGTATGAGCTACCCACACAGTGCTCACACAGATCCAGAGACCTACCTAGAGGCATTGGAGGGCCTCCTCAAGAGATGGGGGTTGGCTGTGGCGAGAGAGCAAGGACACTGAGAGCAGAGTCCCTAGTAAAATATTATTATTACTATTATTCTTTTTTGTTTGTTTCATTTGGTTCTGTTGTTGTTGTATTTATTATTTTTTATATATTTATTATTTTTTACTTTTCTTAATATATTGTTCTATTTTTACTTTCCTTTTTTGTTATTTTGTGTTTTTTTCTTGCTTTTGTTCTTCTTTGATCATTTTTGTGTGTTTTATGTTTCTTGGGGTTTTTTTTAGTTTGCTTTTTGTTTTGTTTTTATTTTTATTAGTTTATTCTTTATTGTTTGTTTACATTTTTGCATTATTTTGCTTAGTCATTCTCTTGTTTTTTTAATTGGTTTTTTTGTTTGTTTGTTTCTTTGTGTATTTGTTTCTGTCTGGTTTTGTTTTTATCATTTGTCCTGGGTTTTGTTTGTGTGTTTGATTTATTTTTTTGTGTGTTGTTGCTGTTGTTACAGTTTGGTTTTGTTTTTGCTATTTGTCCTTCATTTTTTTCATTTTCTTTTCTTTTTTGTTTTATTCTTTATTCTCTGGCTGAACTGACTTGTTTGCAGGCTCTTAGTTCCTCAGCCAGGGGTCAGGCCTGGGACTCTGGGGTAGGAGTGCCGAGTCCAGGATGCTGGACCATCAGAGAATTCCCAGGCCCAAGGAAAATTAATCAGTGTGTACTCTCCCAGTAGTACCCATCTTAACACCAAGACCCAGTTCCAGCCATCTACCTACAGGATCCAGTGCTTGACACCTCATGCCAACCAACCAGCAAGACAAGAACACAGCCCTATCCATCAGTAGACAGGCTACCTAAAGTCATACTAAGCTCACAGACACACTAACTGATGCAGCCCTATCCATCAGAGGGAAAACACTCACCTCCACCCACCAGAGGGAAGCCACCAGTCTCTCTTACAAGGAAGCCTATACAAGCCATTGGACCATCCTGACCCACCTGGGGGGAGACAACACAAGGAACAGGAACTATGACCCTGCAGCCTGTGGAACGAAGACCACAAACACAGCAATTCAGAGAAAATGAGATGACAGAGAAATATGTGGCAGAAAAAGGAGCAAGGTAAAAACCCACAAGATGAAATAAATGAACAGGAAACAGGCAATCTACCTGAAAAGGAATTCAGAGTAATGATAGTAAAGATGATCCAAGATCTCAGAAATAGAATGGAAACACAGACTGAGAAGATACAAGAAATGTTTAACAAGGACCTAGAAGAAGTAAAGAACAAACAAACAATTATGAACAACACAATAACTGAAATGAAAAATACACTAGAAGGAAAAAATAGCAGAATAAAAGAGGCAGAAAAACGGATAAGTGAACTGGAAGATAGAATGGTGGAAATAATTGCTGAGAAGCAGAATAAAGAAAAAAATGAAAAGAGGACACTCTCAGAGCCCTCTAGGACAACATTAAATGCACCAATTTGAATTAAAGTGGTCCCAGAATGAGGAGAGAAAGGGAAAGGGTCTGAGAAAATATTTGAAGAGATTATAGGCTAAAACATCCATAACATGGAAAAGGAAATAGTCACCCAAGAACAGGAAGTACAGATTATCCCATATAGGATAAACCCAAGGAGAAACACACCAAGATACAAATTAATCAAACTTACAAAAATTAAATACAAAGAAATAATATTAAAAACAGCAAGGGAGAAGCAACAAATAACACAAAAGGGAATCCTCAAAGGTTATCGGGTGATTTTTCAGCAGAAACTCTGCAGGCCAGAAGGGAGTGGCAGGATAGATTTAACCTGATGAAAGGGAAAAACCTACAACCAACATTATTGTAGCCAGCAAGGATTTCATTCAGACTTGACAGAGAAATCAAAAGCTTTACAGGCAAGTAAAAGCTAAGGGAATTCAGCACCACCAGACCAGCTTTGCAACAAAAGCTAAAGGAAATTCTTTAGGTCGGAAACACTACAGAAGAAAAAGACCTACATAAACAAACCCAAGACAATTAAGAAAATGGTAATAGGAGCATACATATCGATAATTACTTTAAATGTTAATGGATTAAATACTACAACCAAAAGACACTGAATGGATACAAAAACAAGACCCAAACATATGCTGTCTACAAGAGACCCACTTCAGACCTAGGGACACATACAGACTGAAATTGAAAGAAATCAGGAATAGCAATACACATATCACAAAATATAGACTTGAAAATAAAGACTATTACGAGAGAAAAGGAAGGACACTACATAATGGTGAAGGGATCAGTCCAAGAAGAAGATATAACAATTGTAAATATTTATGCACCCAACATAGCAGCACCTCAATATATAAGGCAAATACTAACAGCCATAAAAGGGGAAATCAACAGTAACACAATAATAGTGGGAAATGCTAATACTCCACTTACACCAATGGAGATTATCCAGATAGAAAATTAATAATGAACCACAAGCATTAAATGACACATTAGACTAGATAGACTTAATTGATATTTATAGGATATCCTATCTGAAAGCAACAGAACACATTTTCTTCTGAAGTGCACATTGAATATTCTCCAGGATAGATAGCATCTTGGGTGACAAATCAAACCTCAGTAACTTTAAGAAAATTGAAATCATATCAAGCATCTTTTCTGACCACAACACTGTGAGATTAGAAATCAATTATAGGAAAAAAACTATAAAAAACACAAACACGTGGAGGCTAAACAACATGCACCTAAACAACCAATGGATCACTGAAGAAATCAAAGAGGAAATCAAAAAATACCTAGAGACAAATAACAATGAAAACACAAAGATCCAAAACCTATGAGATGCAGCAAAACCAGTTCAAAGAGGGAAGTTTATAGCAATATTATCCTACCTAAAAAAACAAGAAAAATCTAAAACAAACAACTTAACTTTTCACGTAAAGCAACTAGAAAAAGAAGAACAAACAAAACCCAAAGTTAGTAGAAGGAAATAAACCATAAAGGTCAGAGCAAAAATAAATGATACAGAAGAGAATAAAATGATAGCAAATATCAATGAACCTAAAAACTGGTTCTTTGAGAAGATAAAATTAAAAACCTTTAGCTCGACTCACCAAGGAAAAAAGAGAGAGTACTCAAATCAATAAAATTTAAAATGGAAAAGGAGAAGATACAACAGTCACCACAGAAATACAAAGGATCATAAGAGACTACTATAAGCAACTATATGCCAAAAAAATGGACAACCTGGAAGAAATGGTCAAATTCTTAGAAAAGTATAAGTTTCCAAGACTGAACCAGGAAGAAACAGAATATATGAACAGGGCAATAACAAGAACTGAAATTGAAACTGTAATTAAGAATCTTCCAATAGAAAAGAGTACAGGACCAGACGGCTTCAACAAATCCTCCTCAACTCTTACAAAAATTTCAGAGAAAGGAACACTCCCAAGCTCATTCTATGAGGCCACCATCACACTGACACCAAAACCAAAGATAGCACAAAAAAAGAAAATTACAGACCAATATCACTGATGAACATAGATGCAAAAATTCTCAACAAAATACTAGCAAGCAGAATCTAACAGCACATTAAACAGATCATACACCATTACCAAGTGGGGTTTATTCCAGGAATGTAAGGATTCTTCAATTTATGCAAATCAATCAACGTGATACACCATATTAAAAAACTGAAGGAGAAAAACCATATGATCATCTCAAAAGATGCAGAGAAAGCTTTCAACAGAATTCAACACCCATTTATGATAAAAACCCTGCAGAAAGTAGGCATAGAGGGAACTTTCCTCAACATTATAAAGGTCATATATGACAAACCCACAGCCAACATCGTCCTCAATGGTGAAAAACTGAAAACATTTCCACTAAGATCAGGAACAAGACAAGGTTGCCCACTCTCACTACTCTTATTCAACATAGTTTTGGAAGTTTTAGCCAGAACAATCAGAGAAGAAAAGGAAATAAAAGGAATCCAAATCAGAAAAGAAGAAGTAAAGCTGTAACTGTTTGCAGATGACATGATACTATATATAGAGAATCCTAAAGATGTTACCAGAAAACTACTAGAGCTAATCAATGAATTTGGTAAAGTAGCAGGATACAAAATTAATGCACAGAAATCTCGGGCATTCTTATACACTAATGATGATAAATCTGAAAGTGAAATCAAGAAAACACTCCCATTTACCATTGCAACAAAAAGAATAAAATATCTAGGAATAAACCTACCTAAGGAGACAAAAGACTTGTATGCAGAAAATTATAAGACACTGATGAAAGAAATTAAAGATGATCCAAATAGATGGAGAGATATACCATGTTCTTGGATTGGAAGAATCAACATTGTGAAAATGACTCTACTACCCAAAGCAATCTACAGATTCAAGGCAATCCCTATCAAACTACCACTGGCATTTTTCACAGAACTAGAACAAAAAATTTCACAATTGGCATGGAAACACAAAAGACCCCAAATAACCAAAGCAATATTGAGAAAGAAAAATGGAGCTGGAGGAATCAGGCTCCCTGACTTCAGATTATACTACAAAGCTACAGTAATCAAGACAGTATGGTACTGGCACAAAAACAGAAAGATAAATCTATGGAACAGGAGAGAAAGCTCAGAGATAAACCCACACACATATGGTCACCTTATCTTTGATAAAGGAGGCAGGAATGTACAGTGGAGACAGCACAGCCTCTTCAATTAGTGGTCCTGGGAAAACTGGACAGGTACATGTAAAGGTATGAAATTAGGACACTCCATAGCACCATACACAAAAATAAGCTCAAAATGGATTAAAGACCTAAGTGTAAGGGCAGAAACTATCAAACTCTTAGAGGAAAACATAGGCAGAACTCTCTATGACATAAATCACAGCAAGATCCTTTTTGACCCACCTCCTAGATAAATGGAAATAAAAAAAATAAACAAATGGGACTTAACGAAACTTAAAAGTTTTTGCACAGCATGGGAAACCATAAACAAGGCCCAAGGACAACCTTCAGAATGAGAGAAAATATTTGCAAATGAAGCAACTGACAAAGGATTAATCTCCAAAATTTACAAGCAGCTCATGTAGCTCAATAACGAAAAAACAAACAACCCAATCCTAAAATGGGTAGAAGACCTAAATAGACATTTGTTCAAAGAAGATAAACAGATTGCCAACAAACACATGAAAGATTGCTCAACATCATTAATCATTAGAGAAATGCAAATCAAAACTACAATGAGATATCATCTCACACCAGTCAGAATGGCCATCATCAAAAAATCTGGAAACAATAAATGCTGGAGAGGGTGTGGAGAAAATGTAACACTCTTGCACTGTTGGTGGGAATGTAAATTGATACAGCCACTATGGAGAACAGTATGTAGGTTCCTTAAAATTCTACAAATAGAACTATCATATGACCCAGCAATCCGACTACTGGGCATATACCCAGAGAAAACCATAATTCAAAAAGAGTCATGTACCAAAATGTTCATTGCAGCTCTATTTACAATAGCCCAGAGATGGAAACAACCTATGTGTCCATCATCGGATGAAGGGATAAAGAAGATGTGGCACATATATACAATGGAATATTACTCAGCCATAAAAAAACAAAATTGAGCTATTTGTAATGAGGTGGATAGACCTATGGTCTATCATACAGAGTGAAGTAAGTCAGAAAGAGAAAGACAAATACCGTATGCTAACACATATATATGGAATTTAAGGGGAAAAAATGTCATGAAGAACCTAGGGGTAAGACAGGAATAAACATACAGACCTACTAGAGAATGGACTTGAGGATATGGGGAGTAGGAAGGGTAAGCTGTGAGAAAGCGAGAGAGCGGCATGGACATATATACACTACCAATCATAAGGTAGATAGCTAGTGGGAAGCAGCCGCATAGCACAGGGAGATTAGCTTGGTGCCTTGTGACCGCCTGGAGGTGTGGGATAGGAAGGGTGGGAGGGAGGCTGACGCAAGAGGGAAGAGATATGGGAACATATGTATATGTATAACTGATTCATTTTGTTATAAAGCAGAAACTAACACACCATTGTAAAGCAATTATACTCAAATAAAGATGTAAAAAAAAACAAATTTTAAAATAGCAATCATATCAAATATCTTTCAGACCACTATGGTAGGAAACTAAAAATCAATAGCAGGAGGAAATTTTGAAAATTCACAAATATGTATAAATTGAACAGTCCGGGCTTCCCTGGTGGCGCAGTGGTTGAGGGTCCGCCTGCCGATGCAGGGGACACGGGTTCGTGCCCCAGTCCGGGAAGATCCCACATGCCTCGGAGAAGCTGGGCCCGTGAGCCATGGCCGCTGGGCCTGCACGTCTGGAGCCTGTGCTCCGTAACGGGAGAGGCCACGGCAGTGAGAGGCCCACGTACCGCATAAATAAAAAAAAAAAAAATTGAACAGTCCACTTTTGAACAATGAATGGGTTAAAAGGAGTTAAAGTTGAAATCAGAAATTATCTTAAGAGAAAAGAAAATGGAAACACAATATACCAACATTTATGGGATAGGCCAAAAGTAGTTCTAACAGGGCAGTTCATAGCAGATAATGCCTACATTAAGAATAAAGAAAGATCTCAAGTAAACAACTCAAATTACACCTAAAAGAACTAGAAAAAAGAATAAAATACTCATAAAATTAGCAGAAGGGAAAAAATAAAGATTAGATCAAAATAAATTAGATAGTTGAAAGACAATAGATAAAACAATAATGCTTTACAGATCACCAAACATTTGAAAAACAGTAATGTCCTTCTTAAACTCAGCCAAACATTGAAGAGGAGGGTACACTTCCAAAGTGATTTTAGGAGACAAACAATACCTTGATACCAAAGCCAGCCAAGAAGATTACAAAAAGGAAAATTACAGTCAAATATTTCTAATGGACAAAGATGAAAACATTCTTAACAAAATCATAACAACAGGAATTCAATGCTACATTAAAAGGATTATATACATGAACAAGCAGATTTATCCCTGGAATACATGATGGTTCAACAACTGCAAATCAATCAATGTGAAGCATTGCATTAACAAAATAAATCATCTGAACATCTAAATAGATGAAGAAAAATTTTGCAACAATTCAACATCCTTTCATGATAAGAACTCTCAACACATTATGTATAGAAGGAATGTACCACAGCATAATAAAGTCCATATGTGTTAAGCCCATAGCAAACTCCATAGTCAATGGTAGAAACATGAAAGCTTTTTCCTCTAAGATCAGGGATGAGACATGTTTGCCCAGTCTTGTTACTTCTATTCAACATACTATTGGAAATCCTAGCCAGAACAATTAGGCAATAAAGATAAATGAAAGGCATCCAAATTGGAAAGGAAGAAGTTAAATTATTCTTTTAAGCAGATGACATGCCTTATACATAGGAATCCCTTGAGTGTCTTCCAGTAAACTGTTAGAACAAGTAAACAGATTCAGTAAAGTTACTGGATACAAAATCAATGTACAACAATCAGTTTTGTTTCTATATACTATGAATTATCCAAAAAGAAAAAAATAAAAACAGCTGTGGTATTGTGATTTCTAGGAAATATGTATATATTTGGTTTTCATCCACAGTTCCTGTCTCACTGCTCCTCAAACTCTTGGAATTTCCTAAGTGTTGAGAGTGATAAAGATGTCTCCTGTTATATAAATGAGGCAATTTTTGGAAACACCTAAGGATGGAGACTGGTTGCTAGGAGACCCAATCATGAGATTAGAGGTTGGAAACTTTCAGTCCCACCCCTTGATTTCTTGGGAGGGGAGAGGAGCTTGAGGTTGAATCAATCGCCATTGGCCAATAATTTAGTCAATCATGACTATGTAATGAAGCCCCCATAAGAACCCTAAAAGACAGCTTTTTGGCCCTTTTTCGGAGAACTTCCATGTTGGGGAAACAGAATGCTTCCATGTGCTATCAAACTGGGCCCCAAGTTCCATAAGGACAGAAACTCCTTTGTTCAGGATTTTGTCCTATGTATCTCTTCATCTGACTATTGATTTGTATCCTTTAATATGGTTTGTAATAAATTGGTAATTTAGTGAGTAAACAGGTTCTCCTGTGTTCTGTGAGCCATTCTAGCAAAGTAGTTTAAGCTGAGGAGGGGGTTGTGGGAACCTCTGATTTTTTGTTTGTTTGTTTGTTTTTGTTTGTTTGTTTGTTTTGCGGTACGGGGGCCTCTCACTGTTGTGGCCTCTCCCATTGCGGAGCACAGGCTCTGGACGCGCAGGTTCAGCGACCATGGATCATGGGTCCAGCTGCTCCACAGCATGTGGGATCTTCCCGGACTGGGGCAGGAACCCGTGTCCCCTGCATTGGCAGGCAGTCTCTCAATGACTGCGCCACCAGGGAAGCCCGGAACCTCTGATTTTTAATCATTTGGTCAGAAGTACAGGTAACAACCTGGACTTGCAATTGGCATCCAGAGTTGGAGGGGGTTGTTGGAACCTCCAATTTGTACCCAGTAAGTCAGAAGAGCAGGTAACAAAGTGGGATTGGTACTGGCATCTGAAGTGGAGGGCAGGTCTTTTGTGACTGAGCTCTTTATCTGTGGAATCTGATTCTATCTCCAGGTAGATAGTGTCAGAAGTTATTTGAATTCTCAGACACACTACTGGCATCTGAGAATTGCTTGTTGGCGTGGGAAACCTATACACACACGCGTTGGATAATTCTTGTTGGTTTAGGCCAAGGTTTATTTTTTGTTTGTTCATAGATGTTTATTAGTTCCAGTGTTTTTTTTATTGTTATTGTTGAAAGGGCTATAATTCCTCCATTAAATTCCTTTTGCAAAAGATGCAAAAAATGCAGAGCAACTTCTGTATCCTTTGTCAAAATCAGTCGGCCCTATGTGTGTGGGTCTATTTTTTGGTTCTCTATTTTGTTCCAATGATCTATGTTTCTATCCCTCTAGCAAAGCCATACTATCTTGATTATAACAACATTATAATAAGCCTTAACATTGGGTAGAGTGATTCAGCCCTTTATTATTTTCAGGATTGTTCCAACAACTCTAAGGCCAGTAGAATAATTTACATGCCTTTCCATATACATTATAGTAAAAATTGTCTAAGTCTAGAAAAAAACTTCTCAGTGATTTTGGTATTATTTTCATGAAACCTACAGATCACTTTTCAGAAAATTTACATTTTATTGTTTTGTTTTCCATTCTGTCAGCATGGTATGTCTCTTCATTTATTTTGGTTTCTTTGTTTTCTTTCATCAGCATTTTGCAATTTTTAGCATACAGATTCAGTGCATGTTTTGTTGCACATATATTTAACTATTTCAATTTTTGGAGCAATTGTAAATGATATGTGCTTTTAATTTCAGTTTTCACATGTAGTTGTTGGTATTATATTAAAATGAGGTTGATTTTGTGTGTTGATCTTGTGTCTTGTCACCTTGCTGATCTCCTTCATTAGTTATAGTGAATTTTTAGTAAATTCCTCAGAATTTCCTACATAGAGAATCATGTAATTTGCAAATAGGACCAACTTATTTTCTTCCTTTCACTTCTGTATATCTTTATTTCTTTTTATTACCTTGTTGCAGTGATTAGAATTTCCAGTACCATATTGAATAAGAGAGGTGAAAGCAGACATCCTCACCTTGTTCCCAATCTTAAGGGTAGCACACTCATTCTTTCATCATTAAACAAGATGGTAACTGTCATTTTTTTGTAGAAATACTTTATCAAGTTAAAGTAATTCCCCTCTATTTCTAAATTACCAACAGTTATTTTCATGAATAAGTGTATTTTTTTCAAAAATGTTTTCTACATCAATGGATATAATCACGATATTTTTAAGCTTTAGCCTGTTATAATGGATTACACTGATGTTCAAATGTTGGAACATTGTTGCAAATCTTGTATAAATCTCACTTAGTCATAGTGTATAATTCTTTTTAAGCATTGTTGGATTAGATTTGCTAATATTCTGTTGGAGACATTTTTGTGTCTGAATTGATGAGATATTGGCCTGTAGTTTTCATTTTCTATACAGTTTTTGTCAGTTTTAATATCAGGGTAATTACAAGTTGCATAAAATGTGTGGGGTAGTGTTCTTTATTCTTCCATTTTCTTGTAGAGACTATAAAACTTTTTAATTATTTTATAAATTGTTGGTGGAATTCTCCCAGTGAAACCATCTTGGCAAAGATATTTAATTTTGGAGAGTTTTTTAAACTGCAAATTAAAGTTATTTAATGGTTATAAGACTGCTCAAATTTTTTTATTTCATCTTAGTTGAGTTTTGATCATTTGTTATTGTGATGGTAATTTCATATGTCAACTTGGCTGGGCTATAGTTCCCAATTATTTAACCAAACACTAATCTAGGTATTGCTGTTAGGGTATTTTGTAGATCTGGTTAACATATAAAATACGTTAATATTAAGAAAGGACATTTCTCTCAGTGATGTAGGATGGACTTCATGCAATCAGTTGAAGGCTTAAAGAAGAAAAACTAAGATTTCCTGGAGAAGGAGAAATTCTACTTCAGGACTAGAGAATCAACTCCTGTATGAGTTTTCAAACTGCCGTACATATTTCAGACTTAGCACCCCCCACAATCAGAAGACTATTTCTTAAAATAAGTCTCTGTCTATCTCTCTCAATCTGGGTAACCCTTGTTGATACAGATTTTGGTCTTGAGAATAGTTCTAGAAGGTCAGATACTTAAGGATCAATTTTTCAAATTGGTTCTGGTGTTTCTGGTAATGGTTCTCTAATGTAACTGCATTTAAAGGGACTAATAACTCTATTTCCAGTGGTAAAGAGGACACTGATAGTCCACGGTGTGATGTGGCAATAGAGACATGAAAAATATCACCACTGGATATTCGAATCAAATACTTATAAAGGCAAAGTTCTAAATGACTATGGATTTCATAAGTTAGAAAAATTCTTGTCAGTCTTGTGAGAGGAATGAGATTTACTGCTTGCTCCTAACTGTGCTGGAAAAAATATAGAATGAAAAGAATAAGCTCAGGGCTTCAAATTCCCAGCTCAAGCTCTGCATAAATGATCTTAAATTTTCTATGTCTTCCCTGAAAGAAGTCCTTATCTCCTGCAGCCAGAGCTAAAATTTCAGAAAATTAAATACAGAATATCATCCTGCAAGCATATTAAATTACAATACAGATTAAATTCCCAACCTCCCAGAATGTCTTCTTTAAACTGATCGGGGAGGAATGGTATCCTGAAAATTGGAATAGGGACATATTGGGAGATTTTAATGAAACTGGGAATATTGAACCCCTAAATTCTGCTGTGTCTTCTTTGCCAATAGAAATAGCCCTTCTACCTCTCTCTGATGAGGTTAACCACACTTTGCTTGGAGAAAGCAGAATGACCTACTTTGAGGTGGATGCCTTGCAAGACACAACTGATTCCCCTCGAGACTTACCTCCACCACCCCTCTCTGCTTCAAGACAGATACCTAGATTCAGTCTCAGCAGGCTCTGAGAGATGAGATATAAGTTGTGACCCAGGAGGAGGAATGCTATGCTCAAAAACAACTGCGTGATTTTTTACCATGTATACAGACAGAGATATGAGGAATACACGTGGAAATGAATACTAAGAGTGTAGAATAATGGTGAAAATAACATAAAATTATATCAAATCAAATTTATTGGTATGGACCTGCTAAGCAGAGATTCTGGATTCTAGGGGTGCTCAAGGAGTTATAAAGGGCTTAAAAGTTTATTTTCTTGATTGAATGAAACATGGACCAAATGGTGGCCTAGAGTGTATGAAGTTAAAATTCCAGACCTTGCCATACTGTAAAGGAAGTGATCCAAAGGCTAGGGAGACTGGGATATTGGAGTGGATTTATTATGTAATACCTGCTCATGCACACTGGTAGGGTCAAGAGGACACATCTTTCACCATGACTGAGAGAACAAAGCATTCTTTAAGAGTACTGTGGTTGCTCTTTTCTGTAGTTCAGAAATTACAGTGGGAACTGCTGTCACTGAGCAGTCTACTGAATTTTTACCTGATCTGTATAAGTGATTGAGTTCTAAATGAATCAACAGAAGTCTAACTTGAATCACCAAAATAGAGAAGCAACTCCCATGGAGAAAGAATCCTACACACTGGCAAAAATGTACACTATTTCTCCCAGCCTTCTCCAAAATAAGTTAAAACATTTTACCACTCTGACAGTGCAGTGGAGAAAGGGAAATACTGACTTTGGATGATAACTGGACACTGGCTCTAAGTTGACACTAATTCCAGTCTGGTGGTCCACCAGTCAGAGTAGGGTCTTATGGAAATGAGCAATGGAGTTTCGGCTCAAGTCCATTTCAAAGTGGTCCAGTGACTCCATGAACCCATAATGTGTTTATTTTCCTAGTTCTGGACTGCATAATTGGAATAGACATACTTAGAAATTAGAAGAATCCCCACAATGGCTCCATGACCAGTGGAGTAAAGACTATTATGGTAGAAAAGGCCAAGAAGAAGCCCCTAGAACTGCCTGCCTTACCTAGGAAAATAGTAAAATGTAAACAATGCCTGAAGGGATTGCAGACATTAGTGCCACTAACAAGGACTTGAAGGACACAGGAGTGGTAATTCCCACCTCATCCTCTTTCAACTCATTTATTTGGCTTGTGAAGTAAACAGATGGATCTTAGATAATGAAAGTGGGTTATGGTAAAGCTAATAAGGCAGTGACTCCAACTGCTGCTGCTGTTCCAGATGTGGTTTTATGCTTGAGTAAATTAACAAATCCTCTGGTACCTGGTATGCAGCCATTGTTCTGGAATTTATTTTTATGGCCTCAATATCTGTTAGTAAAGACTACTAGAAGCAGTGTAGTTTCAGTTAGCAAGGCCAGAAAAATATCTTCATTGTCCTACCTCAAGGATTTGTCATCTCTCCCCAGTGCTATGCCATAATTTGGTCTGTTGATCTCTCTTTTTTTTTTGAAGTATAGTTGATTTACATTATTGTATTAGCTTCAGGTGTATGGCAAAGTATTCATATATATATATATATATATTATAAGATAATGAATATAGTTCCCTCTGTTGCACAGTAAATTCTTGTTGTTTGTCCATTTTATATAGTAGTGTATATCTGTTAATCCCATACTCCTAATTTATCCCTCCTCCACTTTGGTAAACAGAAGTTTGTTTTCTATGTCTCTGAGTCTGTTTCTGTTTTTTTTTTTTTTTTTGCCGTACGCGGGCCTCTCACTGTTGTGGCCTCTCCCTCTGCGGAGCGCAGGCTCCAGACATTCAGGCTCAGCGGCCACGGCTCACAGGCCCAGCCTCTCTGCGGCATGTGGGATCCTCCCAGACTGGGACACGAACCCGTGTCCCCTGCATCAGCAGGCAGACTCTCAACCACTGCGCCACCAGGGAAGCCCTCTGTTTTGTATATAGATTCATTTGTATTATTTTTTAGATTCCACGTATAAGTGATATCATATAATATTTGTCTTTCTCTGTCTGACTTACTTCACTTAGTATGATATTCTCTGTGTCCATCCATGTTGTTGAAAATGGCAATATTTCATTCTTTTTTTATGGATGAGTAATATCCCATTTTATATATATATGTGTGTGTGTGTGTGTGTGTGTGTGTGTGTGTGTGTGTATACATACACACACATATATAACACATTTTCTTTATCCATTCACCTGTTGATGGACACTTTGATTTGCTTCCATGTCTTGGCCGTTATAAGTAGTGCTGCTATGAATATTGGGGCATTGGAGTGCATGTGCCTTTTCAAATTACAGTTTTTGTCTTTTCCAGATATATGCCTAGGAATGAGATTGCTGGATCATATAGTAGCTTTATGTTTAGTTTTTTAAGGAGCTTCAATACTGTTTTCCATAGTGGCTCTACCAATTTACATTTCCATCAACAGTATAGGAGGGTCCCCTTTCCCCACACCCTCTCCAGCATTTATTATTTGTAGACATTTTGATGATAGCCATCCTGACTGATGTGAGGTGATATCTCATTGTAGCTTTGACTTGCAATTTTCTAATAAATAGCAATGTTGAGCATCTTTTCATGTGTCTGTTGGCCATCTGTATGTCTTCTTTGAAGAAATGTCTATTTAAGTCTTCTGTCCATTTTTGAGAGGATTGTTTGTTGTTTTTATATTGAGTTGTATGAGCTGTTTGTATATTTTGGAAATTAGCCCATTGTTGGTTGCATTGTTTGCAAATATTTTCTCCCAGTCCATAGATTGTCTTTTTGTTTTGTCTACGATTTCCTTTGCTGTGCAAAAGCTTTTAAGTTTGATTAGGTCCTATTTTTAAATTTTTGTTTTATTTCTTTTGCCTGAGATTGGTCTAAGAAAATATTGCTATGATTTATTTCAGAAAATGTTCTCTTCTAGGGGTTTTATGGTGTCATGTCTTATATTTAGGTCTTAAACCATTTTGAATTCATTTTTGCATATGATGTTTAAGATTGTTCTAATTTCACTGATTTACATGAGGCTCTCCAGCTTTCCCAACACCACTTGCTGAAGAGACTCTCTTTTCTTCTTTGTATATTTTTGCCTGCTTTGTTAAAGATTAATTGACCATAGCTGTATGGGGTTATTTCTGGGCTTTCTATTCTGTTCCATTGATCTATATGTCTATTTTTGTGCCAGTGCCATGCTGTTTTGATTACTGTAGATCTGAGTATTGTCTGAGGTCTGGGAGGGGTCTGGTGACATCTTGATTACCTTTTCCTTCCATAAGAAATCACATTGACCTACTACATTAATGATATAAGCTGATTGGATCTCATGGGGAAGAAATAGCAACTACCCAGGACTTACTGATAAGACACTTGCATGTCAGATGATAAGACATTAATCTGACAAAAACTCAGACCCTTCTGCATCAGTAAAATTTCTAGTGGTCTAGAAGTATGGGGCATGTTGAGATATCCCTTCTAAGGTAAAGGATAAGGTGTTGCATCTGGTTCTTGTTACAATCAAAAAAAGGTACAATGACATATGGACCTTTCTGGATTTGGGGACAATATATTCCTAATTATGGTGTGCTTTCTGAGAAGTTATTAATTTCGAGTGGGGCCCCAAAATAAGAGAAAGCTCTGCAACTGGTACAGGATGCTGTGCAAGCTGCTGTGCCACTTGTGCCATATGATTTATGAGACTTAAAGTTGCTTGATATTTCGGTAGCAGATAGATATGCTCTTTTTAGCCTTTGGCAGGTCCCTACTGGCGTCACACAACAGGTCCTTGGGATTTTGAAGAAAAGTCCTCCAATCCTCTCCAAGTAACTACTCTACTTTTGAGAATCAGCCTTCGGTTTTCTACTGGGCCTTAGTAGAGACTAAATGCTTAACAATGGGACATCGATTTACCGTGCAATCTGAGCTTCCATCTTGTAGTAGGTGTTATCCATCTCACCAAGCCATAAATTTTGGTATGCAGAGCAATGTTTCATGCTATAGACTTAATATTTGTTCCTCCACCACCCAAATTCATATGTTGAAACCTAGTGATGGTATTAGGAGGCAAGGCCTTTGGGAGGTGCTTAGGTCATGAAGGTAGAGTTCTAATAAATGGGATTAGTAATCTTATAAAAGAAATCCCACAGAGCTCCCTATCCTTCCACCATGGGAGGTTACAGTGAGAAGATGGCCATCTATGAGGTAGCAGACCCTCATCAAATCCCAAATCTGCCAGCACCCTGATATTGGATTTCTCAGCCTTCAGAACTTTGAGAAATAAATTTCTGTTGTTTATAAGCTACCTAATTTATGGTATTTTTGTTATAGCAGCCCAAATGTATTAAAACAGAAATTGGTACCAAGAAGTATGGTACTATTGTAACAAACACCTAAAATGGGGAAGTGGCTTTGGAACTGGGTAATGGGTAGAGGCTGGAAGAATTTTGAGGTGAATGCTAGAAAAGGCCTACTTCGCTGTGAATGACCTGTAAGGGCAATTTTGATGAGAGCTGAGAAAGTAAAGAGGAGAGCTATAGAGAAAGCCTCAAGCTCCTTTGAGAATACATGTTGTTTATTGCTCTGATATGATTTCAGATCCATTTGTTATGACTTAAGTGAAGTTGTTTTAATTTACTTGTTTATGACAAAGACAAAAAAATGGTCATTTTTAGAAGTAAAGTTGTACTGACATAAGAATGAAGTAAGTTGTGTCAGGATGTCAGCATCTCATGTCTTCTCGATAAAAACTTAGTAGCTCAGTTGCTGAGGGGCCCAGCTAGGGGCTTATTGATAAGAACATGTGGAGAAGCAATAGTTATTGCAAGGAGACATTAGAATAAATACTGAGAATTTGTTAGTAATATCTGAGAGTATTGGTCTGGGAAAAAGATACCCTTTGCTGATCTAGCTCTCTGAAGCTCTTGAGGAACTTGCTCCAGCCATGGCCAGGCTACACTTGGTTGGTAGTGGTGATAAACCATGCAGCAGTCTCAGGAAGAGAAGGAACATCTATTCCTGTCTTGGATAGGCACTCCATGCAGGCAGTGGAGAAAGCCAGGCAATGGTCCCTGGAGCGATAACCCTCAGAATAAGTGGCTTTTATTCTTGCTCTGGCAGGTAAATGTCAGCTGTCGTTGGCAAAGCTGTCTTTCCTGAGAATCTAAAGCTTGTGAAAAAGGTATACCTTGAACTTAATTTGGACCTTATTTCCGTCATCTCCTGTTGCCTGGAAAAATAGTGTAGTCAATTTGTCATTTGTTTGGAGTATGTTTATTTGTTTATTGGTTCATTAAAATACATTACCCTGTATGTTATTGGCTTGTGAAATTTCCACAGTGAACCTATGTTAAATAAACTATTGGCAAAGACAATCTCAGTGTCTGAGCATATTTGCCATCCCCAAAACAAAACAATACCTAAGTTGTTGTGAATACAATGTTGGTAAGAATATGAATGGCAAAGGCCATTCTGATGAGGTCTCAGATGGAGATAAGAAACATGTTATTGGAAACATGAGAAAACGTAATCCCTGTTTTAAAGTGGCAAAGAACTTGGCTAAACTGTGTTCATGTTTTGAAGAGCCAGCCTTTGTTTCATTAACTTTCTTTATCATTTTCCTGTTTTTATTTTCATTTATATTTATTCTTAGCATTATTTTTAAATTTATCATCTTTCTTTCATTTATCTTGCTCTTATGTTTATAGTTTCTTGATGAAGGAATTTAGATGATTGATTTCAGAACATTCCTCTTCCTAAAGCAAGTATTTTGGACTGCAAATTTCCTTCTCAATACGTGTTGTCATCCTCCATATTTTGATATGTTGCATTTCCATTTCATTTCATTCTATATTCTTGTTTTTCTCCTCTGAAACATTCTCTTTGACCCATATATTGTTTAGAAGTGCACTGTTTAATTTCCAATTGTTTGTAGACTTGCTTGTTATCCTTCTGTTATTTATTTCTATATTGATTCCAATGTGGTCAGAAAATATGTGCTGTATGACATCATTTTCAAAAAAATTATTGAGCTATGTTTTCTGGCCCAAGATAAGTTAGATCTTAATGAATGTTCCATGGGCAACTGAAAAAAATATTCTACTCTGATTGGGTGCGGTATTCTATGTATGCTACTTACCTCATATTGCTTGATTTTGTTCTGTTGTTTTACATTCTTGTTCATTTTCTGTCTAGGAATTCTACAAGTTACTTTTGAATTCAACAAGTATAATTGTGTATTTTTCTCTTTTTTTCTGAGGTCTACTGTATCTATTATTAACAGAACCATTTCTGATAAGTTTCAGTTAATGTTTGTATAACACATCTGTTTTCATCTTTTTACTTTCAACCTACCTATACCATTGTATTTGAAGTGAGTTTTTTGTAGACAGCTTTTTGAGGGATCATTTTTTAAATATTTATTCTGTCAATGTTTGTCTTTAATTGGTGTATTGAGACTATTACATTTAAGGTCATTATTGCTATATTATGGCTTAAATATGCCATCTTATTATTTCTTTTCTATTTCGGTCTTCCCCTTCTCTTTCCTCTGTTTCTCATTTCTTGCCTTCCTGTGGATTGCTTGTACTGTTTTTGTGATTCCGTCTTGATTTATATGTAGTATTTTTGATAATATGTAGTATTTGTGAGTACATCATGTTATTTATATTTTTCTTAGTGGTTGTTCTAGTTATTACAGCATCAATATATAACATCACAGTTTACTGGTATCAACATTTTATCACTTTGAACCAAATCTAAATACTTTGCTTTAATTAATTACCTTTGTTCTTACCACATTTTAAATATAATTGTCTTATTTCCTGTGTGTACATTAAGCACTACATCACATGGTGTTATTATTTTTACCTCAACCATCAAATATGATTTAATGAACTCATGAGAAGGATACTCTATTATATTGCTCCTGCTTTTAAACATCCCAGCATTCTTCTTTCCTTTCTAAAGTTCCAAGCCTTCTTAAGTTTCATTTTGTCAATACGTTTTGTTTAGATAACTTTACCTATTAGTTATTGTTGTCTTTTTTTTTCTTTTTTCTTGGCCTTGCGGTATGTGATATCTTAGCTCCCCAGCCAGGCATCAAATCCGTGCCCCCTGCAATGGAAGTGCAGAGTCCTAACCACTGGACCGCCAGGGAATTCCTTTTAGTTTTTCTTTAAGATTAAGTTTACCAGTAGTAAATTTTCTCAATTTTCCTTTGTCTGAGAATGTCCTTTATGCTTTCTGGTGAAAACAATTGTATTAGGAAATTAGAAAGCCACTACCTTTTTCTGCTGTGCTGGAGTCAGGTGATGAGGAAAATATGCTAACCTCTCTGAATCTTGGAAAACGTAAGGAGCTATTTAGGGAACAGATTTTCAATTGGTGTTCAGCTGGAGTATGATGGGTATCATTTAAAAGCTTTTATGTTCTGTTAGACCACACTTTCCCCTATCTTTTGGTTAGGGAGAGTAGGCTTTTCTCTTAGTGTTTCTTGTCTGTGGTTATTGATGGTTTGGGTTACAGATTTCTGCAGTATGCAGTCCAAGATACATGATATGTTTATATATGATATAGTTTATATGATGAAACATGAAGTATGCATAAAATAATTCTGCTGCACATTGAAGTACAATGCTTATTTCAAGGAACAGCACCTGTGTGATTGTTTTAGTTGCAACCTGAATAAGCCATTTTTTTCATGGCTACAAATTTTACTTGAAAAAATGAGTGACAAGCTACATTTATTGATACTTTGGTATGTAGTATAAAATTTCTTAAAAATTAATGAAGGGAGCCTGCCAATCAAAGAAAACAACATGCCTCATTTGTTACTAATAATAAAAGATTTCAGCTTTTAAGTAAAAATTGGAATTTTGGAAAATGTATACCTGCCAGTAGGAGCTTGACATCTCTCTATTACTAAAGTTGTTTTAATGATGAGATCAATGGTGATATCAATAAATACAATGTTAAAAATATACACTGAAATGTGTCAATAAATGGAAATCCTTCATGACTTAGAGGAATATTTTCCAAATTACTAATGAATGATGTTATGAATTCTTGCATGGTAAAAATTTTATTCAAAGTGCAAGAGGGTCCAATATACTTTAATTTGACAAAGTAAGAAGAGTTTATTGATAGTCTCACATTGCAACTAACTTTTAAGAAATGATCACTTGTTGAGTTGTGATATTGCATCTAAGATTATCCACAATTAGACAATTGAAATATTCTTCTCCGTTTCCACTATATTTCTGTATGAGGCCAAGTTTTCTTCATATCAGTGCATTGTAATAGCATATCAGAATAGATTACAGAATACAGAATCAGGTATGAAAATCCACCTGTCTTTTATTAAGCTAAATATTCAAAAGACTTACCAAAAATGTCTTAGACAAAATGTTTGTCAATCAGAAGTTTATATAGGCAGTCTACCTGAAAATAGGCAGTCTACCTGAAAATAGGCAGTCTACCTGAAAATAGGCAGTCTACCTGAAAAAGAATTCAGAATAATGATAGTAAGGTTGATCCGAAATCTTGGAGATAGAATGGACAATAGAATGGACAAATTGCAAGAATCAGTTAACAAGGACCTAGAAGAACTAAAGATGAAACAAGCAACGATGAACAACACAATAAATGAAATTAAAAGTACTCTAGATGGGATCAATAGCAGAATAACTGAGGCAGAAGAACGGATAAGTGACCTGGAAGATAAAATAGTGGAAATAACTACTGCAGAGCAGAATAAAGAAAAAAGAATGAAAAGAACTGAGGACAGTCTCAGAGACCTCTGGGACAACATTAAACACACCAACATTCGAATTATAGGGGTTCCAGAAGAAGAAGAGAAAAAGAAAGGGACTGAGAAAATATTTGAAGAGATTATAGTTGAAAACTTCCCTAATATGGGAAAGGAAATAGTTAATCAAGTCCAGGAAGCACAGAGAGTCCCATACAGGATAAATCCAAGGAGAAATACGCCAAGACACATATTAATCAAACTGTCAAAAATTAAATACAAAGAAAACATATTAAAAGCAGCAAGGGAAAAACAACAACTAACACACAAGGGAATCCCCATAAGGTTAACAGCTGATCTTTCAGCAGAAACTCTGCAAGCCAGAAGGGAGTGGCAGGACATATTGAAAGTGTTGAAGGAGAAAAACCTGCAACCAAGATTACTCTACCCAGCAAGGATCTCATTCAGATTTGATGGAGAAATTAAAACCTTGACAGACAAGCAAAAGCTGAGAGAGTTCAGCACCACCAAACCACCTCTACAACAACTGCTAAAGGAACTTCTCTAGGCAAGAAACACAAAAGAAGGAAAGGACCTACAATAACAAACCCAAAACAATGAAGAAAATGGGAATAGGAACACACATATCGATAATTACCTTAAATGTAAATGGACTAAATGCTCCCACCAAAAGACACAGATTGGCTGAATGGATACAAAAACAAGACCCATATATTTGCTGTCTACAAGAGACCCACTTCAGACCTAGAGACACATACAGACTGAAAGTAAGGGGATGGAAAAAGGTATTTCATGCAAGTGGAAACCAAAAGAAAGCTGGAGTAGCAATTCTCATATCAGACAAAATAGACTTTAAAACAAAGACTATTAGAAGAGACAAAGAAGGACACTACATAATGATCAAGGGATCAATCCAAGAGGAAGATATAACAATTGTAAATATTTATGCACCCAACATAGGTGCACCTCAATACATAAGGCAAATACTGACAACCATAAAAGGGGAAATCGACAGTAACACATTCATAGTAGGGGACTTTAACACCCCACTTTCACCAATGGACAGATCATCCAAAATGAAAATAAATAAGGAAACACACGAGATGGAGTTAATTGATATTTATAGGACATTCCATCCAAAAACAACAGAATACACATTTTTCTCAAGTGCTCATGGAACATTCTCCAGGATAGATCATATCTTGGGTCACAAATCAAGCCTTGGTAAATTTAAGAAAATTGAAATTGTATCAAGTATCTTTTCTGACCACAATGCCATGAGACTAGATATCAATTACAGGAAAAGATCTGTAAAAAATACAAACACATGGAGGCTAAACAATACACTACTTAATAATGAAGATATCACTGAAGAAATCAAAGAGGAAATCAAAAAATACCTAGAAACAAATGACAATGGAGACACAACGACCCAAAACCTGTGGGATGCAGCAAAAGCAGTTCTAAGGGGGAAGTTTATAGCAATACAAGCCCACCTTAAGAAGCAGGAAGCATCTCGAATAAACAACCTAACCTTGCACCTCAAGCAATTAGAGAAAGAAGAACAAAAAAACCCCAAAGCTAGCAGAAGGAAAGAAATCATAAAAATCAGATCAGAAATAAATGAAAAAGAAATGAAGGAAACAATAGCAAAGATCAATAAAACTAAAAGCTGGTTCTTTGAGAAGATAAACAAAATAGATAAACCACTAGCCAGACTCATCAAGAAAAAAAGGGAGAAGACCCAAATCAATAGAATTAGAAATGAAAAAGGAGAGGTAACAACTGACACTGCAGAAATAAAAGAGATCATGAGAGATTACTACAAGCAACTCTATGCCAATAAAATGGACAATCTGGAAGAAATGGACAAATTCTTAGAAAGGCACAACCTGCCAAGACTGAATCAGGAAGAAATAGAAAATATGAACAGACCAATCAAAAGCACTGAAATTGAAACTGTGATTAAAAATCTTCCAACAAAGAAAAGCCCAGGACCAGATGGCTTCACAGGTGAATTCTATCAAACATTTAGAGAAGAGCTAACACCTATCCTTCTCAAACTCTTCCAAAATATAGCAGAGGGAGGAACACTCCCAAACTCCTTCTACGAGGCCACCATCACCTTGATACCAAAACCAGACAAGGATGTCACAAAGAAAGAAAACTACAGGCCAATATCACTGATGAACATAGATGCAAAAATCCTCAACAAAATACTAGCAAACAGAATCCAACAGCACATTAAAAAGATCATACACCATGATCAAGTGGGGTTTATTCCAGGAATGCAAGGATTCTTCAATATACGCAAATCTATCAATGTGATAAACCATATTAACAAACTGAAGGAGAAAAACCATATGATCATCTCAATAGATGCAGAGAAAGCTTTTGACAAAATTCAACACCCATTTATGATAAAAACCCTGCAGAACGTAGGCATAGAGGGAACTTTCCTCAACATAATAAAGGCCATATATGACAAGCCCACAGCAAACATCATCCTCAATGGTGAAAAACTGAAAGCATTTCCACTAAGATCAGGAACAAGACAAGGTTGCCCACTCTCACCACTCTTATTCAACATAGTTTTGGAAGTTTTAGCCACAGCAATCAGAGAAGAAAAGGAAATAAAAGGAATCCAAATCGGAAAAGAAGAAGTAAAGCTGTCACTGTTTGCAGATGACATGATCCTATACATAGAGAACCCTAAAGATGCTACCAGAAAACTACTAGAGCTAATCAATGAATTTGGTAAAGTGGCAGGATACAAAATTAATGCACAGAAATCTCTGGCATTCCTATATACTAATGATGAAAAATCTGAAAGTGAAATCAAGAAAACACTCCCATTTACCATTGCAACAAAAAGAATAAAATATCTAGGAATAAACCTACCTAAGGAGACAAAAGATCTGTATGCAGAAAATTATAAGACACTGATGAAAGAAATTAAAGATGATACAAATAGATGGAGAGATATACCATGTTCTTGGATTGGAAGAATCAACATTGTGAAAATGACTCTACTACCGAAAGCAATCTATAGATTCAATGCAATCCCTATCAAACTACCACTGGCATTTTTCACAGAACTAGAACAAAAAATTTTGCAATTTGTATGGAAACACAAAAGACCCCGAATAGCCAAAGCAATCTTGAGAACGAAAGAAGGAACTGGAGGAATCAGGCTCCCAGACTTCAGACTATACTACAAAGCTACAGTTATCAAGACGGTATGGTACTGGCACAAAAACAGAAAGATAGATCAATGGAACAGGATAGAAAGCCCAGAGATAAACCCACGCACATATGGTCACCTTATCTTTGACAAAGGAGGCAGAAATGTACAGTGGAGAAAGGACAGCCTATTCAATAAGTGGTGCTGGGAAAACTGGACAGCTACATGTAAAAGTATGAAATTAGATCACTCCCTAACACCGTACACAAAAATAAGCTCAAAATGGATTAAAGACCTAAATGTAAGGCCAGAAACTATCAAACTCTTAGAGGAAAACATAGGCAGAACACTCTATGACATAAATCACAGCAAGGTCCTTTTTGACCCACCTCCTAGAGAAATGGAAATAAAAAGAAGAGTAAACAAATGGGACCTAATGAAACTTAAAAGCTTTTGCGCAGCAAAGGAAACCATCAAGAAGACCAAAAGACAACCCTCAGAATGGGAGAAAATATTTGCAAATGAAGCAACTGACAAAGGATTGATCTCCAAAATTTATAAGCAGCTCATGCAGCTTAATAACAAAAAAACAAACAACCCAATCCAAAAATGGGCAGAAGACCTAAATAGACATTTCTCCAAAGAAGATATACAGAGTGCCAACAAACACATGAAAGAATGCTCAACATCACTAATCATGAGAGAAATGCAAATCAAAACTACAATGAGATATCATCTCACACCAGTCAGAATGGCCATCATCAAAAAATCTAGAAACAATAAATGCTGGAGAGGGTGTGGAGAAAAGGGAACCCTCTTACACTGTTGGTGCAAATGTAAATTGATACAGCCACTGTGGAGAACAGTATGGAGGTTCCTTAAAAAGCTACAAATAGAACTACCATATGACCCAGCAATCCCACTACTGGGCATATACCCTGAGAAAACCATAATTCAAAAAGAGTCATGTACCAAAATGTTCATTGCAGCTCTATTTACAATAGCCCGGAGATGGAAACAACCTAAGTGTCCATCATCGGATGAATGGATAAAGAAGATGTGGCACATATATACAATGGAATATTACTCAGCCATAAAAAGAGACGAAATTGAGCTATTTGTAATGAGGTGGATAGACCTAGAGTCTGTCATACAGAGTGAAGTAAGTCAGAAAGAGAGAGACAAATACCGTATGCTAACACATATATATGGAATTTAAAAAAAAATGTCATGAAAAACCTAGGGGTGAAACAGGAATAAAGACACAGACTTACTAGAGAATGGACTTGAGGCTATGGGGAGGGGGAAGGGTAAACGGTGACAAAGCGATAAAGAGGCATGGACATATATACACTACCAAACGTAAGGTAGATAGCTAGTGGGAAGCAGCCGCATAGCACAGGGAGATCAGCTCGGTGCTTTGTGACCGCCTGGAGGGGTGGGATAGGGAGGGTGGGAGGGAGGGAGACGCAAGCGGGAAGAGATATGGGAATATATGTATATATATAACTGATTCATTTTGTTGTGAAGCTGAAACTAACATACCATTGTAAAGCAATTATACTCCAATAAAGATGTTAAAAAAAAAAAAGAAGTTTATGTTAAATAACTGTGGCAAGTACAAGGTCAGAATCAACTTCAGTTTTCAACAAAGATCATGATTTGCTTTGGGGAGATGCAACAGCAGCAAATCAAAGCTGTAAGCCTACTTTTCCAATGGCTCAGAAACTCCCAGGATAAATATCCACTTTCCCTTCTTTTTGGGGGGGAGGGTGATTTTACATCTCATGCCTGGGGATTCTTTACTTGCTTGCCTATCGAATCTACTCCCAGCTCCCACCTGTTGAAGCACCTGAGTACAGCAACAAATCACCCAAGGTGGATATCGTTTGTCCACAAGTTACCCACATATTTCCACCTACTGACATCTCCTTATTTATTTTCTACAAATAAACCACTGAAAGGCTAGGCTTGACCTTATAATTTCAAAATCTTTAGAATTCTGTGATTAAGTAGGTCTTTTGGGGGACAGATGGTCTTAGCCCATAGTCTCAAACATATTTGTGTACATACCCCAACCTCCAATTTCAAGCTGCATCCACATTTCTATCCATATCGCCTCTATAGTCAAGAAGAATTAACACCAACTACACAATCCATATTTGGGAACATAGACCCTATGAAGTGGACAAATGAACTCTGAGGTGTTGGGTAACCAGAGTATAATCTAGTATATGGAGTAGTGTGTGTGTGTTGCTGTGTGTGCGTATATGAGCAGTCTCTTTGTCTTGAAAGATCCTTGCCAAGTGAAAAGAGCTGTCTATGGATGAGTCACAAAACAGGGTCTTTAGGACAGTGCTTCTCAAATTATCTATAGTTAAGGATAAGTTTCTTTCTGTTCCCCAATATGTCACAAACCAATAATTTTGGAAAATACAATAAAACTGAATTAGTAAAAAAGCCTAAAAAGACATAGTTTACATCCATAATGAGAGCATAAGGAGCTCAGTAGACCCACTCACCAATTAAATAAGCATAACTGCTGAAAATTAGCAAAAATAAAATAAAAACAAAACAAACTAAAACAAAAGTATAAACACTTAAAGCATCTTGAAATTATTGTAAACACATACAGAAAATAAAAGAAAACATTTATTCAAGAAAATCACTTAATCTCAGTAAGATCAGGAGGAATCTATGGCACTTGAGCCACAAAACACTCCCTCCTCTTCTATCAGCTTGATGGAAGCGAACTCCAGGTTGCTGAGGCTAAGAAGATAGGGCTTCCTTTACCCTCAGCTCTCAACAAAGGTAGTTGGTATCTCACCAGGAGAAGCAGGCCACAGGCATTTCTTATTCCCTCCAAATGTGAGTTGAAGCAGTTAAATTCCTGGTGAGTGCAGCCAAGAGGTTTGAGGTTCCCTTCTCCTACTCCTTTCTTACTAGCAAGATAAAAGTTATATCCCAGGAATCATGTATATCATTATTTTTTATGGCTGAATAATATACAGTTCTCAAATTTTCTTTATCCATTTATACACTGATAGGCACTTAGGTTGTTTCCATATCTTGGCTATTGTAAATAATGCTTCAATAAACTTAGGGGTACATATATCATTTCATGTTTGTGTTTTTGTTTTCTTGGGATAAATACCCATAAGTGGAATCACTGGATGATATGGTAGTTCTAATTTTAGTTTTTTGAGGAATCTCCATACTGTTTTCCATAGTAGCTGTACCAAATGGCATTCTCACCAATGGTGCACAAGTGTTCCTTTTTCTCCACATCTTTGCTAGTAAGTTCAACATCTGTGTTTCCTCAGAGTCGCCTTATATTAATTACTTTATTTTCTGTGTATGGGCCATACTTTCCTATTTCTTTTCTTGTCTTATCATTTTGTAAAAACTAGATGTTTTAAGTAATAGAGTTCCAACTATGGAAATCAGATTCTATTCCTTCTGGAGTTTGTTGTTGTTACTGCTGTTGTTGTTGTTGTTGCTCTTATGAGTGGTTATTTGAAGACACAATCTTATAGAAGAAAATGAATAAAAGCTATGAGGTGATCATTTATTTTTCTGCCCATCAGTGTATAAAATAATATCCTATCTCTAAATGAAAAATAGTCAATTCCTCTGTACTATGGCATACTAGTGATATTCTAGCATTAAACTGTTAGTACTCACTTCTAGGTAGACATCTTTAGATGTACTCCCTAACCATTCTTAATTTAAGGTTAGAAGAGAATCTAAAAAATCTACTATGATCCATTTCTCTCCTGTATCAAGGAAAGGTCCAAGAAGCAAAGGAATCTAGTCATTAGAACTCACTTTTAAACATGTTGGTCAATGGATTGATACCAGTAGAGAGGCATGTCCTTATCAATGAAATGTTATTAGCAGGATGTCCTTGGTTTGAAAAACAATTAATGGTAAATAATCCCAGAATGTATGAATTTTTGAGGAATTAATCCTTGTAAAATAATATATAATCTCTCTAACTATCTGAGTATAAAATGCAGATGGTTCATAACCTAAAATGCTCTGGGTTGTGTGAGGTCACTGATAACCTTACTTATAGCACATTCCTTTGAACTCAGACCCAAAACACATCTGTTGTGAGAAGCAAATATCTCAGGAATTTATCTCAATGTTCCAGACTATTTTCCTCTTTTTATGGGCCTGTTGATTGCTGGGATCCTTGAAATTATTTGTAAAGCTTCATATTACATAAGCGTGCTTATTCAAATAAGGCTGAGTTGATAATCTTATCCTGTGAGTTATTTCAAGGACCAAGAAGGGAACAAAGGGGACAAGTTTTGAATTCATTTTGCTTGTCCACTATCTCTTGGATCGAAAATAATCAAGTAATTAGAATATGAGCTTCAAAGATATGTCACAACGTGGGCTTGCTGATCTTGTCTGGCTCTTGGTGAAACGTCAAAAATGTTCAAAAAATAAAGAAAAGGAAGAATTATTAGTTTTCATAAAGTCCTTTGGGTCTCAAGATACAGAAACATCATTATCTCCAGTTCAGGAAACTGTTAATTGTGATTCTCCAGATGAAACAAATTTGAAATAGGGGGAATGCTTCCTAGTGATTTCACAGACTTATGATTTTCCTTAGCACGTGGCAATGGACTAAAACATAAAACTGAAAATATCTGCTCAGGGGAGATAGTGAAGGCTATGTCACTAACCTGAGACTATATTCCTATAGTACTGGAGTGGCAGATATGTTGGGCTCAAAAGGAACAAGAGGGAGATGCAAGCGGGAAGAGATATGGGAATATATGTATATATATAACTGATTCATTTTGTTGTGAAGCTGAAACTAACATACCATTGTAAAGCAATTATACTCCAATAAAGATGTTAAAAAAAAAAAAAAAAAGGAACAAGAAAGTTTGTATAAGGAAACTTGTTCAAATTAGACTTGGGCTACAACCACTGCAACTATATGAACTGCACCTGAAGTAAAAAATGTCTCAAATGACAAAATCTGGGGTGTACACAATTTGCTAAGATAAATATATTTCCCAAGATATGGTGATTTTATAATGTCAAAGCTTTCCTCACACTTACTTATGGAGAGGCTACAACCAAGATTTTTCTCTCTCTACTTTCTATTACTCAAGTATTACTGAGCATCTGTTATAGAATTTGACTTTATTAACTACTAATCTTGTGAAATTATATGATTTCATCCATGCTTTCTTCTGGAAATTTCACGTTTGATTTTATGATCCACTTAAAGTTTCTACAATTGTTTGGAATGAGGAAAAGATAATTTTATTGTTTTCCATATGACTTTCCAGACATCCAAGCTGTAGTGGGTTGAATGGTGACCACCACCCCCTATAAGGCATCCTTTCATTCTCACCCTTGGAGTTTGTGAATATAACCTTATTTGGGAAAAGGATCTTTGCAGATATAACAGAGGTTCTCAAGATAAGATTATCCTCAATTACCTTGGTGTGCTTAAATCCAATGACTAGTGTCCTTATAATAAAAAAAGGGGGAAGACAGACACATACAATAGAAAAAAGATGTGAAGATGGAGTCAGAGCTTGGAATGATGGGTCTAAAAGCCGAAGAACATTAAGGATTGCCAACCATTACCAAAATCTAGAAAAGGCAAGGAACAAAGTATCCCCTAGAGCATTTTGAGAGAATATAGGCCTGCCAAGACATTGATTCCAGACTTCTAGCATCTAGAACTGTGAGAGAATAAATTTATGTTATTTCAGACCACGAAGTTTGTAGTACTTTTTTTACAGAAGCCCTGGGAAAATATAAAACTACAAATAAATGAGATAATTTCCAGAAACATAAAACATCAAATTTGACCCAAGTAGGAAAAAATATCTCAATAGACCAAATGACCATGATAGAAAATACAGAACTTTCCCTTAAGAATCTATGAGGCCTAGATGGTTTCAGAGAGTTCATTCTATGAACGTCTAGAGTGTAAATAATCCAATTCTACTTAAAATATTTCAGAACATAGAAAAAGAGGGAAAACGTCCAAATTTAACTTTCAAGTATATTTAATCTTTGGAGTTTTATTTCTTTTTGGAAATTTTATGAGTAGTTTATTTTTGAATTTGTGTTTATTTCTATAATGCTGGTTTTGTTTTTTATTGTTATTGCTATTGTCTTTACATAACTTATTTAAAATTTTTCCCCCTTAAAACTCACTGGCCTTTTTTTTTAAACATCTTTATTGGAGTATAATTGCTTTACAATGGTGTGTTAGTTTCTGCTTTATAACAAAGTGAATCATCTATACATATACATATATCCCCATATCTCTTCCCTCTCTTAATATTCCATCTAATCTCATTGCAGATACTCTGATCGTTTTGTTGAATAACATGGCTAAACATATTTAAAAATAAAATATAGAAGAGGAAATTATTTATTTAACCTTGGGGTAAATTTAATTAATGCATCAATCTGACTCATTTCAGTGCCCAATAGTGGCAAAATCTAAAATAACATCCAGCGGTTCTAGTGAGCAATTGTTGATATTGGGGATGGAGCTCATGAGGGTAAAACATAAATAACTGGTATGTTGCTAGTAATGTTTTCCAAGGATGGATAACCATAACTCAGATTCACCTGAAGAATAATGGTTAAGCTTAATGTGTTAGGACAAAAAGCTAGGGTACATGTCTATCTATAATCATAAAAGACATTGACTCAGTGGCATAAAATCAATATTATGCTAAAATAATGTCTATCAGGTCAGGCTAGTAACACCAGTTGTTGATGAAGATGTGGACCACCAGGAACTCATATACTTCTTGTACAAAGAAAATTTGGTAAAGCTTAGTTGAATTGCATATACATATATCCTAACCTAGGTGTGTATGTCTGTTACCTTGACCCAAGCATCCTTCCTCCCCAACCTGCTATCCAGGCCCACCTTTGTAAGAAGAGCAGCTTGGCATGATGAAGCAAGTGATGGTATCAGAATTTTCACATTGTCATGCAAAGCCTTTAATTCTAAATGCCAAAGCAAAAACAAAACAAAACAAAATTAAGAGATATCAAATATTCAGTAACACTAGACATTTGCGGTGTTTTGGAAAGGCTATATGCATGTATACAGAAGCTTGAGACTATTTAAAAGAAAGTGAGTCACTCCTTAAAATTTGGTCATCATCATTAATATTAAGGTCTGTCTCCATTTCCCCTCCCTTGACAAACCCTCATATCCCATATAAGGGTGTTTTTCAGATTAATTCATCTAACTATAGCTTCATCAGACCCAGAGAGCATTTGGATATAGAAAGTTTACTGGAAAATCATCTTAGATGAACATCTGTTGGGGAATGAACAAAGCAGAATTGGGCAGAAAGTTTAATGTTGATGTAGTCCCAACAATGGAGACATCTGAGCTCACAGTGAGCGCTACACTTAAGATGGCCAAGCAGAGTTGTCCTAAAATGAGGAAACAGGGCTGGGTTGACTACTCATTGGATTGATGCTACCCCTGGGAAGGAGACATGCCTTGGGCAAGGTGACCCACTTCAGATGAGGAAAATGCTGGTGGTGAGTAGATGTAAACACTAGACATCAGCTGTTTACAGCAGCATCTGAATGAGTAGTAAGTGCTTCTATCATACAGGGAGGATCTTATTGGTGACCCACAGAATTCACTAAAATAACACTTGTTACCATTACCCTAAGGTTTTACCAGACTTAATAGATCACTGGAAAATAGATGAAAATACAGTCTCTTGGGTTTGACATTTTTTCCCAAGGAAGCCTTTTGTAAAGTATGTCTGGGGAATGAAAAAAAAAATCATGGAAATCTTAATTTACCAAATTGCAATTAGAAACATCATCTGAAAAACCAAAGCAATTCTAAGTAACCTGATAATATTTTTTACATTCCTTGGCCTTTCATATCCCTTCTAACATCACTGCTATGTTAATTTTGATATGCAATCACTCCAACACCACAGCCAGCACCTAATCATGATATCCAAAGTTTATTTTTCTTTCTATTCTATAAGCCACATTAAATGAACATTTTGGTTGTTGGCAAATAATCTGTTTGCACTCTACAAAAGAGAAGATCAGGAGTAATGCAAATAAGAATACATGAAAAAAGGGTAAAAATAGCATAATCAGTGCTATTTTTTTAGCACTAATCAGTGCTAAAAACTAAAACAATCAGTTTTAGCTTTTGTGAAGTCAAACTTTATGCCTTGGGACGATGACACAGATGTAATCTCCTTGCCACATTATTGAGTTCTCATAATGAAAGTTAAGCGAACAATGACATGCTAAGCAGATCATGAAATTCAGGAAGCATGTGGTAGTTGTTTAATATTTTAACGAAATACTTTTAAAACTTTAAAACAATGGAAAGTTTGTCCCATAAATGAAATTTCAAAGGCAGGTCCTGAGTGGAAATTAGACACTACATTGGTAATTACTGGACTCACACAGAATTGAGCACTTCACTTTCACTGTAACGTATTTTGGAGGATTTTAGGAGAGATGTATTGGAGTCAAAGTATAAGAAATGTACAAATGATCCAGAAGTTGGGTCTGTTTAGAGATAATTTTTGACATCTTTCAGTAAGCTTGCTGGAAAAAAATTTCTGGGTTTTGGTCATTATTTGCATCTCCAAGGGTGAGTCTTAGGGTCCACTTGAGGATCCAAGCTTGGAAAATATTCAGAGCTGTTCATGTCAGGGATCTTTTGAATGGTGTTTGCAGTACAGGGAACATCTTTTTCTGCAAAACTCTTGGATGGAATATGGACTAAATCACACAGAGTGACCTTCTTCATATGCTCCTTCTGTAACTCATGCTTTGGAACAACAGCCAGAAAATATTCCTCAAGACTGAGGATGTGATTAATTGCTTTTGTGACTTTATTAGGGAGTCCAGTCACAGTGACGATGTTTGCATCTTGGACTCCTCTAGGAGGGAAAGAGATGTCAACCTGAAATTGATACATGATTTTATGAATGGCTTTTCCACGGGATCAAATAATGTGGCCATGAACACGATAGTTTAGTGAAATTTGCTTAGTAACTGTTTTTTCAAACTTTTGCACCATTTCCATTATTGTATCCCGAGTGGCTATGGTATTATTTTTATATCCAATGTTTGTGATTTCGTCTTGTATCTCATTGCTCCCTTTACTTGGAAAATGGATAGTAACTTTATGCTCTAAACCAATTTTAGCAATAACTAACCCCTTCTGACCAATGATCTTGGGGTACTATTTGGGGTCTAATGTGAACTTGAGTCTGAAATTTCTTAATGATCGATCATCTATTTCAGTTTGTAAAGCTTTGACTTGTTCTTGTAATCTAGCCTTGGCTTGTTCTACATTTGCAGCAAGGCCAGTGATGGAAATGTTATCAGACTCTAATTCAAGTGCTGATACCTGTATATTAACTTCAAACTCATCCATTATCTTGCGTATCCTACTTCCTTTCTGACCAATGATGTAACGATGTAGATCAAAGGGCGCATCTACTTCAGCAGTGACAGGAATTAAAGCCTTAAGGGCTTCCATGGCTGCTTCACACTTTTCCTTTTGGCCTGAGATAAATATGGTGTCACATTTTGTTGGGGAAATAGAAGCAGCTCCTGTAGTGCTCTTTTCCCTTTCCTTATTTTCTAGAACAGCTGGCTGTTTATTGGTAAGTGAAATCTCCTCTCTCTCTGGGAATTTGATTTGAACACTATAATCTCTAGTGATTTGTCTGATCCGAGAACATATTGGTCCCATGAAAAACTGAGGGAACTTCTGGGGAATAACACATTCTGTTGCTACTTCATTGTCCAAATCCCCATTAACCTCTTGAATATGTTTATTGACTGCTTCTACACAGGCTTTGCTCCTTTGATTGTGACTTTGTTACTCTGTTCTCCTGAACATGAAAAGTTAATAATCACACCACCATACTCCTCAGTCATCTCCTGTAACACCTGGCCCCTTTGCATAAAAAAGTGCTGGTCATACATGGGATTTATCAGTATGTTGTCCTCTACCACATTATCTAGATTTGTAATTAAACCGTCTAGTTTCTTTTTTTTTCTTTTTTTTTTTTTTTTTTTTTTTGCGGTACGCGGGGCTCTCACTGTTGTGGCCTCTCCCATTGTGGAGCACAGGCTCCGGACGCGCAGGCTCAGCGGCCATGGCTCAAGGGACCAGCCGCTCCGCGGCATGTGGGATCTTCCCTGACCGGGGCACGAACCCGTGTCCCCTGCATCAGCAGGCGGACTCTCAACCACTGCGCCACCAGGGAAGCCCCGGTCTAGTTTCTTTTGTGCATCTTTGACAGACTTCTCTGTCCCTATAATAGTTAACAAGTCTTGATCCTTGTCCTCAGGGATAGGGAAAATTATACATGCTCTAGTCTCTTCACAGACTTTGGGAACATTGCCTCCATTTTTACTCATGAGGAATTTATGATACTCTGGCTTGAAATGGAGGACCACAGAATAACTCTTGGTTTGCTCTTCTACTAGTTGCAGCAGCTTTTTCTTGGCCACCTCCACATTTTGGTCAGGTCCCCTAATAACGACTCTTTGAAGTCCCGAGTTGTTTTTTGGAAAGTGGATATGGATACTTCCACATTCTTCCGTGACTGCACCAATCAAACCGTCTTTAGAGTCAATAAAGGATCTGTGTAGATTGGAAGGAATAGAAATTTCTAGTTCTGAAATATTGGCTATATCTTTCTGAATTGAAAGAATCAAATCACGAGCCACTTCACAGTTTGCTGGCTTTCCACTGATGACAATATTTTCTGAGTCGCTATTTGCTAATGAAAGATTAATTTTGGTGTTGCTTGCTGCACAGATTTCTTTGATGTTTGCACCTCCTTTTCCAATGATATTTTTGTGAAGCCTTTTGAAGATGAGAATAGTTATGGAATAGGTACTTTCTACAATGTCTGTCACCACATTCTCCAAATATTACATGCATTTTTCTAATTCATTTCTTGGTCCTCTAATTTGGACAATGTCACTTTTTTTTTGTGCTGGGTCAGGAAAAGTAATTAGAACCTCTGGAAACTTCTTACGGATGTCATGTATCCATTCACCTTTCTGCCCAATGATTGCGTGGTGAAATCTTTGCTCAATGATTAAGTCATTGTGCTCATTTTCTAAATGAGAAGCAAGTTCAAGAAGTTCTTTCTTGGCCTGTTGGGCACCATGAGATTCCCTCTCAATGCTGATCTAGTTATTCTTTGCATTTTCAGGTGAGATTAGCACAGAAACTTTATTCCTTTCTTTAATCCCATTTATGATAACACCTTTCTTCCTTGTCAGGAGTTTGTGAAACTTATAGTCAACATTAATCTCTGCATAATCCATCCTGTTAATAAGATCTTTTACTATGACCTCAATTTGTTCTTTAGCATAATTAACATCTTCTGTCAGCCCTTCTATTGTAATTTTATCTTCTCCAGTAAAATGTATGTGAACTTTTGGCATGTTCTAAGTAATTGTAGATATATTATAACCTTTCTTACCAATAACAAATCTGTGAAGCCAGGAAGGTACAGAGATAGAGGAAAGAGTGTAAACTTTGGTATTTGAGTAGGCTTCAGTAAATGCCTTCCTTAAACTTTCAGGCTTACAATGATATGTCACAGAATCTGACATGCTCTGTGAGGGTGAGATCTCTATTGAAACTCCAGTTCTTTCCAGGATCTCCTGGATGGAATTATTTTGGGGACCTATGTACATTTGTGCTGCAACTTCCTCTCCACATCTATGGATGTGGTTTTCTCTGTAGTATTGTCAAAAATCTTCTTTACACAAGCCTGATCCTGATCTAGTTGTTGCTTTTTTCCAGGAAAGCTTATTTGTATCTGATTGGCACTAGATGGTGAGATGTGGATGTGGTCCTCCATTTCCTGTAGGATTCTGTCAAAAGTTTTATTGGATGGTCCAGCAATGAAAGGATGAAATGCTTTTCCCACATCTAACCTTTCTTGTTCAGTAGACATAAGTAAGACTTCATGTGGAGCCTTTTTCATGATCTCTTTGGTGCCAATAGTATTGATCCAGGTGCTGTGGTTAACTGGGCATAAGGTCTTGTTCAGTAGACATAAGTAAGACTTGTCTTGTTCAGTAGACACACTTGTCTTGTTCAGTAGACATAAGTAAGACTTCATGTGGAGGCTTTTTCATGATCTCTTTGGTGCCAATAGTATTGATCCAGGTGCTGTGGTTAACTGGGCATAAGGTCTGAATGTTGGTTGCAGCTTTTTGTTCTAGGTCTTGCAGTTTTTCACCAATCTTGCCTAGCAAGACTAGCAAAGCAAAGATGTTCTTTGGGAATGGAAGCTGTAGTTAAAACTTGTTTCTTAAAACATGCAAAAATCTCCTCCTGAGCTTTCGTGACAGATTCTGGCTTACCAGAGACTATAATGTAGAGGCATTGGTTTTTGACAAAAGTTATTTCTAGGTTGGCACCAGTTCTTTGCATGAAGTCTAGATAGAATTTTGCTTGTGTACCTTCCTCAAACAGATTAACATAGTGTTTCTCCTCCAGAGGCACATAAAACCTTGAGTGATGACTGATGTCATGATAAGTTGACTATTATTGTTTGAGGATGCAGCAGGCTCCTGAGCATTTTCCAACCAACTTGTTTTCTCTAGAAGTTCAGCAAATTTATCTTTGGAGTTTGGCGTGTCAAGATCCTCTTCTGAATTTAAAGCAGTAAAATCATTATCTTTTTGAATGTATCTACTTGGGTGCTGTTAAATTTTCTTTGTAATTCATAGTTGATTTTTAATTATTTAGAGGTGTTGCAGCTACATGGTCAGTAGCCAGAAAATTCATCCTGTAGCTGCCTTTTTGCATAATACTGTGTGGGAAAAATAAATATTTTAAAGGCATAATTCCTTTCCAAATTAATCTATAAACTCAAATCAATAAAAATTGAAATCCTAATATTTATAGAACTCATAAAAATATCCAAGGTTCATCTATTCTACTGTTATGAGAGTACCAAGATAAGGTTCAAATTATAGGGACTGTGAGGAAACAGCCACCATTTTGTTAAAGAAGAGAAATATATCTTTTGATTATTCTTATCAGAGTCATCTCAAACCTCATTTTGCCTTACCCAGTGCCATCATTTTTTGACCTTTGGCACTATTGACTGCAAATTATTTTTGGAAAAATATAATTCTCTAGTCTTCAATAATACCATATTTACAGGGTTTCCTTATTTTCTTAATAGCTTTTTGAAGAATAATTTATATACTATAAAATTCACATAGTCTATGCATACAATTTAATGATTTTTAGTTAATTTACAGTGCTGTACAGCCATCACAACAACCCAGGCTAAGAACATTTCCATCACCCGAAAGAGCTTCCTCATGCTCATTTGCAGGTAATCCTGTTTCCACACCCAGACAAAACTAATTTATTTATTTTTCCTCTATAAACTTGCATTTCCTGGACATTAAATAAAAATATTATCAAACAGTATAAGAGGGTCTTTTGTACCTTGATTCTTTGCCTTTACAATCCGGTTTTTGGATTCAACCATATTATAGCATATATCAGTAGTATATTCCTTTTAATTGCTCAAAAATGCTTCAATTCTATTTACTTTTACCTTAATGACTGTTGTAACTCAATCTTCTTTCCTGGCTCCAAGACCTCCACTGGGACTCTATATACCCAAGTGTTACAGGATGCTCTTTTGGACTCCTTTCTTTGTCTATATTTTTTCCATATGTGATGTAGTTTACACTCATAACATTGAATATCATTGACAGACTGATGATCCTCAAATCTACTACTCCAACCCTGAAATGCAATGTGTATATGCATAAACCTTCTTCATATCATCACTTGAATGTCTAATAGTCCTTTCAAATGTAATATATCAAGTGAACGCTTGATTTTGTCCCCAGACTTTCTCTTCTTGGAATATTCTGAAACTCAGAAAATGTCCCCAGGGTTTTCTCCTATTTCTCAGGCCAAGTACTTGGCATCATCTTTGACTTCTCACTTTCTTTCACATAACACATGTAAAGTAAGAACATTCTTGTTAATCTAAGTCTGATCTATTCTCATCATTTCCATTCTACATTCTTAGTTTAAGCCAGCATGTCAATACTGTAACAAGTATTGAATTGCTATACCACTCCTACTCTTGGCTTCTTATGACCTATTTTCTACAAAACATTCAAATAAGAGGTGATGTCAGCATCATTGTGGTATAAAACATTCTTCCTTTTTGTCTCCCTTTTTAAACAATGAATTAAACATCCATCCACGGACAAAAACACCTTTGTGGGAGTTGTGGGATCCAGCACAGTATACCAAGGGATATGGAAGGAGTCTCACCCACCTGTGCATCTGGTAGGAGGTAAACAGATATCGGTATGGGCTGTGGAACTAGAAGAGCCAGCAAACCTGCCTCAACCCCTCTCACCACAGTCAAAACAAACAAACAAACAAACAAACCATGGAGAGTGCTGACCTGGTCAGATACCTACAGATGAGAGAGATTTTGCAAAAGTCCAGGCTTCCTGGGGTGGAAATTCCAACATGTCACTGGAGCAAAAAACAAAAAAAATCCTGTTTGGTCACAGTGGAGATGGTATCAGGAATTTTCCCAGTGTCACCCTCCCCCAAGGCAACACTGCACAGGGCTGAAATATCTGGCAACTTTAACCTCTTCTGTGAGAAGAAAGGAGAGCACACATTGCTCAGCTATCCCACTAGTGCAGGATGCTGCTGGAGAAACACATTTCTTTCCAGCAGAACTCAGAGTACTAAGGCAGAAGCTCCATGGTTGGGAGGAGGAAGAAGATTGGGAAAAAGTCAGTGAATATCAAAGTGCATTAAAGTGATATAGTTCCTGCTGACTGTGCTCAGGACTTTAACAGGAGGTCCACCCAGGAGACTCTGGGAGTACCTGTCCTGAAGATCTCCTCAACAGGTTTGCAGGCATCCCTAATAGTGCAAATGCTAAACTCACACCTCTTCCCACTCTGGCCACATGCTCCCAAGTGCAATGGTGAAAGCAAGTCTGGTAAAAAGTGCTATCAGAAAAACAGACCAGGATTGTGGGCAAGGGAGAAACCACAAACTTGAGCTATAACACCACCTTCTGGGAAATAAGAGAGGTTTCTCAGGAACAAGAAAATAAAGGACACATATCATCACCGAAAGATAACAATAAATATCCAATAACTGATCTCAATGGCAGATTTTTGCAATTTAGCTTATAAAGAATTCAAAATAGCTGTTTTGAAGAAACCCGGTGAGCTACAAGAAAACTCAGAAAAACAATTCAATGAAATCAGGAAAAAAATACATAAACAAAATATTTACTGAAGACATAGAAAATGTAATAAGAACCAAACAGAAATTGTGGAGCTGAAGAATTCAATGAATTAAATGAGAAATGTAATAGAGAGCATCTGTATCAGAGTAAAGCAAATGGAAGAAAGAATTGAAAGAATGGAAGTGAGCTAAAGGACAGGAATTTTGAAATAACCCAGTCAAAGTTGAGCAACAACAGAAATGAATGGGGAAAGAACAACAATAAAAGACTAAGTGATTTATGTGATTCCATCAAGAGACAATAATTAGAGTAATCAGGATCCCAAAAGGAGAAGAGACGGAGAAAGGGGCAGAAACTTTATTTAAAGAAATAATAGCTGAGAACTTCCCAAACCTGGAGTGAGACTTGAAAGTCCAAGTTGACAAAGTCAATAGATAATTCTATTATCTCAGTGCAATAGTACATTCTCCAAGACACATTAGATGAAACTGTGAAAAATCAAAGATAGAGAATCCTAAAAGGAGCCAAGTGGGGGGAAATTGTAACTCTTTAAAAAGAAACCTCCATTAGGCAATCAGCAGATTTCTCAGCAGAAACACTACAGGCCAGGGGAGAGTGTAATAACATATTTAAAGTGTTGAATGAAAAATTTGAAAACCAAGAATATTCTATCTAGTAAAGTTATCCTTCAGATCTGAAGGAAAAATGAAGACTTTTCTTGCCAAAAATCTGACAGCATTTATTACTACAAGACCTGCCTTTGAAGAAATGCTAAAAGGATTTCTATAAGCTTAAACAAAATGGCACTACTCAGTGACATGAAAACACTTGAAAGTATATAAAACATTGGTAAAGTTAAATATACAGTCACACTTAGAAAACTGCAACTTTTAATAGGATTGTGTGTTAACCACTTAACTATAATATAAAAGTTAAAGGAGAAGACTATTAAAAATAATTATAGCTACTATAATTTGTTAACAAATATACAATATAAAAGGAGGTAAATTGTGACATCAAAAATAAAAGACAGGGAGTGAAAGAACGAAGTTTGTGTAAGTGATCAAGATTAAGTTGCTATCACCTTGAAATTGACTGTTTTCTCTATGAAATATTTTATGTAAGCCTCATGGTAACTACAAAGCAAGATCTTAGAGTAAATGAACAAATGATAAAGAAAAGGGAAACAGAGCATACTAATATGAAAATCACCATTTTACAGAGGTGGGCAGAAACAGAAGGAAAAAGAAACAATGGATACAAAACATCCAGAAAGCAATTGATGGCATTGGTAAGTCCTTACATATCAATAATTTCTCTTAGTGTAAATGGGTATAATTTAACAATCAAAAGCCACAGAATGGCTGGCTGGATTTATTTTTTAAAGCAAGAGCACATTGTATGCTGCTTACCAGATACTCACTTTGACTCTAAAGATGCTATGTGAGACAAGTCAGACAGAGAAAGACAAATACTATATGGTCTCACTTATATGTGGAAACTTAAGCTGAACTTGTAAAAGCAGAGTACAATATTTGTTACCAGAGGCTGGGGGTGGAGGAATTGGGGATCTGTTGTTTAAGGGTACAAACTTGGAACTACTAGATAAATAAACCCTGGAGTCTAATGAACAGCATAGTGATATACGCAATACTGTATTATAAACTCCATAGTTCCTAAGAGACTATATCTTACTTGTTCCCACCACAAAAAAATGATAATTACATGACATGTTAGAGGTGTTAGCTAACATCACTGTGGCAATTATATTGCAATATACAAATGTATCAAATCAACATGTTGATCACCCAAATGATACATAATGTTATATATCAATTATATCTCAATAAAAATGTTTAAAAAATGATAAATAACAGTCAAAAAGTTGATAAAGCATCAATAAACTCATACTCTTGTCCTTAATACTGTTGAGTGGGTTCCCACTGCAATTAGAATAAAATAAAACTATTAAGTAAAACTGTATGAAATTACCAATGCTTGATTATTTTTATCTATGAAAAGACATTTTATCTAATTCTTTTTGACCTTTTAAATCCTTTAGGACACAATCCCTTTCAACCTCAATTGTCTCATCTACCAGTCATGTTTCTATTATGTTACTGCTACATTGGTCCATCTGTTGTTTGGCCATGTCTTGTGCAATTATTCTTCAAAGCCTTACCATTTGCTAGTTCATCCATTTGCAAATCTCCTATTTCCAAGTCTCCTGTACTTTCCTCCTCTTATCATTCACTTCAAACATCATCTTAACTCAAATATCTCCTAAAAGATGACTTCTCTGCCTGACCTAACTAAATAAACTCTTCACTCTATCACTTTGCTCTTTTCTTTACTATTTTATTTACTTCAGTGACACAGTTAGGGTCTATCGCTATGCTTCCTAATACACACACACACATACACACACACACACACACACACACACACACATTAGGATGTAAGTTCCTTGATTTCAAGAATTTGTTTGTTCATTGCTGTATTTTCATTGCCTAGTAGGGTGTGTCATGCTCCAAGAACTAAAAATTATGTTTTATGGCTAATAATTCAAATGACAAGCAGAAAAAATAAAACAATAAAATACAGCAAAAGCATATTCTATTGAACATAAAAAGGCACTTAAAAATCAATACAGGAGTGCCTTCAAGATGACAGAGGAGTAAGACATGGAGATCACTTCCTCCCAACAAATACATCAAAAATATATCTACATGTGGAACAACTCCTACAGAACACTTACTGAACGCTGGCAGAAGACCTCAGACTTCCCAAAAGGCACGAAACGCCCCACATACCTGGGTAAGGCAAAAGAAAAAGGGAAAAACAGAAATAAAATAATAGGGATGGGACCTGCACCTCTGGAAGGGAGCTGTGAAGGAGGAAAAGTTTCCACACACTAGGAAACCTTTTCACTGGGGGGTGGGTGAGTGGGAAGCTTCAGAGCCACAGAGGAAAGCCCAGCAACTGGGGTGCAGAGAGCAAAGTGGAGAGATTCTCGCATAGAAGATCAGTGCCAACCAGCACTCACCAGTCTGAGAGGCTTGTCTGCTCACCTGGTGGGGCGGGGGATGGGGGTGGGGGCAGTTGGGAGTTGAGGCTTGGGCTTTGGAGGTCAGATCCCAGGGAGAAGACTGGGGTTGGCTGCATGAACACAACCTGAAAGGGGGCTAGTGCACCACAGCTAACCAGAAGGAAGTCCAGGGAAAGCATTTGGAACTGCCTAAGAGGCAAGAGACCAATGTTTTAGGGTGTGTGAGGAGAGGAGATTCAGAGTACCACCAAAACGAGCTTCAGAGACAGGCACGAGTCACAGTTATCAGCACGAACACCAGAGACAGGCGTCAAATGCTAACACTGCTGCTGCAGCCACGAAGAATCCTGTGTGCAAGCGCAGATCACTATCCACACTTACCCTCCTGGGAGCCTGTGCAGCCTGCCACTGCCAGCATACTGCGATCCAGGGACAACTTCTCCAGAACACACAGCACACCTCAGGCTGTTGCAACATCGTGGGAGCATCTGCCGCCACAGGCTGGCTCAGCATTCTATACCTCTCCATCCCCCCAGTCTGAGTGAGCCAGAGACCCTTAATCAGTCACTCCTTTAACCCCCTCCTGTCTGGGCAAAGAACAGACACCAGAGGGTGACCTTCATGCAGAGACAGGACCAAATTCAAAGCTGAACCCTAGGAGCTGTGTGAAAAAAGAAGAGAAAGGGAAATTTCTCCATGAAGCCTCAGGAGCAGTGGATTAAATCCCCACAATCAGCTTGATGTACCCTGCATCTGTGGAACACCTGAATAGACAACGAATCATGCCAAAACTGAGTCCATGCACTTTGGGAACCACTGTAGAATTTGGGTTTGCTGTATGCGACTGACTAGTTTCTGATTTTTATGTTTATCTTAGTATAGTTTTTAGCACATGTTATCATTGGTGGATTTGTTTAGTGGTTTGGTTGCTCTCTTTTTATTACATTTATTTTTTAATTGAATAATATTTTTTAAATTTTTTATTTTAATAACTATTTTATTTATTTTCTTTCTTTCTGTTCTTTCTCCCTTTTCTACTGAGCCATGTGGCTGACAGGGTCTTGGTGCTCTGGCCAGGTGTCAGGCCTGAGTCTCTAAGGTGAGAGAGCCGAGTTCAGGGCATTGGTCCACCAGAGACCTCCCAGCCCTTCATAATATCAATCGACGAGAGCTCTTCCAGAGATCTCCATCTCAATGCTAAGACCCAGCTCCACTCAACAGCCAGCAAGCTACAGTGCTGGACACCCTATGCCAAACAACTAGCAAGACAGGAACACAACACCACCCATTAGCAGAGAGGCTGCCTAAAATCATAATAAGGTCACAGACATCTGAAAACACACTAATGGATGCGGTCCTGCCCACCAGAAAGAAAAGATCCAGCCTCATGCACTAGAACACAGGCACCAGCCTCCTCTACCAGGCAGCCTACACAACCCACTGAACCAATCTAACCTACTGGAGGCAGACACCATAAACAACAGGAACTATGAACCTGCAGCCTGAAAAAAGAAGACCCCAAGCACAGTAAGTTAAGCAAAACTAGTAGACAGAGAAATACACAGCAGATGAAGAAGCAAGGTAAAAACCCAACAGACAAAACAAATGAAGAGGAAATAAGCAGTCTACCTGAAAAAGAATTCAGAGTAATGAGAGTAAAGATGATCCAAAATCTTGGAAATAGAATGGAGAAAATATAAGAAATGTTTAACAAGGACCTAGAAGAAATAAAGAGCAAACAAACAATGATGAAATTAAACATTAAATAAACAAATGATAAATGGAATTAAAAATTCTCTAGAAGGAATCAATAGCAGAATAACTGAGGCAGAAGAATGGATAAGTGACCAGGAAGATAAAATAGTGGAAATAACTACTGCAGAGCAGAATAAAGAAAAAAGAATGAAAAGAATTGAGGACAGTCTCAGAGATTTCTAGGACAACATTAAATGAACCAACATTCGCATTATAGGGGTCCCAGAAGAAGAAGAGAAAAAGAAAGGGACTGGGAAAATATCTAAAGAGATTACAGTTGAAAACTTCCCTAATATGGATAAGGAAATAGTCAATCAAGTCTGTGGAGCCCCATACAGGATAAATCCAAGGAGAAACACGCCAAGATACATATTACTCGAACTATCAAAAATTAAATACAAAGAAAAAATATTAAAAGCAGCAAGGGAAAAACAACAAATAACATACAAGGGAATGCCCATAAGGTTAGCAGCTGATCTTTCAGCAGAAACTCTGCAAGGCAGAAGGGAGTGGCAGGGCATATTTAAAGTGATGAAAGGGAAAAACCTACAACCAAGATTACTCTAGCCAGCAAGCATCTCAATCAGATTTGATGGAGAAATTAAAACCTTTACAGACAAGCAAAAGCTAAGAGAATTCAACACCACCAAACCAGTGGTGGTTTGAATGGATAAAGAATATGTAGCCCATATATACAATGGAATATTACTCAGCCATAAAAAGAAACAAATTTGAGATATTTGTAGTGAGGTGGATGGACCTAGAGTCTGTCATACAGAGTGAAGTAAGTCAGAAAGAGATAAACAAATAACATATGCTAACACATATATATATAGAATCTAAAAAAAAAAAGGTTATGGAGAACCTAGGGGCAGGACAGGAATGAAAATGCAGACGTAGAGAATGCAGTTGAGGACACGGTGGGGGGAAGGGTAAGGTGGGACGAAATGAGAGAATGTCATGGACTTATATATACTACCCAATGTAAAATAGATAGCTGGTGGGAAGCAGCCACATAGCACAGGGAGATCAGTTCGGTGCTTTGTGACAACCTAGAGGGCTGGGATAGGGAGGGTGGGAGGGAGATGCAAGAGGAAGGGGATATGAGGATATATGTATACATATAGCTGATCCACTTTTTTACACAGCCCAAACTAACACACCATTGTAAAGCAACTATACTCCAATAAAGATGTTAAAAAAAATAGAGGGATTGGGTTTCTCAGACAGAAGTGAATCATATTTACGAGTGCTGGTGAAATTAGATGAGTGGTTGAAAATGTAAGAAATCTCAATAGAGGTAAATACACACTACTATATATATAATAGATATCTAATAAGGACCTACTGTAGACAACAGGGAACTCTTCTCAATACTCTGTAATGACCTACATGGGAAAAGAATCTAAACAAGTGGATATATATATATAACCAATTCACTTTGCTGTACAGGAGAAACTAACAAAACATTGTAAATCAACTATACTCCAATAAAAATTTAAAAAAAAAGAAAAACTGAAATTATGACCTCATGTTATGCTTTATCTTGGCATCTTGGACAATAAATAAAGAATGATATAGATAAAAAAAGAAATCAATACAACAATGCAGCAGGAAAATAAGTGCCTTATGTAAACAAAAGAGAAAATGTGAATGACCAAAAGAAAAAATTAATTCAGTTTCTCTAATACTTATGAAAACACAAATAAACTATCCATAATATTACCATTTTCATAATATTAGCAAATATTAAAAAGTTTAACCACAATAAGTTTGGACTAGGACAATTCTTACTTTCAATTAGTGTATTTATTTTGCTGCTGACCTGTACCAAACAATTCTTGGAACTGTACTGGTCAATGAACCACACTTTAATTAGCATTGGACTAGGATGTGGGGGATGGGCATGCTACTAATGCAAATGTCAATTGTTAGAAGCAGCTTTTGGAGCATTTGTCAATATATATCATTGATAAATTGTACACACCCTTTACTCCAGAGTCAAATTTCTAAGAGAAACACATGCCTATATCTATCAGGGAACATTTTTCAGGATCCTCATAACAGAACTGTCCCATTAATAAACAATTTAAGACCAAAACCATAACCATAAATTAAAAAGATGCTTACATATTTGTGATATATTAATCCATTCAATGGAATATTGAATATGTGATTATATAAAAGAAATTAACATGTACTCATATATATAGACATCAATAACAAAAATAAGTTAAATATGTTTAATATTTTTATAGCATCATACTGTCTCTATATTTAAAAATCACATCTAAATCTTTAATGATGCTATATATTGTGAATATTAGGTATGTGTATTTTGCATGTGCATAGTAAAGTCTTTAGAATATACGTATAAGGATACGTTTAACTAATGGATTTAGGCTCAGGGATAGGATTCAATGGTACTACACTTTTAATATATCAAATTGTGCTTTAATCAATTGAAGTTTCTCTCTATATCAATACTTTATTAGGAGTTTTTGCACTCAGAACTTATGAAGCAGATGTAAATTTGATAATAAATGACTGGGGTTCATACCTTTTTAAAATAACTCTCTTACATTTCATTATATATGTTCATAAAAAGTGAGCTATAACTAATGGACTTACCCAGGATTGTAAAATGTTATTCATTAAAAATTTTCAGTTAGAAGAATAATGTCTCTGTTAGTGTGACTTTCCTGATATGTGTCTCAGGCTGCCCTCCTCTCTACAGAGTCTCGAAAATCCCATATCAAAAAATGTACAGTTTAGGTTTTAATATAAATATAAATGTTTTGAAATGAATGAAATGATAGGATATCAAAATATGCTGGATGTAGTTAAAAACATAAAAGTAAATTTATACCCATAAATGCCTAAAATAGAAAAGAAAATCCAAATCAGTGATATGGCTTCCATCTTAAGAAACTAAAAAAGAAAAAAAAACATAAACTATAGGGAAAAAAGCAAACAATAAAGGGTACAAATACTTTAAAGAGAAAACAGAAAAACAATACTGAAAATCAACAAAATCAAGAGTTTGTAAAAAAATCAACAAAACTTATTAACCTCTAGTCATACTTATCATTCTTAAAAAAGATACAAATTACTAATATCAACCATGAAAAAGGGGACATCACAAGAGAATCTTCATTAGTTAAAAAAGTAACAAGATAATATTTTAAAACTCTCCTTTTTAAGGCAATGATATTTAAAATATACCTGGAAGAAGAATACTTCCACAAGATGTTCCTAGTAATACCAGAAAACAAATCATTGACTAGATAAATTTAGAAAATAAATAGGTTAACAAAATTAAACAAGTAGTGTTTTCTTCAGATTTTTTCAAACATACAAGAAAAATATATAGTGAACACAATTTCCCAACTTATTGGACACATTATACTGTAAGTTATCTAAAATCACATTGAAAACAGTTGGAAAATAATTATTTTAAGAAATTACCATGAATGAAAATATATGTGAGTGGAGGGGAGGAGGCTACTCCAAGTTCTGTATTTTCCTTAACAGAAAATATACCTCCAAATAATAAATATTTTCTCATAGTTAAAGCACTGACTATAAACATGATATAGTTTTTTAGAAAGCCATTAAGTGGAGAGAGGTATTTCTATTCAATTTTGTAAACATTACCCATGTTTAAGTCATTCTCCCAAGAGTAATCAAGATTTTTCTAAACATGCTTTCATGCAAAAATAAGTTTTGAGAAGAACAACAACAAAAAAAAAGATATCTTTAAAAAATGTTTAATATATTCTCTTATCTTATGTTCTCTACAAATCCAGTAATCTTCACTATCTCTTTGGTTGGTAAATTTCTAAAATTAGAAACTTACCTTACAAGTTGCCTAAATAATATTTTTAACATCTTTATTGGAGTAAAATTGCTTCACAATGGTGTGGTAGTTTCTGCTTTATAACAAAGTGAATCAGCTATACATATACATATATCTCCATATCTCCTCTCTCTTGCATCTCCCTCTCACCCTCCCTATCCCACCCCTCTAGGTGGTCACAAAGCACTGAGCTGATCTCCCTGTGCTATGCGGCTGCTTCCCACTAGCTAGCTATTTTACATTTGGTAGTGTATATATGTCCATGCCACTCTCTCACTTCGTCCCAGCTTACCCTTCCCCCCCGCCCCCGTATCCTCAAGTCCATTCTCTACATCTGCGTCTTAATTCCTGTCCTGCTCCTAGGTTCTTGAGAAGCTTTTTTTTTCTTTTTTTAAATTCTATATATATATGTGTTAGCATACAGTATTTTTCTCTTTCTGACTTACTTCACTCTGTATGACAGTATCTAGGCCCATCCACCTCACAACAAATAACTCAATTTCGTTTCTTTTTATGGTGAAGTAATATTCCATTGTATATATGTGCCACATCTTCTTTATCCATTCATCTGTCGATGGACACTTAGGTTGCTTCCATATCCTGGCTATTGTAAATAGTGCTGCAATGAACATTGTGGTACATGACTTTTTTGAATTATGGTTTTCTCAGGGTATATGCCCAGGAGTGGGGTTGCTGGGTCATATGGTAGTTTGTCTAAGTAATTTGAGATGACAATTTCTTGCAACTGCTAATTTGCCTGGTTATGAATGAAAAAGCTGAGGACAAAAATTTTAGACTTCCATTTCTCAAAACCTGCAATGATCTGTACTTAAAATACAGCATTCCCTATTAAAAGCCATAACTGACTGGACATTGGAATGTAGTTTATTTATATGAGATTTTAAGACCAAAGAAAAGATCTCTCCTCCAAATTAGAAATTTAGATACTCAGACTCTTTCATGCAATAATATTGTCAGAAAAGTTCAAAAGGATTTTCTTTGATATGTTCTCAAAATAAATGGATCAACTGTTACTAAGAATTAATAAATACCTTAATAAAAAATTACAGTACAAAAGAAATTATAGTACAATATGTGTCCAAGCAGAGACTAATGTATATTATCATTAGTATTTCTAAATAGAATTTGAATTGTTTAATGAAAGGTTTATTTACTCCCAAATTCAGCAGCCTTTTTTTTTTTAATATTCTGCTTTGACCATAAACCTGTTGAAATGTAAAAAGTAAGAGCTTTTTAGTTTTTATTGATGGGTTTTGGCACTAAGAATAAAAGATACACACACTCATACCACACACACAATACCCTCAGAAAGCCTTACAAATATTTTAAAACGTGGCAATCTGACAGTTACAAAAATGGCTTAATGATTGCATCAGAAAGTGCTGAATAAATATGGATTGTTGTTTTAAGTGATTTTATAATGAAAAGACATTGGTCTGTCTGTTGAATTTTAAATTTCACCATCAATATATTACTGTACATTACTACAAACACCCTCATGTGTGCATGTGTGTGTGAGAGTGTGTGTATTTGTATATCTTTTACCTGTAAATGGTGAATTATTAGACTGCTGTAAGTTATTGCTAAAGCACTATGCATCTACACGCTATTCAGGCAATCTGTGCAAAATGTTGGGTAACTATGTGACAGAAAATATTAAACCCAACCAAGTTAACTTAAGATATACTCTACTCAACTTGTAAATAAAACTTGTAACTCTAAAAAAAAGAGAAAATAGGTTATAAAATGCTTGTGGGAAAATAGACCATATAAAAGATGAATTATGAGGAGAGATAAAAAAAGGTTGGCATAAACAGAAGTGGCTAAAAAAAATATTGTCATCCATCATCATCAGACAAATATTAAAACACAATCCAGTAGAAGTTTCCTGCAAAAATCCAAAAAGGAACAAATATAACTGCAGAAGGTGAATTAGCAGACTGGTCTGAGCAGGCATTAAACCACTATACATGCAAGGGATGCCAAGGCAACTTAGACAGAATTTTGATGGACTTTGTGATCTAACATAAAGTTCAACCAAGGTGGAAACATGTCTATAGTGGTGATAATGTCCATACTAGCATATTAAAGTTACACTGCACTCAAGTAATAGATGAAAGTTAAATAACTATATATGTAGACATATAATTTATATTTATATACATTGATATATACATGATATTAAAATTTAAAAATACATAATATTAGTATAATTAGTAATTATAGGTTTAAAGGTATGGTGATCCTAAATTCATAAATAAGTATAAGTTGTGAGAATAGATTATAAATATGTACCAGAAGAAGGCTAGTTAGAACATGGCAATATATAGATGCATCTGACACACTTTCAAAAATCAGGAATGAAGAAAAAAGTGTGACCTGCCAAGGCTGAATTGTCAGACTTATGTGAGATAGCACTCTCATTTTGCATCAGAAATTTACCTGGGAGGCTTTGAATTTTGAGGGACTCTATGACCTTACATTGAAAAATTCAACCAGTTTGGCCATACACCTAGAGTACTAGATATTATGAGTACTATTGTGAGGCTAATATATTAAATATATATACAAGTGATAGATATAAATTCAATGACATAACCAAAGAGAGGATAAAGTATACAGACATTATGGTTCAAAATATATGGTGATTAAAGGGATAAGAAGAGAATAATTTGCAAAGAGTGATAATAGAGTGACAATGGCTAATAACGGAGGGTGCTGAAAAATAGATCATTACAATTAGAATTTTAAAGATAGAAAAATAAAACATCCAGAACTAAAAATATAAACCAAACAAATATCACATGATATATCAGAATAATATTAAAGGAAAGAAACCAATATTTACAAATAATTTTGTAGAACTTTCAAAGGACAAGAATAAAGTTAGAAATCAAAAAAAAATTCCAGGAAAGGTAAAACTATTACCTGGAAAGGGTGAATAATCAGACTGATCTATGTTGGCTCTATAACACTGTGCACAAGAAGGCTGCCAAAGCAATCTAGAACTTTGAGGGACTGACATCACAATGAAAATACTAACCAAGATATCCACATGCTCACAGTACTAGGATTGGCCTAGGCTAGGATATTAAATATATATAAATATGGTACATGTATGGTATAAGTAAAAATATAAAAACAAAAAGAGAAAAGAGAAAGCAAGGCACAGAAACATTATGGTATAAAATATATGATTAAAGAGATAAAAAAATGAATGATTTAGAAGGAGCAATAATAGAATGACAAACAGATATAAAGAAGGTTGCTGAAATAGACCATTACAACTACATTTTTAAAAATTCCAGAACTGAAAATGTAAATCAAACAATTATCACACTATATAATAATAAAGGAAGCCAATATCTAGACATAATCTAGTAGAACTTGAAAAGATCAAAGGTAAAGTTAGAAACACACAAAATCCAAAAAGATAAAAAATAAATTACCTGGAAAAGGTAAATTATCAGACTAGTCTAATTTGGCTCTGAAATATTATGTACACAAGTGTTGCCATGATGACTTAGAATTTTGAGGGAGTTTCTTATCTCACAATAAAAAAGCCAGTCAAGATAGCCACATGTTCACAGTGCTAGGTTTGACCTAGGCTAGGATATCAAAGATATACATAAGTGATAGATATAAATTCAAGGACAAAACCTAAAAAGAAAAAAAAAGTACTCAGACATTGTGCTATAAAATATATGGTGATTAAAGAGATACAAAATTAATAATTTGGGAGGAGTGACAACAGAATAACAAACACATACATGGGAGGGAGATATCTGAGGAAGACCAGTACAATTTCACATTTTTAAAATAAGAAAAAAAAATTCCAGAAAATGTAAGTCAAGCAAAAATTACAACCACATATCAGAGTAATCATAAAGGAAAGATGTCAATATCTATGTATAATCTGATTGAACTTTTGAAAGTCAAAGATAAAGTAAGATCCAAAAACTCTAGAGAAGGTAAAATATATATTACTTGAGAAGTCTGAATTATCAGACTGCTCTATGATGGCTCTGAAACACTCTGTACATGAAGGTTACCAGGACAGCACAGATAGCATTATGAGGGACTTTGTGACATCACAGTTTTAAAAAACAACCAATTTGGCCACATCCACACAGTGTTGGATGGGCCTAAACTAGGACATTAAAGGTACACTCCACTCAACTGCAGGTTGAAAATTGAACATTAAAAAAATGCAGGTTTATGGCATAAAAGTTTTGATGGTGAAGGATATCAGAAAATATTAACAGGACTGATAATATAGTCAAAATTCACAGTGATGTTGCTAAAAATTGGATTATTACAAATAGATTAGGAAAATACTCAGAAAATCATTTTTGTCAAAGCTGAACACATGAAACAACTTAAAATTTTACCATATAAAAAATTGATAATTACCATTATGAGTAATAATGAAAGCAGGGCAACATCTACAGAAAGTCAGGCAAAATATTCGGAGGCAAAGATAAAAAGAGAGACACACCCATACCCAGAAAAGGAAAAAATACTACCTGTAGAGGATGAATTGTCAGACGGGTTGGCAATTTCTCTGAAAGTGTAATCCCAAAACTATCTGGGAATTTATGGAGAATTTTGAACAATTCTGTGACATAAAAGTGTAATACCCAACCAAGTTATGTTAGCATACTGAAAGATATACTCCACTCACCTAATAAATGAACATTTTTAAAATTAAAAATATGAGAATTATTTTTATAAAAGGATTGATGGTGAAAGAGATGAAAAAATATAAATTATATGAACGTATAATATAGTCACCATACAGATAAGTGTGATAAAAAAGAAAAATTTTTCATAGCTGAAAGAATATCTGAATTTTAAAATAATCTCTCAATTTAAATGAATAATATTAAAGACTCCAAGACTGAGAGTGTTTATGGTGAAAGTTTCAAATATCAACAGTGTCTTTTTGTCTTTGGCTTTTGGCAATTTGATTACAATGTATCTCAGTGTAGATTACCTTACATTCATCTTATTGGTCTTTTGAAATTCATGGCACTGGATTTCATTTCCCAAGCTATATTTATGAACTATCAGCCAGTATTCCTTTTCTTAATTTCATTATTTGGTAATTAATTAATTTTTATTGAAATATAGTTGATTTACATAATATTATATTAGTTTCATGTGTATAACAAAGTGATTAACATTTTATACATTGTACTCCATTTAAAGTTATTATAAAATATTGCTTATATTCCCTGTTCTGTATAATATATAACTTATTTATTTTAAACATAGTAGTTTGTACCTCTTAATCCCCTAGTCCTATCTTGCCTCTCCTTCCTTCCTTCACCCCACTGGTAACCACTAGTTTGTTCTCTCTCTGTGTGAATCTGTTTCTGTTTTTCTGTATTCATTCATTTGTTTTACATTTTAGATTTTATATTCCTTTATATTTAGATATAAAGGACAATATGCAGTGTGTGTCTTTATCTATCTAAATTACTTTGCTAAGCATAATACCCTCAAGGTGCATCATGTTGTTGCAAATGGCAAAATTTTATTCTTTTTATGGCTGAGTAGTATTCCATATATATGTATATAGTATTCCACATATATATGTATATGTGTATGTATATATATGTGTGTATATATATATAGTATTACATGTATATCCATCATATCTTCTTCATCCATTTATCTGTTGATGGACAGTTAGGTTGCCTCCACTCTCTTGACTATTGTAAATAATGCTGCTATGGATATTAGGGTACATGTATCTTTTTGAATTAGTGTTTTCATTTTCTTTGCATATATTCCCAGGAGTGGAATTTCTGGATCATATGCTAGTTCTATTTTCAGTTTTTTGAAGAACTGCCTTACTATTTTCCATAATGCCTGCACCAATTTACATTCCTTCCAATAGTGTACAAGTGTTCCTTTTTCTCCACATCATTGCCAACATTTGCTATTTGTGGTCTTTTTGATGATAGCCATTCTGACAAGTATGAGGTGATATCTCACTGTGATTCTGATTTGTATTTCCCTCATGATTAGTGTTGTTGAGCAACTTTCATGTGCCTGTTGGCCATCTGTATGTCTTCTTTGGAAAAATGTCTATTCAGGGCTTCTGCTCATTTTTAACTGGGCTGTTTGTTATTTTGATACTGAGTTGTACAAGCTGTTTATATATTTTGGATAGTAACCCCTATTCATCATATGATTTGCAAATATTTTCTCCCATTCAGTAGGTTGGTTTTTCATTTTGTCAATAGTTTCCTTTGTTGCGCAAAAGCTTTTAAGTTCAATTAAGTCCATTCTGTTTACTTTTGCTTTTGTTTACTTTGCCTTAAGAGACATATCAAAAAAATATTGTTACAATTTATGTATTCTGCATATATTTTCTTTTACAAATTTTATTGTTTCTGGTATTACATTAAGGCCTTTAATCCATTTTGAGTTTATTTTTGTGTATTGCATGAGAAAATGTTCTAATTTCATTTTTTAACTTGTGGCTGTCCAGCTTTCCCTGCACCACTTATTGAAGAGACTGGTTTTCCTCATTTTATTTTATATTTTTGCTTCTTTTGTCATAGATTGATTGATCATAAGTGCGTGGGTTTATTTCTGGGCTCTCTATGCTAAATTTGTGGTAATATGTTAGACTGCACCAAAAAACTGATATAATGTCATATTAATGTCATAATAAATATTTACAAGATTGAATCTTATACATATATAGATATATATAGATATATAATTTATAAAATACAAAGTATAATTATATATGCCTTCTTTTCTTTTAAATAAGTCTACATTTTATTTTATTGTTTTATTTTATCTTTTGCTGGGCACCTCCCTGCCATTCCTCTCTATTAATCTATAGTAACTCCACCCAACCCAACAGGTGGAATTCTAATTCATTATTTTTAAAGTATTATATTGCACAATATAGATATAAAATAATATATTCAGTTATTCATTTGTTCTTGAGCACTTGATTTCTTTTGTTTTTTTGCCACCATAAACAATATTGCAATAAATATATTTATACATACATCCATACATGCTATTATTTTATTTTTATTTTATTATTTTTATATTATTATTTTATATTATATTTTTTATATTATTATTTTTATTTTATTTCCATTTGCTGGTTTCCAAAACATGGGATTGTTGGGTCTATTTGCCACTGTTGTATATATTCTACATTCAAAAATAAAATATAATTACAGGCTTTTAAACTATCTTAATGTTTTTGTTATTTTAATGTTATTCAGGCTTCTTACACTGAATGGGAGAGATTTCTGTCACATTTTTTGTCCTTTTGCCAGAACACTGTTAATAACATTGGGGTTATTTTATCTTTAAAGATTAGGTAACACTATACATGGAACTCATTTGATTTTCATGTATTTTTCAGTGGCAGATATTAAAATTCCTTTTAAATTTATTTTATGGTAATGTTTGTAAGCAAATGTTTCACAATACTATAATGTATACTTGAAAGTTGCTAAGACAGTAAATCTTAAATGTTCTCACTACACATACCCACAGACACGCACAAATGTTAACTATGTCAGGTAATTTATGTATTAACTAACCTTATTGTAGTAATCACTTTTTAATATATATGTATATCAAATCATCACACTGTACACCTTAAATTTACACAATGTTATATGTTAAATATATCTCAATAAAGCTGGGAAAAAATTAAAATATAAAACAGAGAAAGAAATGTTTCACATCTCCTTGGCTAAATTTTGGAAATTTATATTCAGCTAGGAAATATTCTGTTTTCTCTAGATTTCCTAGTTTATTTATACATCATAGTAGCATGTAGTATTTTCTTGTCATTGTTTCTGTCTTTCCAGGTAAATGTGTTATGGATTTTTTTTATTGCTCACTCTTATATGTTTTGCTCTCTTTTTCCCTCAATCAGGATCATAAGGTATTCAACTGTATTTTTAAATGGATGAATGAGTATTCCCTCTCATCTAGAAGATATCTCATCACAATTGACACCCAGAAAAGTAATAATTCCAGTTGTCAAAGCTGCCAAATTAGCTCCAATGTGTAATAACTGGGAATATAATAAGAAGGAAAATAAAATGTCTGACTCCATACTTAGAACTACATAGTTTTCATGAGAAGTTCTTATTGGAAGCCTTTTTTTCCCACTTTCTCTTAACTTTATATGAGTACCTATTAGAAATTGAAGGTATTGTCTTCTTCTCCTTCGAAATTATAACAGGTTTACAAAAAGAAACTGGGCATATCAGGAATCAACGGATTATGTAGTATGCAGTTATTACTAAACAATTTGTCACACACAAAGAAATAATAGTGATAAATAAATGGAAAGCAAAGAATTAACCAATCTTTTGTCAGTTCACATAATATTTTAAACCATTTCAAATTCTAAAGGAAAATTTTTGATTTCTAAATTTTGTTCTTTTAAAATAGTTTCAAGAAAAATATTACTAAAAAATTCAATTAAATGAAGTCCCATGTATAGCAATTGTAGTTATGAGAAGGGAAGTTTGCTTATTTCTTCATAAGGGAGTGCTTAGTATATCTAGGATTTAGAAACTTGGATAAGACCTAACAACCAAAAACTCTTTCAAAGATGTGATAATTTCCTTTTTCTTAACATGTCTCTTAGTGAATCCTAAGATAAATCGACTTTTTCGTTTTGACTGCTATTTTGTAAGATTGATAAATTTCAAGTTTAGGGTCAAATAATACCACTAAGTCATTTTTGTATTACCAGTAAAGGAATGTAATATATTGGAATCAGACTCAGACAAACTTGTTATATAATCCTGGCTCAGTTACTAACTTAAGAGACCTTAGACAAGATTTCATATAGATAGATAGATAGATAGATACAATTTAATCAAAAAACTTCAGAAGGTTGCTCTGAGGATTACATGTGAAACATATAACAAAATACCTGGCACATATTATAGACTAAAATACTCTTTTTAAAAAATTTCCTCCTTTTCACAGTTGGTTTCCAAGAATGATGAGGATATGACCATTGGTAATTTTTGCATGATTTCCATTAGTTCTTGAAACTCTGTGGTACTACTACATGTATCAGTCTTTTTGGATCTGCTGATTCAGGTCAGTCACTTCGAACAAAATGAAAATATAAGTTAAAATCTTATCATTCCTACTTCCTATATCATATGTTAAAGAATGAAGAGATCATCACTCACTATCTGAAAATGAAACAAAGCTGAATTTATTGCTTACTGTGGCAAGGGAGAGATATGCTCATCATATCTCTCCAAACAGAGCAGATATTTGATATTATATAGAGCTTTTGGAAAGCATGGAGTACAAAAATTGATGGAAAATCAGAGATGTGATTAGCTTGTCATCATCTGTAGAAATGTGCTTACTCGGGTGAAACTGTTATTGATTGGTTGACATTCCAAGACATATTTATCAAAATGAAGCTGTCCCTGATTTACTGACTTTCAGAAGAAAAAAACACACTGATCAGTTGCCTTAGAGAAGTGTGTCCACTCTAAGCACAGATACAAATTAAAAATAAGAGGCTTAATTCTCCCTGTTGAAAGTAGAGAAAGACTTCAGCCCCCTTCCTTTTTTTTCAGAAGTTATTTCTCCATCCTTTTCAAATGTATGTAAATCTTCATAATGATTAAATAAGCCTCATGCCTGTCTCTCATCTCAGGAATATTTCCTCAAGGACCTGGGAATCATCCTTTTAAAATGCAAGCATCAAGGGAATAGTGCACCTATCTCTCAGTTCCTGGGGAAGACTAAGAGCCTGTCTTTAGTGGGTGCCTTCCTCCAATTTGCAATGGTAAGTTTGTTTCTCCTTTGGATAAATCCAGCACAGGGGATCTCCCCATTTACCATGATAAAGTTAAGCAAAACTATGTGTGCCACAAGATGTCGTCAAGTCCTCTTACTTGAGAACTAGTTACTGTCTACAGTATTTTGAAAACATGTATGTAATAGGTTGTACACACTTGGCTGTATAAACAAGCACTGAGGTTCATTTCTGTCTTTGCAATCCCTTAGGGATTGCCTGTGTTGCACATCACATTCTGGTTCAATGCTTATCCAATAATAAAACTGTTGGGAGAAGGTTTTGTTTGTAATTATATTGCCCTGACACCACTGAGGTAGAGTTTATGTTAACTTTTGAACATATGTAAAACCAGCTCTGTTACTTACTTGTTTACATGACTACAGAATAATCTGACTTTTCCTAAATTTGTGGAAATTCTAAACTTCTCACGTGTTTTCTATTAGCCCTATATAGCATAGTAGGCATTACAGTTTAATCAGCACTCTGGGTAGAAATATAATCCCACCAATTAAGCACACAATTATTAATCCAAACTTCATGGGTTTGACTTCCAGCCAACCACTTACTGGCTATGTGACTGTGGGCAAATTACTTTCCTCTCTATGTACCAGTTTCTTTATGTGTAAAATATAGATACAAATAGTACATTCTGTATAGGGTTATTCTGGGGAATTAATATGTTACCAAATATAACATAGTTATGTTAATTAATTTTTATAATTAAATTATTTTTAAAATATATAATTTATAAAATTATTTATAATTTAATTATAATAATATTTTATTTTTAAAAGTCTCTGACACATATAAGGAGTATATATTGTGTTTATTAAATTAAGACTATTCTTACACTATACATTTCTTAAAATCAGAATGTATAATTGATTATTTTTATACCCCAGTAGCATCTAATACTAATAAAACTTTACTTTATTTATAGTGCAAGTATACTTTAAGCTTGGTCCTTCCTGATTTTCCATCTAGTATGACATGGAGTACAGAGTATAGATAACATGAAGTGTAATCACTCAAAATTGTTTACTATAAATGAATAAGTATTTATTTACAAATAACATAATAATTCAGAAGCAATAAAATGATGACAGGACCAGGTAGACACTAATGATATATTAATATATCCAAAGAAGTTCTCTATCAGACTCCATGGGGGTGTAAAAGTCTATTGCAAAGGGAAAGTTTTATGAAAATCATATGTAGTTTTGGCATTGGGAATAATGAACAGTTCTATAAGAGGCAATGTTGCAAAATGGAAAGAGCTATGATTTCAGTTTTAAGCTGAACCTGGGTTCAAGTGTAAGCTATACCGTGAATTAGCTGTTACCTAGAGCAATTCATTGACCCTTTCTGAGTTCCCCATTTTGAAATGAGAATAATAACATTTACAACTTATAGAATTATTAAACTTGAATTTTATAATTTTTTGAAGTGCTTTGTACATGGAAAACACATGGCAGCTTATAGCCATTGTTATTATGAGCATTAGTTGTAGTAACTAGAAATTGTAGTAATAGTAGTAGTTGTAGAAGTAGTAGTACTAGTAATAGTAGTAGTTGTAATAGCACTTTGTTTGTCTGCTATTTTGGCCTCCTTTGCCCCTCTTTCAGGGGCTACCATTGCACTTCAGGCAGTTGGTGCCCTTCAGTCTGTATGAGAAAAAGCTATTTGCATTTTAGAGACATTTCCAATTAAACTCTTTCTGTTTAGGTGGCAGATCGCAAAAGGTGGGTGGAAAGATTTTTTTTGTTTAAGTGTGTGTGTGTATGCAGATTTTAGTTCCTGAAATAATATTACATTAGCAGCTCCCTATTAGCAAGGCTAACGTTGCCTACATAGAGTTTATTTGCAGCTTACCACATTCATCTTCTAACTAACCCAATGATCTGATGCAATTAGACATTGCAAGTTTAATTGGTAAATAGCACCATTATGCTACTCTCAGAATGAATCAGTATGTTCATTTTTTAAAAAATTGTATTCATTCAAACATGTTTTTCAAAATTACAGAATTAATGCATATTCAGTACGGAAAAATTAGAAAATGCACATATTTATAAGGAAGAAAATACCAAAAATACACAAATTTCATGACTCAAAGAAATTCACCATTAAAATTTGAATACATATCATCTCAGACTATTTTTCATGCATGTACTTATATACTTTTTCTTATAATGGGCTATATATTTTTAATTACTTAATGTTTTTTTATGAGAAGAATTATACTTTCCTAGCAGCTTTCTTAGTAGCTAAGTATTTCTTTTCATAAATGTATCACAATTTACTTAGGCAATCTCATATTATTAATCATTGCCTCACTTGATCCAAAATATTGAGTATTATGTGGATGTGTGTGTTTGTGCTATAACTTGCATCTGATTGAATAATTGTCAATTTTAAATACATGGATTAAGTCACATAAAAAGTTAAAAAGTTACCAGTTACTTTTTAAAAAACAGTACTTTTGTTTCATGTAGCAGAAAAATAAAAGGAAAAGGTCTTTAAGTAGTGGTAAAACCTGTATTTTTGTAGGTTAAGTTCATGAAAAGTTAGGGCTAGAGAGTGTGTGAAAGAAATTTGGATAATTTATATATATGTGCATCTTTCAATTTTTCATCTTAGATCTCAGCATCAAATGGCAGGTGCTTTTTTCATTGAAATGAAAAGAAAGTACTTTCTGTGACAGTGACAAATCTATTTAATTCTCATAGGAAGGAAGAATCATGTTTTATTGCCATCATGAATATTAAAAGTGCTGAATAATCTACCACCTAGGAAAACTGAAGTGGGTACATGCTCCCATCACTTATAATTGTTATTCCTTTTAACCAAAATGAAAGAAAAGAAGCAGTTTTACTGAAATAAAAATAACAAAACCAAATAGCTTTTAGAAATGAATATCAGTATGCTAACTTCGAAATTTTTGAACTTTCCTCACAAAGCATTAATTTTGTTTTAGTTTAAATTACTGACTAATGAAATCTGGTTGGACTTTCTTGACATGTATAAACTGTATTTCTTTGAAATTTATTTATACTTTAAATTGAATTATTTTTAGTAGTCAGTAATTGGTTAGCATTTATTTTCCCAAATAACAGGCTCTATTATAACTGATCCCTTCTCATCTTCCATCCCTCAAACATTCCTTATTCTAAAGCTGCTCAGGCTGCTTTAGCCTTTGTGCCTTTCTTTTTAAGATACCAAAACATTTGGATGACAGTTGCTAATATTCAGTCAAAAACCCAGATGCTCTGATTATATTTTTGCAGATGTTTATTGAGAGGAAAACAAAAGTGTCTACTTCTCCATAAGAAGAAAGGATACACATTTGATTGCATCATTATTAGAATGTACTTACAAATGGGCGGAGGCATTGTACTGAAACAAACCCAGGCAGGGTTTTCTGTCAAGAGGATCTATAATCAATCAGTCTCTCTCTCTCTCTCTCTCTCTCTCTCTCTCTCTCTCTCTCTCTCTCACTCTTTCCCTCTCTCTCTCACTCTTTCCCTCTCTCTCTCTCTCTGACCGCTTAAGTGTGCTCACCATTATTTTGTGCTCCTGTATAATATGGCTCACCAGAAGACAACAAGAGTCCAAGCTTTTGATTTACACTTAAACAGAATAGAATTCCTACTGCAATCTTAAGCCTAAACTGCTTTGGGTTGGGTGATGGGTGATATTGTGGACTGCCCCAGGTAAGAATGACAATGTACCTTATTTCTCATTGGCCCTATGCCACATTTTAACATATATATTCAGAGATCTCTCAGAGAAGCAGGATTATTTGAGCAGTTTTTCACATGACTGTCATCACATTTTAATACTCTCACAACATTACCCTAAATTGTCACAGCTAGCAAGATGTAGATATAATATACAGATCACTGATTTTAATTTTACCCATTACCACGATAATATAATATATGACTGTAGACTAAAATTTGTATGAGAAAATTTTCAGTTTATAAAATGTATATATTTTAAAATATAAATTCAACAGAAAAATCACTTTGTATTTTTTAAAATAAAGCAGATCTTATTATGAAGTAGTGTTTAATAATATATGATTATCACCACATAAATATCTTTTAATCAAGATGTTAATAATAAATAACTTCATTCTGGGCTGAATGAGTCAGAAATGATGGATCCTTATTTTAAAAGCAGATTTAGAAAGAAAAAGTAAATATGAGACATTTAAAATGAGAAATTATTGTCATATAAAGTTCAAAATCCATTAGAATCAGGTGATTTTACCCTCATACATGTGTGCATATATGAAGAGATACATAACTAAAGAGATATGATAAGCATGGAAATGGTAGAATGGTTACCTGAAGCTTGTTAATTTCCTTTTAGTTAAAATGCTGAGGCTTCTTTGAATAAGAAATATTTTCTTAGTTAAATTCAAATGCTTCTGGTTTTGGCTTGAACTATGAGTGCCTCAGAACCAGTTTATTTAGTTCTAGCTTTATTCAATTGTGATAGAAGCCTATAATAAGCAGCACAATATAACACTATTTATTCTTGTTTGTTTTCAGCCCTTTACATTATTAACATAAAATATTTTCCTCAAAATTTATTTTCTGCAATGTGTTCTTTCTTTGATGCATTACTCACCTCAAACAATAATAAATTATTTTTGTCAGTACGAATTCTACTTGCAGATGATCACCTACTAGCTCAGTATATTCATAACAGTTCTTACCTCAATAATGCCTCTGATCTCCTTTTTTTCTCATTTACACTCTCTATTCACTAAATCAGACATTCACAACCACTCACTTAAGACTATAGAAGAGTATCTTAAGTAATCTTGTTGTTTATAGGATTTCCTCAGTCCAATAACTCTATACAGTGCCACCAACGTATGCTTCCAAAACAACAATCAAATCATATTGCTCAAAAATATTCAGTAGCTTTCTCCTTACCTTCCTGTGTGTGCATGTGTGTATATACACATGCATACATGTCCGTTTTATATTTTGGAGGGAAGGAAAAGATTGAATATTTTTAGGAATTTTTATCATGCTTTGGTTGAAAACACTTATTCTCTGAAAAAAACTTCCAAGCACAAAACTGCAGTTAAGGTCCTTCTTTGTCCACTGTACGGTGGGGAATAAACTAAGGAAATATTCACAGTATTGTTCCTAATGTAACCTGTTCCAGAATGTCAATCTTTTTAAGAAGTCTCAAGATGATTAATATAAAATCAGCCTTGAATGTTTAGATAACTGCTCATAATTTGCCTATATTTTTTCTAATGTTTTTCTTCCTTATTTAGGTACAAGTTGTGTCTGCTTTATCTAATAATCAGTTTACCAGAGATCATGCTATGCCCCAAATATACGCTTCTGCCTTTGAAATATGATTACTCAGGGGTGTGTTTTTGTCTCATTAAAATTATGGCATTTTCCCTTGAGTATTCTTTTAAACTAAGAAATTTAAACAGATAACTTTATACTAACACTTTCTATTGTTTATAAAACCTTCAGAATTTTATCAGCACTGAAACTGACTTGAGTGTGTACCAAACAGCACTGTGAGTTGGTTTCAATTTAAATTAAGTTTCTTTAGAGTTTAGTGAGAACTTGAGCAGGTTTAAAGTGAGTTTTTATTATATTCTCTTTTAGGCATGCTAAATGTTTTTAAAAAATCCATTTTTGTGCTATGGCATTATTTAAGCTATTCCTATTTTTCTGATCTGCCAAATAAAATATGTGTCTGTGTAGTGATTTCTAAGGAGAAACAGCTCCATCTAAAGGCTATTTTGAGTCATCTCAACTTTCTTTTTCATTTCCAAGTTTTCATAAATCTATTGCAAAAAATTACTGGTAGAAATGAAAACCCTTATAACTTTAATATAAAACAATATTTAGCATATATACTTAAAATCATATATATATATATATATATATATATATATATATGATTAATTAAACAAGGAGGCCATTAGACTGTGGTCCTGATGCTGTGTCAGCCTATGTAAGCAAACCAAAATCTAAGCCTGTAAACAATTAAAGGTTAAAAATTGAAACTTAGGGACAACCAATTAGGCTTTAAACTATAGCCAAACAATAATTTCCTTACCTCGCTTCCACCTTTTCTCTGTAAAAGTATTTCCCTGAGTTCCTGTCCAGGGACACTCCTAATCAATTCCGGTTTGGTGCTGCCCAACTCAAATAAATTTTTGCTCAACTAAGCTCTTAAAGTTTTTAGTATGCCTCAGTTTATCTTTCAACAGTCTTGGTGTCAGAAGAGAGAACTGAAGGAGACCCCCTGTGATCCCAAGGAGCAACAAGCAACCAGGCAAAGGTAACCCACTGAGCCCCTTGATCTCACTGCTTTCTTGCTGCCTCTGGAGGTCACTGGTAAGTCCCTCTAGGAAGCTAGTTCTGCAGCTTTTGTGTTATGGGCTTTATTTGAGCATTTCTTCTTCTGGACTGGCTCCAGATACCAGCCGGAGTTGGACTGGATTCCACTTAGAAACTGTGCTGGGTCCAGGGTTGGACTGGGTCTGTCTCAAACTGGACCAGGTTCAGTGTGAAGCTTCAAATGAATAAAACTTTGTTTTAAGGCTGAACAAATAGCTTAAACTTACAAAAGGAAATCTTGAATTACAGTAGCTGCAGTGGAGAACTTTTCACCTAGATAAGCTTATCCACTTACAAGGTGCCCTAGAGAAAAAGGGGTTTCAGCCAACCACTCACCCATGTAAAGGGTAGATGAAAAATTATTTTTTCTCCTCTACAGTTTCTGATGATCAGGATGAGACCTGCTGGGATGCCCCACTTTCTCCAGAGCCTGCAGATGGTATACTGAGAAAACTGGCAGAAGCCAGCCAAGAATGAGAATTCTTATCAGAGTCAGCTATCCTTGATCTCTATCTGTGGTGCACAGTCTAGAGACGAAGGTAAAGTTTCATTTTGTCCCTTCCTTTCCAAATTAAGATTGGCAGGGGAAAAAAATTTGTAAGAATTAGAACTTTGATTGTGACTCCTGAGTTTGCTTTTGGGTATTCATTGGTTATTGATCCTTTCTCTCCCAGAAACAGCTATTGCCTTCTTGTCTATCTCATTTTGTGTTCTAAGAATTTGTCTTGGCAACTGTCAGGTTGGGAGCCCCCAAAATATGGTTAGAGAGAAATATGGGTTGCACTACATTTGCAGCTAGTGTCCTGCTGATCTCAGGTGGCGTTGGCCTGCAGTGGCTTGAAGCAGGATTTTGATTCCCCAGCCAGAGATTGAAGTCAGGTCACAGCAGTGAGAGCACTGAATCTTAACCACTAGACCACGAGAGCTAGTAGCCTGTGACAAGGCCCTTGCCCATCATCTTTGTAGAAATGAATTTCCACAAAGAGATGGAAAGTAGTGAAACAAGTAAAGTGTTTATTAGGAGAAAAAAGAGTACGTGTGAATAGGCACACAGGGCAGGCTCAGAGAGAGAGTCGTACCCTCGTGGTAGTTTGAATCAATGGTATGGGGCAGTTCTTCTGGGTTTCCTCTGCCAATTATCTTGCTTTGCCTGGCTCTGAGTCTATATTTGGTTAATCTCAGGGTCCTCCCCTGTGTGTGTACGCATCTCTTAACCAAGATGGATTCTAGTGCAGAGACCTATGGGTAGGTTGACATCACTTACTATGGGGTGGCGCACCCTCCCTTTTTTGGCCCCTGAGGAGCCTTTCTGTGCATGTATAGTCAGGAAGGTCTCCTTGACCTCGAGAATGAGAAATACGTGGTATCTTTGTTGTTTTGTTGTTGAGGTATAGTTGTTTTACAATGTTGTGTTAGTTTCTACTGTACAGCGAAGTGGACTTCCCTGTGCTATACAGCAGGTTCTTATTAGTTATGTATTTTATACATATTAGTGTCTATATGTCAATCCCAATCTCCCAATTCATCCCACCACCACCACCCCCGCTTTCCCCCCTTAGTGTCCATACGTTTGTTCTCTATATCTGTGTCTCTATTTTTGCCTTGCAAGCCAGTTCATCTGTACCATTTTTCTAGATTCCACATATATGTGTTAATACACAATATTTGTTTTTCTCTTTCTGACTTACTTCACTCTGTATAACAGTCTCTAGGTCCATCCACGTCTCTACAAATGACCCAGTTTTGTTCCTTTTTATGGCTGAGTAATATTCCATTGTATATATGTACCACTTCTTCTTTATTCAATCATCTGTCAATAGACATTTAGGTTGCTTCAATGGACATTTAGGTTGCTTCCATGACCTGGCTAAATAGTACTGCAGTGAATATTGGGGTGCCTGTGTCTTTTGAATTATGGTTTTCTTTGGGTATATGCCCAGTAGTGGGATTGCTAGGTCATATGGTAATTCTATTTTTAGATTTTTAAGGAACATCCATGCTGTTCTCCATAGTGGCTGTATCAATTTACATTCCATGTGGTCTCTTTATCTTTTATCTGGGCAGGGCTCAGCTCCTCCTAGCTCCTGCTATTATCTTCATCTTGGAGTATCTATCCACAGGGGACAAACTCCAACTGCTCAGCCTGGGGCTCATCTATCTCCTGCCTCACTACCAATTATTGCCAGCTCTCTTTCATTCTTTTGGTTATTTCTGAGAGTAGCCCTGGATTCTGGGAGGGTAGTATCCTTTTGGTACACTTCTTGTGGTTGTTAAATATTGCCAGGAAAATTTACTGTTTGTCCCAGCCGAAACTTGACAAGACACTTGAAAGGATTTTTTTTTTAAAGTCAGATATTGCCCCAATTGGAAGCTGATATTAAGAGTCTGGAAAACAAACAAAAAAGAGTCAGAGGAATTTTTTTAAGGTCTTCTCTCTTAAACTAAAATGAAACTATGTACCGAGAGGGAAAGAAAAACATTCTGAAGCTGTTGTGGAAGGATTTGCTAAAACATTCCAAAGACACACAGATCCAAATCTAGAACTTAGGAATTTTTTGTTTTTCAGTTTAGTTGAACATCTTCTCCCTCTCATAAAGAAGTAACCTGAAGGTAATATAAGTAAATGCGTAGGTCAGCCTCATGATATCATTCAGGTTGCAACCCAATTCTATGAGGAATTAAAAACAACTGTACTTGTCTTACAAATCAAGTATTTTCAAGAAAAGAAACGCAGCTCTAGAGACAATTCAACATCCATCTATCATTTTGAATCAATCCCTAAACTTCCTCTATTCATCTCAAAAAACTCACAGATATTGTAAAATATCTGGATTTAGGAAACAAAAGCACTTTTTTGGAGAAACTTACATTCTTACTCTGTGCTTTTGAGAGGTATATATCTGACCTGGTCTTCTTTCAGAACTCAGAGCCAAATCTTAAAATGAAAACTTCACAGAGGGAATTCTTAGAAAATAGGAAGCATTTGGAAATTAGTCAAATAAAAACTCAACACTCTTTTCCACAAATACTAGTAAAAAATTTGGCATCTGAGGAAGTAAACTTAACTTATTCCATCTACCAAAAATGTGATTTGGACCTAACTGTTCTTTTACAAACTAGTGAGATTTGCATTGATGTACATGTCTCATGGCTAAAATTTAAAAATGAAAGCTGTAAGATCTATGTTTGCATTTGTATGCATGTTTATGTATGCTATAGATGTGTGACATTTTTTACCTTCGGATGGTATGCCAAAATTAATTTGTGAAGAGCTTTATTTAATTGGTTTAAAGAAAAATAAGCACTTAGATAAATTAAGTATACTCTCAGAAATATAGAAACTAACCCAAACGTTTTTCAAGTTCACATGATCTAGGATAATCTTTGCTACATAAAAGCTAGCTTGTCTGTTGTCTAATTAAAATAGGCATATCTTCAGAATTATTAATATCAAATATAAGGCAGACATACAGCTTTATTCTATCTGGGTGTGCTAGTCATAAGTTTGTGCTATCTCTTACAAAATGTGACAGCAAGAAAAGCTAAAACATTAAAACTTAAGGACAACCAATCACAAACAGCCAAGTAGGCTTTATGCTATAGCCAATCAATAATTTTCTTACTTCACTTCTGCCTTTTTTCTATAAAAGTCTCTCCCTGAGCTCCTGTTTGGTGAGTTCTCCTAACCACTTCTGGTTTTTCATTGCCTGGTCCAAATCAAATTTTGCTCAAATAAACTTAAAATTTTTAATATGCTCCAGTTTGTCTTTTAATACTATATCTCCTGAATATGTTTGCTATCTAATATTTGACTAGACAGAAACTAGACTGCATTTTCTAAAGTTTCCTGTGTCTCGAGCAAAAATTGATATGGATTAAATTTTGTGCTGACTTTGAGATAGTTTTTGGCTTTTGAGAAAAATTCAAGTCTCTTATAATTTAAATTAATTTTGGCATTAGTGAAGGGATTATCACACTAGAATTGGATGTACATTAGTGACATTTTATATAAAAGTGGTGATAGTACTAATATCATTTGTATTTCTAGGAGCAAAGATTTCAAGTCATCCAATACAGTTAGTAATTAAGTCAACCACAATAACTGAACTACAGAATGATCAGACCAGATATTTACTGATTAACAGATAATTCAGATTAAACTACTCAAATGTCAGGTGTTTGAAATCCCTACCAGTTTATTTTGTTTTGAACCTATCTAAAGTAAAGGCTTAGGCAAAGCCACAACTCCTGGCCTTTAGCTATTTTCATAGAGAGCAACCCACAATGAAATAAAATATATAATAAGTCCATGTTCAAAAGAAAAACTATTCCACTAATATGGTATTCACAATTTATATGATATATGCAGGCAATCAAAAATACATCAGTGGCCCCCACTTCCAATTTCCTTCTACCTAAAGAGTTAAGTAGAGGGACAAGGGGAAGATGGCGGAAGAGTAAGACACAGAGATAATCTTCCTCCCCACAGATATACCAGAAATGCATCTACACATGGAACAACTCTTACAGAACACCTACTGAACGCTGGCAGAAGACCTCAGACCTCCCAAAAGGCAAGAAACTCCCCACATACATGGGTAGCACAAAAGAAAAAAAGAAAAAACAGAGACAAAAGAACAGGGATGGGATCTGCACCAGTGGGAGGGAGCTGTGAAGGAGGAAAGGTTTCCACACACTAGGAAGTGCCTTTGCGGGTGGAGACTGCGGGTGGCGGAGGGGGGAGCTTCGGAGCTGCGGAAGAGAGCACAGCAACAGGGGTGCGGAGGGCAAAGCGGGGAGATTCCCGCACAGAGGATAGGTGCCGACCGGCACTCACCAGCCTGAGAGGCTTGTCTGCTCACCCGCCGGGGTGGGCGGGGCTGGGAGCTGAGGCTCGGGCTTTGGTAGGAGCGCAGGGAGAGGACTGGGGTTGGTGGCGTGAACACAGCCTGAAGGGGTTAGTGCACCACGGCTACCTGGGAGAGAGTCCAGGAAAAGGTCTGGAGCTGCCGAAGAGGCAAGAGACTTTTTCTTCCCTCTTTGTTTCCTGGTGTGCGAGGAGAAGGGATTAAGAGCGTTGCTTAAAGGAGCTCCAGAGATGGTCACGAGCTGCAGCTAAAAGTGCGGACCCCAGAGACGGGCACGAGACACTAAGGCTGCTGCTGCCGCCACCAAGAAGCCTGTGTGCGAGCACAGGTCACTATTCACACCTCCCTTCCGGGGAGTCTGTGCAGCCCACCACTGGCAGGTTCCTGGGATCCAGGGACAACTTCCCCGGGAGAATGCACGGCAAGCCTCAGGCTGGTGAAACGTCACGCCAGCCTCTGCCACCGCAGGCTCACCCCACACTCCGTGCCCCTCCATCCCCCCCGGCCTGAGTGAGCCAGAGCCCCCGAATCAGCGGCTCCTTTAACCCCGTCCTGTCTGAGCGAAAAACAGACGCCCTTCGGTGACCTACATGCAGAGGCAGAGCCAAATCTGGGAGCTGTGAGAACAAAGAAGAGAAAGAGAAATCTCTCCCAGCAGCCTCAGAAGCAGCGGATTAAAGCTCCACAATCAACTTGATGTACCCTGCATCTGTGGAATACATGAATAGACAACGAATCATCCCAAATTGAGGAGGTGGACTTTGAGAGCAAGATTTAGGATTTTCTCCACTTTTCCTCGTTTTGTGAGTGTGTATGTGTATGCTTCTGTGTCAGATTTTATCTGTATAACTTTGCTTCCACCATTTGTCCTATGGTTCTATTCGTCCGTTTTTTTAAAAAAATTTTGTTCTTAATAATTATTTTTGATTTTAATAACTTTGTTTTATTTTATTTTATCTTCTTTCTTTCTTTCCTTCCTTCCCTCCTTTAGACAATGAATCATCCCAAATTGAGGAGGTGGACTTTGAGAACAAGATTTATGACTTTTTCCCCTTTTCCTCTTTTCGTGAGTGTGTATGTGTATGCTTCTATATGAGATTTTGTTTGTATAGCTTTGCTTCCACCATTTGTCCTAAGGTTCTATCTGTCCGTTTTTTGATTGTATTTTTTTAGTTTGTTTTCTTAATAATTATTTTTTAATTTAATAACATTATTATATTTTATTTTACTTTATCTTTTCTTTTTTCCTTCCTTCCTTTCTTCCTTCCTTCCGTACTTTCTTTCTTCCTATTTCTACGAATTCTTTCTCTCTACTTTTTCTCCCTTTTATTCTGAGCCATGTGGATGAAAGGCTCTTGATGCTCCAGCCAGGAGTCAATGCTGTGCCTCTGAGGTGGGAGAGCCAAATTCAGGACACTAGTCAACAAGAGACCTCCCAGCTCCACATAATATCAAATGGCGAAAATCTCCCAGAGATCTCCATCTCAACGCCAGCACCGAGCTTCACTCAATGAACAGCAAGCTACAGTGCTGGACACCCTATGCCAAACAACTAGCAAAACAGTAGCACAACCCCACCCATTAGCACAGAGGCTGCCTAAAACCATAATAAGTCCACCGAAACCCCAAAACACACCACCAGAGGTGGACCTGCCCACCAGAGAGACAAGATACAGCCTCATCCACCAGAACACAGGCACAACTCCCCTCCACCAGGAAGCCTACACAACCCACTGAACCAACCTTAGACACTGGGGACAGACACCAAAAACAACGGGAACTACGAACCTGCAGCCTGCAAAAAGGAGACCCCAAACACAGTAAGATAAGCAAGATGAGAAGACAGAAAAACACACCGCAGATGAAGGACCAAGATAAAAACCCACCAGACCTAACAAATGAAGAGGAAATAGGCAATCAACATGAAAAAGAATTCAGAATAATGATAGTAAAGATGATCCAAAATCTTGGAAATAGAATGGGCAAAATGCAAGAAACATTTAACAAGGACCTAGAAGAACTAAAGGTGAAACAAACTACGATGAACAACACAATAAATGAAAAATACTCTAGATTGGATCAATAGCAGAATAACTGAGGCAGAAGAATGGATAAGTGACCTGGAAGATAAAATAGTGGAAATAACTACTGCAGAGCAGAATAAAGAAAAAAGAATGAAAAGAATTGAGGACATTCTCAGAGACCTCTGGGACAACATTAAATTCACCAACATTCAAATTATAGGGGTTCCAGAAGAAGAAGAGTAAAGGAAGGGACTGAGAAAATATTTGAAGAGCTTATGGTTGAAAACTTCCCTATTATGGGAAAGAAAATAGTTAATCAAGTCCAGGAAGCACAGAGAGTCCCATACAGGATAAATCCAAGGAGAAATATACCAAGACACATATTAATCAAAATGTCAAAAATTAAATACAAAAAAAACATATTAAAAGCAGCAAGGGAAAAAAAACAAATAACACACAGGGGAATCTCCATAAGGTTAACAGCTGATCTTTCAGCAGAAACTCTGCAAGCCAGAAGTGGGTGGCAGGACATACTTAAAGTGATGAAGGAGAAAAACCTGTAATCAAGATTACTCTACCCAGCAAGGATCTCATTCAGATTTGATGGAGAAATTAAAACCTTTACAGACAAGCAAAAGCTGAGAGAGTTCAGCACCACCAAACCAGCTTTACAACAAATGCTAAAGGAATTTCTCTAGGCAAGAAACACAAGAGAAGGAAAAGGCCTACAATAACGACCCCAAAACAATTTAGAAAATGGGAATAGGAACATACATATCAATAATTACCTTAAATGTAAATGGACTAAATGCTCCCACAAAAAGACACAGACTGGCTGAATGGATACAAAACAAGACCCATATATATGCTGTCTACAAGAGACCCACTTCAGACCTAGAGACACATACAGACTGAAAGCAAGGGGATGGAAAAACATATTCCATGCAAATGGAAACCAAAAGAAAGCTGGAGTAGCAATTCTCATATCAGACAAAATAGACTTTAAAATAAAGACTATTAGAAGAGAAAAAGAAGGACACTACATAATGATCAAGTGATTGATCCAAGAAGAAGATATAACAATTGTAAATATTTATGCACACAACATAGGAGCAACTCAATACATAAGCAAATACTAACAGCCATAAAAGGGGAAATCAACAGTAACACATTCATAGTAAGGGAATTTAACATCCCACTTTCACCCATGGACAGATCATCCAAAATGAAAATAAATAAGGAAACACAAGCTTTAAATGATACATTAAACAAGATGGACTTAATTGATATTTATAGGACATTCCATCCTAAAACAACAGAATACACATTTTTCTCAAGTGCTCATGGAACATTCTCCAGGATAGATCATATCTTGGGTAACAAATCAAGCCTTGGTAAATTTAAGAAAATTGAAATTGTATCGAGTATCTTTTCTGACCACAACGCTATGAGACTAGATATCAATTACAGGAAAATAACTGTAAAAAATACAAACACATGGAGGCTAAACAACACACTACTTAATAACGAAGTGATCACTGAAGAAATCAAAGAGGAAATTAAAAAATACCTAGAAACAAATGACAAGGGAGACACGATGACCCAAAACTTATGGGATGCAGCAAAAGCAGTTCTAAGAGGGAAGTTTATAGCAATACAAGCTCACCTTAAGAAACAGGAAACATCTCGAATAAACAACCTAACCTTGAACCTAAAGCAATTAGCAAAAGAAGAACAAAATAACCCCAAATTTAGCAGAAGGAAAGAAATCATAATATTCAGATCAGAAATACATGAAAAAGAAATGAAGGAAACGTTGACAAAGATCAATAAAACTAAAAGCTGGTTCTTTGAGAAGATAAACAAAATTGATAAACAATTAGCCAGACTCATCAAGAAAAAAAGGAAGACTCAAATCAATAGAATTAGAAATGGAAAAGGAGAAGTAACAACTGACACTGCAGAAATACAAAAGATCATGAGAGATTACTACAAACAACTCTATGCCAATAAAATGGACAACCTGCAAGACATGGACAAATTCTTAGAAATGCACAACCTGCCAAGACTGAATCAGGAAGAAATAGAAAATATGAACAGACCAATCACAAGCACTGAAATTGAAACTGTGATTAAAAATCTTCCAACAAACAAAAGCCCAGGCCCGATGGCTTCACAGGCAAATTCTATCAAACATTTAGAGAAGAGTTAGCACCTATCCTTCTCAAACTCTTCCAAAATATAGCAGACGGAGGAACACTCCCAAATTCATTCTACGAGGCCACAGTCACCTTGATACCAAAACCAGACAAGGATGTCAATAAGAAAGAAAACTACAGGCCAATATCACTGATGAACATAGATGCAAAATTTCTCAACAAAATACTAGCAAACAGAATCCAACAGCACATTAAAAGGAACATACGCCATGATCAAGTGGGGTTCATTCCAGGAATGCAAGGATTCTTCAATATACACAAATCAATCAACGTTATACACCATATTAACAAACTGAAGGACAAAAACCATGTGATCATCTCAATAGATGCAGAGAAAGCTTTTGACAAAATTCAACACCCATTTATTATAAACACCCTACAGAAAGTAGGCATAGAGGGAAATTTCCTCAACATAATAAAGGCCATATGTGACAAATCCACAGCCAACATCATCCTCAATGGTGAAAAACTGAAAGCATTTCCACTAAGATCAGGAAGAAGACAAGATTGCCCACTCTCACTACTCTTATTCAACATAGTTTTGGAAGTTTTAGCCACAGGAATCAGAGAAGAAAAGGAAATAAAAGGAATCCAAATTGGAAAAGAAGAAGCAAAGCTGTCACTGTTTGTAGATGACATGATACTATACATAGAGAATCCTAAAGATGCTACCAGAAAACTACTAGAGCTAATCAATGAATTTGGTAAAGTAGCAGGATACAAAATTAATGCACAGAAATCTCTGGCATTCCTATACATTAATGGTGAAAAATCTGAAAGTCAAACCAAGAAAACACTCCCATTTACCATTGAAACAAAAAGAATAAAGTATCTAAGAATAAACCTACTTAAGGAGACAAAAGACGTGTATGCAGAAAATTATAAGACACTGATGAAAGAAATTAAAGATGATACCAACAGATGGAGAGATATACCATGTTCTTGGACTGGAAGAATCAACTTTGTGAAAATGACTCTACTACCCAAAGCAATCTACAGATTCAATGCAATCCCTATAAAACTACCACTGGAATTTTTCACAGAAATAGAACAAAAATTTTCACAATTTGTATGGAAACACAAAAGACCCTGAATAGCCAAAGCAATCTTGAGAATGAAAAACGGAGCTGGAGGAATCTGGCTCCCTGACTTCAGACTATACTACAAAGCTACAGTAATCAAGACAGTGTGGTTCTGGCAAAAAAACAGAACATAGATCAATGGAACAGGATAGAATGCCCAGAGATAAACCCACGTACATATGGTCACCTTATGTTTGATAAAGGAGGCAGGAATGTACAGTGGAGAAAGGACAGCCTCTTCAATAAGTGGTGCTGGGATAACTGGACAGGTACATGTAAAAGTATGAAATTAGATCACTCCCTAAGAGCATACACGAAAAGAAGCTCAAAATGGATTAAAGACCTAAATGTAAGGCCAGAAACTATCAAACTCTTAAAGGAAATCATGGGCAGAACACTCTATGACATAAATCACAGCAAGATCCTTTCTGATCCTACCTCCTAGAGTAATGGAAATAAAAACAAAAATAAACAAATGGGACCTAATGAAACTTCAAAGCTTTTGCACAGCAAAGGAAACCATAAACAAGACCAAAAGACAACCCTCAGAATAGGAGAAAATATTTGCAAATGAAGCAACTGACAAAGGATTAATTTCCAAAATTTACAAGCAGCTCATGCAGCTCAATAACAAAGAAACAAACAACCCAATCCAAAAATGGGCAGAAGACGTAAAGAGACATTTCTCCAAAGAAGATATACAGACTGCCAACAAACACATGAAAGAATGCTCAACATCATTAATCATTAGAGAAATGCGAATCAAAACTGCAATGAGATATCATCTCACACCAGTCAGAATGGCCATCATCACAAAATCTAAAAACAATAAATGGTGGAGAGGGTGTGGAGAAAAAGGAACACTGTTGCACTGCTGGTGGGAATGTGAATTGGTACAGCCACAATGAGGAACAGTATGGAGGTTCCTTAAAAAAAACTACAAATAGAACTACCATATGACCCAGCAATCCCACTACTGGGCATATACCCTGAGAAAACCATAATTCATAAAGAGACATGTACCAAAATATTCATTTCAGATCTGTTTACAATAGCCCAGAGATGGAAAAAACCTAAGTGCCCATCATCGGATGAATGGATTAAGAAGATATGGCACATATATACAATGGAATATTACTCAGCCATAAAAATAAATGAAATTCTGCTATTTGTAATGAGGTGGATAGACCTAGAGTCTGTCATACAGAGTGAAATAAGTCAGAAAGAGAAAGACAAATACCGTATGCTATCACATATATATGGAATTTAAGAAAAAATTTGTCATGAAGAACCTAGGGGTGAGACAGGAATAAAGACACAGACCTACTAGAGAACGGACTTGAGGATATTGGGAGGGGGAAGGGTGAGCTGTGACAAAGCGAGAGAGAGACATGGACGTATATACACTACCAAATGTAAGGTAGATAGCTAGTGGGAAGCAGCCGCAAAGCACAGGGAGATCAGCTTGGTGCTTTGTGACCGCCTGGAGGGGTGGGATAGGGAGGGTGGGAGGGAGGGAGAGGCAAGAGGGAAGAGATATGGGAACATATGTATATGTATAACTGATTCACTTTGTTATAAAGCAGAAACTAACACACCATTGTAAAGCAATTATACCCCAATAAAGATGTTAAAAAAAAAGAGTTATGTAGCTGTACCACCATAATGTGTGCTTGTGCCCATTTCTGCTGCTGTGTCTTTAGATTCTGCCAGCAGACAATTGAAATATGAGGCTATTTTTATCTAAGAGATAAACTTGAGGTTGTAACCCTCTTGGTTCAATTTTTTTTCAAGACTTCCAATTAAATAAATATAAAATCACCCTAGCATAGTATGCATAGCCCTCTGGTCTCTGCCTGCATAACCAACCTCATTTTCTTCTCTTTCATCACTTATATTCTACTCAGACTAAACTATATGTAGTTTCGCTAAAAAGAAATGCCTACTTGTGACTCCTTGCCATTGCACTACTATTTGTTCTGCCTGGAATGCTCTTTCCATGCATATCTGCTTGCAAATCTTATACCCATTCTTTAAGTCTAAGAACAAGAGGTAAAGCTCCAGTTTTCTCATCTGTAAAGTCTAAATATTGCTAAATACTTCTCATATTGCTCTGGAAAGAAATGAGATATTGTAAAAGTACCATTCAGCAAATTACTGGCAAAAGGTAAATGCTCAAAAATTGTAGTTTAACATTTGATTCTGTAAATTTTTAGATTAATTCAATATCTAATCTTAACTTTAAAAAATAAAAGTTGGATGATGACTTCCTATTGCAGAAACTCAGTGAAAAATATATAATTAGGTAATTTTTCAACTAATTTCATTAATTTGTGTTCAATTTGTCTGATACCTGTCTCTTTCATGTATAACAGAACTAGTGATTAAACTTTTTCCAAATAAGAAAAGAAAAGGTATTCTTGAGATACCTTAACATAACCAGGTTATGTTTGAGGGAACAGGTAGAATTTCTGATTTCAAAATTGCCCTCTACTTTGTAGTTGATTAACCAGATAATTTCCTAAACCCTCAGCTGATGTGATCCAATGTGAGAAGCACATGATATTGATATATTTTAAAATACAAACAGGAGGATATCCTCACAGAAGAAATATATGTGATTTGATCTGAAGGCTGCTACACAGAACAGTTTTAGTTGGCATCTTCATTGAGTTAAACCATTATATATAACCACCATTATACCTCCTAAGATGTTGTACTACCATCTCTACAGCTGGATAGTGACAAAGATTATGTCTTTGTTCAAATTCTTCTCAGGGTCCCTTGAACTCTTTTTCAATTAGGCCTGATTTTTGGGCTTATGTGTTCTTCTCTGCATTGTCCAATTTTATGAAGAATTCTGTCTGAGTTTAACCATAATATCCTATCCTCTATATCTGATCACCCTTGATATCAGTTGAGTTCCTCACCTTTCACTAACTTCCTGGTGATGTGTGATCATCCCAGCCTGCCTTCAGCAACAATCCTTTAAGTCAGTTTAGCCAGATCCCCCTCTTGCCCCTGATGTACTTCTAGTAATTTTTCACCCACTGACCCCACCCTGCTCTCTGGCTATTGATACTCACTTGCCCATGCTGTATTCAGAGTTGAGCCCAATCTCTCTCCTCCACTGCAAAATACCATCACAGTGATCCTTATACTTATCGTAATTGTCCTCCCCTCCGTGAACAAAAAGTCTTCTTTCTACCATGCTTTAAAAAGTGTCATTTAATGTTTTTTCTCTAACTGTATGAATATAGACATGCACAATAATCTGTATGTACATCACTTTTGATGAACCTAAGCAGAAGTCCCACTCAAGAATGTGGAAACAGCAAAGGTATATAGCCCGCACCTCAGAGTTTAATGGAACAATCTTGTCACTGCTTAAGACTAGTTCAGAAATAATAAAAATCATTTTTAAATAATAAAAGGAAGAAACTGACACATTTGAAAAGAAAAACATTTTAAATTAATAAGGTTGATCATTTCAATGGTAAAAGTTTATTACAGGTTTGGTTTCATGGGAAGAAGACTTTGAGAGTTGAGTTTGCAGGAAGCTCTCTGCAGAGCTGAGACAATCTCTGACTGGGCTAACAGATGAAAGTTATTCATATATACTGGAATTGAACAATTAAATAAATAAATGACAGATGTTGGGATCCAGGTTTCTCACTGTTTGTTAAAGTGGGAGGTTACATGTAAGCAAGGGACGAAATATCAGAATTGTTAACATTCTACCTCAGTAGAAATCAGTTTTATCACCTAAAGTTCAGTGCTTATGTGCATTTTTCTTTTCCCTTTAGACTTAAAGACCCAACCCATTTCTAAAGTTACATAAGTCAGCAGCTTTTTTGCTCCAGACTTCAGTGAGGATATTTCATACATTTATAAGGCAGTTAGATTGTTTTGTCACATTCTGCATTCCATCCTGGAATTCCCCAGGAATCCTTGCCAACACTTATAATTTTCTGTTGTTTTTTTTTAAATTATAATAGCCAACCTAATGTGTGTGAAGTAGTAACACATTGTGATTTTGACTTGCATTTCCCTAATAGTGATGTTGAGCACCTTTCCATGAGTTTATTGGTCATTTGTTATATTCTTTGGAGAAATATCTATTCAGGTTATTTTCTCACTCTTAATTGGATTGTTTGTTTTTTGGGGGTTGAGTCATAACTCTTCTTTATATATTCTGGATATTAATTCCTTGGTATACGTATGACTTGCAAATATTTTTTTCCTTTCTGTGAGTTGCATTTTCCCTCTTTTGGCAGTTCACATTGATGTGCAAAATTTTTAATTTTATGAATCAAATTTATCTATTTTTTCATATTTTGCCTATGCTTAATGTCACATCCATGAAATCACTGCCAAATACAATGCCATGGGAGATATGCTCTACATATTCTTCTAAGAGTTTTATAATTTTAGTACTTATGTTTAGGTCTTGAATCCAATTTTAATTAATTTTCGCATATGCTCTAAAGTAAGGGTCCAACTCTATTCTTTGCATGTTGATACCCAATTTTCCCAGCACCATTTGCTTCAAAGAGTGTCCTTTCTCCTTTTAATGTTATTGGCACCCTTGTCAAAAATCAATTGACTATACATACAATGGTTTATTTCTGGACTCTCTATTCTATTCCATTGGTCTATATTCTGTCTTACTTTTTATTGAAGTATAATTGGCATACAATATTATATTAGTTTCAGGTGTATAATATAACTATTTGATATTTCTATATATTGTGAAATGATCACCACAATAAGTCTAGTTAATATCCATCACCGCACATAGTTACAGAATTTTATTTCTTGTGATGAGAATTTTTAAGATCTACTGTCTTAGCAACTTTAAAACGTACAATGCAGTATTATTATTGGAGTACTATTGTCTCCATTTTGTACAATACATCCTCATGACTTATTTATATTAGAACTGGAAGTTTGTACCTTTTGACTTCCTTTACCCATTTTGCCACACACAACCCCCACCTCTGGCAATCACAAATTAGTTGTTTCTCCAAGCTTTGTTGTTGTCACTGTTAGATTCCACACATAAGTAAGATTATATGGTACTTGCCTTCCTCTTTCTGACACATTTAACTTAGCATAATGCCCTCAGAGTTCTTCCATGATGTCACAAATGGCAAAATTTCATTCTTTTTTATGGCTGAATATTTCCTTATATCTATCTATATAGATATAGTGTATTGGTTTTATAACCTGCAACTTTACTGAATTCATTTTTATATTCTACCAGTTTTCTTGTGGTTTCTTTAGGGATGTAGATAGATAGATAGAATGTATCTGTAGATATTTTATTTCTCATGACAAACTTTTATTTTTCTTCTCATGCTTACTGAGTGAATACTGTATTTCAGTCACTAGAATATACATATTTAATATTCAAAGTTACTCTTTAAATGTACGCCTACTTAATAAATATGGAAAGTATCTTAAATAATTTTACCAGTCACACAGAAAGTTGCAATATTTTATTTTTTCCCTTTATTTAACAGTTCTCAAAATATTGAGGTAATTACCCAACATCCTCCAAATTCTGATCTGCAAATATCATTTCCCACTAAAAAAATATTGGGATTCCTTGGAGAAATTGATAATTTCAGGTCTCGATTAGGAAATGTAGATGATAAACCTGGAACATCTTGGTATACAATTTATCTAAATAGCTATCTTATATTCTGTTATAGCATCCTGAAGGTACTGAGACAGAATTGGTACTGAGAAGTGGGATGCTATGGTGACAAATTCCTAAAATGTGAAAGAAGCTTTGGAACTCGGTAGTGGTAGAAGCTGTAAGAGTTTTGAGGTGCATGCTAGAAAAGCCTACATTTCTGTGAACAGATAGTTAAAGGTTATTCTGATGAGAGCTCCGAAAGAAAAGAGCTGTAGAGAAAGCCCCAAACTTCTCAGAGAATAGCTAAGTAATCCCGAACAGAATGTTAGTAGAAATATGGATGGTACAGGCTATTCTGATGAGGTCCCAGGTGGAAATGAGAAACATGTTATTGGAAACTACAGGAAAGGTGATCTTGGTTATAAAGTGGCAAAGAAACCTGGCTGAATTCTGTTAATGTTCTAGTGTTTTCTGAAATGTAGGACTTGTGAGTGATGAAATTGAATATTCAGCTGAAGCTATTTTTATGGAAAGTAATGAAGGTGTGGCTTGGCTCCTCCTGACTGCTTACAGTAAAATGTGAAAAGAGAAATATGACATAAAAGTGGTACTGTTAAGCAAAATAGAAGCAAAACTTAAAGATTTGTAAAACTCTCAGCATATTGTAAAAAATGGTAGGATGTGGCCAAGCAACCATAAGGAGATTAGGATGAATCAGCCATCTCAGTAGAAGCCAAGAGCTATTTTTCAAGACAATGGAAGAATGACCCTGAAGGCAATTCAGAGTTCATCAGGGCTGCCAATCACCTGACAGGCCCAGAGTGTCAGGGCTAGGGGACAGAGATTTTGTAAGATGGGCCACCTGTGGCCACCTGTGGGACATTTGACTGCACTGCCTAGTGTTGCATCACACTGAAAGCTCCACTCCCCCACATGCTGGTACTATGCCTCTTAGCTGCCCCAGGTGCAACTCCAGTGGGTCCCAGTGGGGTGTGAGCCACCCCACCAAAGAGCACAGGTAGCAATCTTTGATGGTTTCCATGTGGTGCCATCTCTGCTGGTGCACAGAATGAACAGGCCTGGAGGTTATGGCTGCCTCTAACTAGATTTCAAAGGACATGGCTGCCTGATAAAGTCATGGGCCCAGGACTCCATCTTGGAAGAGACACTTCAGCGTGGTTTCATTGAGCCAAGCGTGTGATGTTGCTACCCCAGTGGACCTGGAAGGCAGAACATCAAGCCAAAGAGGATTATTCTTGAGCTTTAAAAGTTAATGTTGTTTGCCCTGTTAGCTCTAAGACTTATATGGGACCTATCCTTTTTCCTCTTTTCCTATTTCTCCCTTTTGGAAAGGTAATATCTATTCTCTACCTATTCCACAATTGTATTTTGAAAACACAAAACTTTTTTGGTTTCCCAGTGGGAAGGGAATTTGCCTCAGAGTGAATCAAACATTGAGTCTCACCCATATCTGATTTAGATGATATTTAGAGGAGACTTTGGATTTAGATTTTTGAGTTCATGCTAAAACAAATTGAGACTTTCAGGGTTACTGAGATGGAATGATTGCATTTGGCATGTGAGAAGGACATGGATTTGGGGGAAACAGGGACAGAAAGTTATACACTGAATATTTCATTAACCCAAAATTCATATATTGAAACAATCCCCAATGTGATGGCATTTGGAGGCAGGGCCTTTGGCAGGTGATTAGGTCATGATTACAGAGCCCACTTAAATGGGATTAATGCTCTCATAAAAGAGACTCCAAAGAGCTCCCTCATCCCCTTAAATCATGTGAGAACACAGCAAGAAGATGGCTGTCTTCTTGCTCTGACAAGGAGTGAGCTTCCACGAGACACTGAATCGGCCAGTGACTTGATCCTGGACTTCTCAGCCTCCAGAACTGTGAAAATAAATTTCTGTTATTTACCAGACACCTAGTTTATGGCATTTTGTTATAGAAGCTGGAACAGACTAACACATGGTATTATTAGTATCTCACATCTATATGGTCCAGGTAAAACTAAGAAATCAATATGGGTACACTAGTACTAACTAAACTTCAAACTTTATTTGGATTTTACCGGCTTTTCCACTAATGTCCCTTTTTAGGTCTGAGAACAAATTAAAAACAATTGTATTTAAATCTCATACCTCCTAAATGCTAATTAATTTTAGTATGACAAACCATTTAATCCAGACATCTAAAGGACACAAATTTGCACTTTGATGGAAGAAAAGCAAAAGCAAATAAACACAATCAATATATTTCCACCATATCTCCTCCACTTAATACAAATCCATCACAGAACATTCTAAATTTCCAAAGCCTTGGACTATTTATTGTGGAAGTAATTAAGAAGGTTACACAAACTACAATATGTTGAGTTTTGATTATATTAAAACCTAACACCTCTTATGAAGACCAGAGTGTGTTCCTTAGCTAAAAAACAGGGAATGATTCTTTGAATTGGATTTTTTTCTACTAAGATTCAAGTTTGGCAGATCCTCTTGTTCTATTCCACATTATTCTTGTTCCATAGTAGCTACCATTGGGATAGTTACAAGATACAGTTACAATTTGCAGAAAATATTTGATTTCTACATCCATAATATCTTAAAGTTTATATTTTATTTTAAATACAGCATATATTTTCTGATGTACTGTTAATTATGGAGGGTGAAGGAATGGAGCAGAGGCTTCCTCCAGTACGCTTCTTTCATACATGTTGTATAGGACCTTTCTTTACTTTGAAGTGTTGTCTAAAATTGGAACTGTAGTGTTGTGTATTAATATTTCAGAGTAATTGCATAGTCTTTTAGTACTTATTGGTGTAAACTACCAAATTAAAAGCACTCTGCTGCCCTAAATTATTAATTTGTTCTTGTTTATTTAGAATAAGTGAATTCACCCTTTTCATACTTTTTCCATAATAATATGATAGTCAAAACAATTTCATGAATCAACTATGTTGCTTCAAGTAAATGAAGTAATTATAACTTGGTAAAACAATCAATGGATTCATGAATTGTTTATTCAATTTAGTTCTAAAAGTGAATAAACCAATGAGATTACATCTAAAAAAAATTGAAAAGATGCTATGCAACCTTTATGCACAAGTATTTGAAAATCTTTTTTTTTAATTTTCTATATCAAAATCACAGTTTTGACTTACTTCTCTATAGGTATTAAAATAATTGAATTGTAAATAATTTTTTATTGAATGAAAGATTTTAAAAATTTTATAGTGCTTTACAATTTCCAAAAGTTTCACACACGTGACTTCATATAAACCCATGATAACCCTTTTTTCCCCCACCCCTATACTGCCCACCCACACAAGTGGTAACCACTAGTTTGTTCTTTTTATCTGTGAGTCTGCTTCTTTATTTTTAATTTTTAAATTTTATTTAATTTATTTTTTCCTACACCAGGCTCTTATTAGTTATCAATTTTATACACATCAGTGTATACATGTCAATTCCAATCGCTCAATTCATCACACCACCATACCCACCCCCCCCATGGTTTTCCCCCCTTGGGATCCATACATTTGTTTTCCACATCTGTGTCTCAACTTCTGCCTTGCAAACCAGTTCATCTGTAACATTTTTCTAGGTTCCACAGACATGCATTAATATACAATATTTGTTTTTCTCTTTCTGACTTACTTCACTATGTATGACAGTCTCTAGATCTATCCACATCTCAACAAATGACTCTATTTCATTCCCTTTTATGGCTGAGTAATATTCCATTGCATATATATACCACAACTTCTTTATCCATTAGTCTGTCGTTGGGCATTTAGGCTATTGTAAATAGTGCTGCAATGAACATTGGGGTGCATGTGTCTTTTTGAATTATGTTTTTCTCTTGGTATCTGCCCAGTAGTGGGATTGCTGGATCATATGGTAATTCTATTTTTATTTTTTTAAGGAACCTCCATACTGTTCTCCATAGTGGCTGTTTCAATTTACATTCCCACAAACAGTGCAAGAGGGTTCCCTTTTCTCCACACCCTCTCCAGCATTTGTTGTTTGTAGATTTTCTGATGATGCCCATTCTAACTGGTGTGAGGTGGTACCTCATTGTAGCTTCGATTTGCATTTCTCTAATAATTAGTGATGTTGAGCAGATTTTCATGTGCTTCTTGGCCATCTGTATGTCTTCTTTGGAGAAATGTCTATTTAGGTCTTCTGCCCATTTTTGGATTGGCTTGATTTTTTCTTTAATATTGAGCTGCATGAGCTGTTTATATATTTTGGAGATTAATCCTTTGTCCATTGATTCATTTACAAATATTTACTCCCATTCTGAGGGTTGTCTTTTTGTCTTGTTTATGGTTTCCTTTGCTGTGCAAAAGCTTTGAAGTTTCATTAGTTCCCATTTGTTTATTTTTGTTTTTATTTCCATTACTCTAGGAGGTGGATCAAAAATGATCTTGCTGTGATTTAGGTCAAAGAGTGTTCTTCCTATGTTTTCCTCTAGGAGTTTTACAGTGTCCAGTCTTACATTTAGATCTCTAATCCATTTTGAGCTTATTTTTGTGTATGGTGTTAGGAAGTATTCTAATTTCATTCTTTTACATGTAGCTGTCCATTTTTCCCAGCACCATTTTTTGAAGAGACTGTCTTTTCTCCATTGTATATCTTTGCCTGCTTTGTGATAGATTAGTTGAGCATAGGTGCATGGGTTTATCTCTGGGCTTTATATCTTGTTCCATTGATCTATGTTTCTGTTTTTTGCCAGTACCATATTGTCTTAATTACTGTAGCTTTGTAGTATAGTCTGAAGCCAGGGAGTCTGATTACTCCAACTCCATTTTTTTCCCTCAAGACTGCTTTGGCTATTCAGGGTCTTTTGTGTCTCCATACAAATTTTAAGATTATTTGTTCTAGTTCAGTAAAAAATGCCATTGGTAATTTGAAAGGGATTGCATTGAATCTGTAGATTGCTTTGGGTAGTAGAGTCATTTTCACAATATTGATTCTTCCAGTCCAAGAACATGATATATCTCTCCATCTGTTGGTATCATCTTTAATTTCTTTCATCAGTGTCTTATAGTTTTCTGCATACAGGTCTTGTGTCCCTAGATAGGTTTATTCCTAGATATTTTATTCTTTTTGTTGCAGTAGTAAATGGGAGTGTTTCCTTAATTTCTCTTTCAGATTTTTCATCATTACTGTATAGGAATGCAAGAGATTTCTGTGCATTAATTTTGTATCCTGCTACTTTACCAAATTCATTGATTAGCTCTAGTAGTTTTCTGGTGGCATCAGTAGGATTCTCTATGTATAGTATCATGTCAACTGTAAACAGTGACAGTGTTACTTCTTCTTTTCCAATTTGGATTCCTTTTATTTCTTTTTCTTCTCTGATTACCAAGGATAGGACTTCCAAAACTATGTTGAATAATAGTGGTGAGAGTGGACATCCTTGTCTTGTTCCTGATCTTAGAGGAAATTTCAGTTTTTCACCATTGAGAATGATGTTTGCTGTGGGTTTGTAGTATATGGCCTTTACTATGTTGAGGTAGGTTCCCCCTATGCCAACTTTCTGGAGAGTTTTTATCATAAATTGGTGCTGAATTTTTTCAAACTCTTTTTCTACATCTATTGAGATGATCATATGGTTTTTATTCTTCAGTTTGTTAATATGGTGTATCACATTGATTGATTTGCGTATATTGAAAAATCCTTGCATCCCTGCAATAAATCCCACTTGATCATGTTGTATGATCCTTTTAATGTGCTGTTGGATTCTGTTTGCTAGTATTTTGTTGAGGATTTTTGCATCTATATTCATCAGTGATATTGGTCTGTAATTTTCTTTTTTTGTAATATATTTGTCTGGTTTTGGTATCAGGGTGATTGTGGCCTCATAGAATGAGTTTGGGAGTGTTCCTTCCTCTGCAATTTTTTGGAAGAGTTTGAGAAGGATGGATGTTAGTTCTTCTCTAAATGTTTGATAGAATTCACCTGTGAAGCCATCTGGTCCTGTACTTTTGTTTGTTGGAAGATTTTTAATCACAGTTTCAATTTCATTACTTGTGATTAGTTGTTTCATATTTTTTTATTTCTTCCTGGTTTAGTCTTGGAAAGTTATAACTTTTTAAGAATTTGTGCATTTCTTCCAGGTTGTCCATTTTATTGGCATAGAGTTGCTTGTAGTAGTCTCTTAGGATGCTTTGTACTTCTGTGGTGTCTGTTTTAACTTTTCCTTTTTCCTTTCTAAGTTTATTGTTTTGAGTCCTCTTCCTCTTGTTCTTGATGAGTCTCGTTAATGGTTTATCAATTTTGTTTATCTTCTCAAAGAACCAGCTTTTAGTTTTATTGATCTTTGCTATTTTTTGCTTTGTTTCTATTTCATTTATTTCTGCTCTGATCTTTATGATTTCTTTCCTTCAGCTAACTTTGGGTTTTGTTTGTTCTTCTTTCTCTGGTTCCTTTAGGTGTAAGGTTAGGTTGTTTATTCGAGATGTTTCTTGTTTCTTAAGGTAGGCTTGTATAGCTATAAACTTCTCTCTTAGAACTGCTTCTGCTGCATCCCATAGGTTTTGGATCGTCGGGGTTTCATTGTCTTTTGTCTCTAGGTATTATTTTATTTCCTCTTTGATTTCTTCAGTGATCTCTTGGTTATTTAGTAACATATTGTTTGGCCTCCATGTGTTTGTGTTTTATTTACTTTTTTTCCCCTGTAATTGATTTCTAATCTCATAACATTGTGCTCAGAAAAGATGCTGGATATGATTTAAATTTTCTTAAATTTACTGAGGCTAATTTGTGACCCAAGATGTGATCTATCCTGGAGAATGTTCCATGTGCACTTGAGAAGAAAGTGTAATCTGCTGTTTTGGGATGGAATGTCCTATAAATATCAATTAAACCTATCTGATCTATTGTGTCATTTAAAGTTTCTGTTTCCTTATTTAAATATCAAATACATCTATCTGGTCTATTGTGTCATTTAAAGCTTGTGTTTCCTTATTAATTTTCTGTCTGGATGATCTGTCCATTGATGTAAATGAGGTGTTAAAATCTACCACTATTATTGTGTACTGTCGATTTCTTCTTTTATGACTTAGCAGTTGCCTTATGTATTGAGGTACTCCTATGTTGGGTGCATATATATTAATAATTGTTATATCTTCTTGGATTGATCCCTTGATCATTATGTAGTATCCTTCCTTGTCTCTTGTAAATTCTTTATTTTAAAGTCTATTTTATCTGATATGAGTATTGCTACTCCAGCTTTCTTTTGATTTCCATTTGCATGGAATATCTTTTTCCATCCCCTCACTTTCAGTCAGAATGTGTCCCTAGGTCTGAAGTGGGTCTCTTGTAGACAGCATATATATTGGTCTTGTTTTTGTATCCATTCAGCAAGCCTGTGTCTTTTGGTTGGAGCATTTAATCCATTCACGTTTAAGGTAATTATCGATACGTATGTTCCTATGACCATTTTCTTAATTGTTTTGGGTTTGTTTTTGTAGGTCCTTTTCTTCTCTTGTGTTTCCCACTTAGAGAAGTTCCTTTAGCATTTGTTGTAGAGCTGGTTTGGTGGTGCTGAATTCTCTTAGCTTTTGCTTGCCTGTAAAGCTTTTGATTTCTCCATCGAATCTGAATGAGATCCTTGCCGGGTAGAGTAATCTTGATTGTATGTTCTTCCCTTTCATCACTTTAAGTATTTCATGCCACTCCCTTCTGGCTTGTAGAGTTTCTGCTGAGAAATCAGCTGTTAAGCTTATGGGAATTCCCTTGTATGTTATTTGTTGTTTTTCCCTTGCTGCTTTCAATAATTTTTCTTTGTCTTTAATTTTTGCTAATTTGATTACTATGTGTCTCAGAGTGTTTCTCCTTGGGTTTATCCTGTATGCGACTCGCTGCTCTTCCTGGACTTGGGTGGCTATTTCCTTTCCCATGTTAAGGAATTTTCGACTATAATCTCTTCAAATATTTTCTCTGGTCCTTTCTCTCTTCTCCTTTTGGTCCCCCTATAATATGAATGTTGTTGCATTTAATGTTGTCTCAGAGGTCTCTTAGGCTGTCTTCATTTCTTTTCATTCTTTTTCCTTTATTCTGTTCTGCAGCAGTGAATTCCACCATTCTGTCTTCCAGGTCACTTATCCATTCTTCTGCCTCAGTTATTCTGCTGCTGATTCCTTCTAGTGTAGTTTTCATTTCAGTTATTGTATTGTTCATACCTGTTTGTTTGTTCTTTAATTCTTCTAGGTCTTTGTTAAACATTTCTTGCATCTTCTCGATCTTTGCCTCCATTCTTTTCCGGAGGTCCTGGATCATCTTTACTATCATTTTCTGAATTCTTTTTCTGGAAGGTTGTCTATCTCCACTTCATTTAGTTGTTTTTCTGGGTTTTATCTTGTTCCTTCATCTGGTACATAGCTCTGTGCCTTTTCATCTTGTCTATCTTTCTGTGAATGTGGTTTTTGTTCCACAAGCTTCAGGATTGTAGTTCTTCTTGCTTCTGCTGTCTGTCCTCTGGTGAATGAGGCTATCTAAGAAGCTTGTGTTGAAAATCATTTTAATGAAGAAAATAAACATACCTCATGGTGTCTTTCAAGGTGAAGCTAAATCAAAGAACGTAATAAACTACTGAATTTTAAATGCATGAATTTCTTTTCCCTACATCACAAAACAAACTTGTACCTTAAAGAACAAAAGAGAAAACTAATGTTTAAAATATTAATTGAAAATAAATATACATATAACATGTAAATAATTAGTATGCACCATCTTGAATTCTTGTCATCTGAATCAGCAGTTATGCAAGAACTGGATTGACATCAAAATCTGAAATTCAAAAGTTATAACATGAGCTAAAGGGTAAAAACCTCTAAAGTCTTTTGAAGGCATTTCAGCGGAAACACTGACAGTGTGACTGATTATTCTCTCCCGACCTATGGTAATAAATACATAGAAAGGAAAAATTGTGTGATAAGTAAATGTTATGAACTTGTAGGCAACTTGAATACTTTTGAAAAATTGGTGTGTTTGATAAACATTTAGAGCTACAGTGTTTAGAAATTAACCTACTAAAAACTAAGAAATAGTTTCCAGTTTCTACTAAAGTTACACATACACACATTTTCTTTTGACCAATCCTAAGTTGCCAATGTCAACTTTTACTTCAGTTGGGAAGAAATTGGATCATTTAACATGATCATGAGAATGTGCTTCCTAAGTGGGAACCCTAATCAAATTTAGTTAGGATTGGAATGATCAATAAAGTGAATGTAGATAAGTTACAAATAGAAAACCTCTAAGTCTAGTAAATAATCTTTAATTGATTTAAGCCACATTTATTTTCTATAATTTTACCTTTTTATTCTGTTGATCTAGATCAAAACAAAACAAAAGAAAACAAAATATAACAAAAAAACAAACACACAGCAAAACTAAAACAACTATCACAAGTTACTCCTACTACTTCTGCTTGAATCCAATTTCTACCCAATTTACCAGCTGGCACTATGATATCATTGTATATTTAAATTTCAATTCAATAGGTCATTATTTCAAAAAGTTTGCTCTTTTCTGATGTTTTTGTCAATTTCACAAAGCATACAGCCTGTTATTGCCGATGTAGACCTGAAAATTTAACAGTGAGATTTACTCAATATCTGCAGGGAGTTATTCATAAAAGATGCACTTCTCCTGGTAGAATTTACTATGTATAAATTATTTTTTCTTAATGATTTGTGACATTCTGAACAATATACCTTTTATTCAGGTGACAGAAATAATTATAGGGAAGTCATCTTTCAGAATTTACATTCATTTTAAAGGAAACTAGTTAATGATTTCAGTTCTCTGAAAATGTAAAGTGGAGCTGTAATGGGGAAAAACATCAAAAATAATTAAGATAAATGAGCTTTTGGATCACAGAAAGAAAATTTATTTTGTGAAGGTGTTCTCATCTTATTTTAAAACTCTATTTATACATTCAGTCTAGAGTTGGAGTGCTAACCTGGTAATAAGTAGCACAATAAATTTCCTGTTCATGTAAATAGTGTAATAAAATTGTTATTAGAAATAGAGGAATAATAAGTACAGTGTGTCAGAGTCCTGGCACCCAATTTAAGACCATGTAAACAATAACCTCTTAAATAATACAGGCACAAGACAATAGGAAAATAGGGAAAAGACTATAGCCTGTGAGATTTGTTTGGCAGTGCCTATAACTCATCCTACCAAATCACCCTTTAGCTCAGGTTATCCATGATCTAGTTATGTACTTCTTTTATAAAAAAAATTAGCACTTATATTATTAAGTTCATTTTAGTTGTAAAAATAGAAGGAAGAAAATATAGCTTTAAAATATAGATTTTCAAAAAGAATGGTCAAAAATATCTTACTATTTTTGCCTTTTAAAGGGTGGCAAGTGGTGGAAATTTCCTCACCTCTCTCCAGCCTCCCTTATTGTTTCCATCAAAAGGAAAACAGACATATAATCTGAGAGTGATATTTTATCTAGACAGCAAAAGAAGCCATTATCTCTAACTCTCAAAAATGCATGTCCTAGGGCTTCCTTGGTGACGCAGTGGTTGAGAGTCCGCCTGCCGATGCGGGGGACACGGGTTCATGCCCCGATCCGGGAAGATCCCATGTGCCGCGAAGCGGCTGGGCCCGTGAGCTATGGCCACTGAGCCTGTGCATCCGGAGTCTGTGCTCCGCAATGGGAGAGGCCATAACAGTGAGAGGCCCGTGTATGGCAAAAAAAAAAAAAAAAATTTGCATGTCCTAGACTCACCTGAGACCTTTTCCAGATTTGGGAAGTTTCTACATGCAGCCCTAAGCAGGGAGACCTCCCCAGGCCTGCACAGGGATCTGCTTAGATAGCGAGTTACACAAGTGGAAGTGGCCTTTCTCTGCTGCTCCCCCCATCCCAAATATTAAGAGGATTAGTGTAATAAGAGCCTGTGCTTGTATAGCACTTTGACATTCTTAGATGAAAAGTGCTAGAATAAGGTACAATTTTATAACTGTAATGGAATTCAAGCAAATAGCATTGTCATAAATGGGTCTGGCTGCTGAAAAAAAAGCATGTTCTATAGCAATTAGAAGTGCACACTAAAAGCAGTGTCATTTGTAAATTTCAATTTGTTTTCTGCACATTTTTCTTACTTAAAGAAATACTCTTTAGTTGATTATATGTGAGCCTACTGTATTCTGAGCCAGTCATGCACAATCCCTCTCATTTACAGACATCATGACAATAAATTTAAAGTAGTGTAAGAATTGAATGTCATAATTCATACCCTATTTCTGTATATCAGACCAAAAACTCTGATATCTGTGAAGACAGAAAAAGAGAGGGGAAAGGCCAAAAGGATAGAGGGAGAAGTTAAAGATCTTATTAGCAGCTGATGCCCTTTGTGGCAAAGCTTCTTCTTTTAAGCATATTGCCAGAGAGTCCGAACACAAGGTTAGTGAGGAACAGGATCTGACGAATGCTCCTGATGTTTAGAGATGTGTGAAAAAAAAAGGATCTGGATGACAGGAGAAATAAGGATATAAGGGTGGTTATGGAGGGAAAATGAAGGATATTTCAACAAACAGAAAATGAATTTGTTCAGAATCTACTTTTATTGGCTATACAAATCTAAGATTAGGAATATATTGTTTTTCATGTTTTACATAATTTAATATTGACCTGTTTCTAAGTGCCTTTTCACTGACCATGATACAAAGATTTTTTTTTCTCAATATCTTCTCTCAGAGAAGAATGTGTTTTTGATATTGTAATTGTGAGTCATAGATTTGATAGTCAAGAGAGGTCTCAAGGTCGATGAGAGGAAAAAAAATCAGAATCTTTATTATATATATAATATATATAATCAAGGTAGGAATGTAAATTCTTCTAAGCAATCAATAAGAAAGTTAATATTATACATATTGTATAGGTAAATATATTGAGGCCCAGAGAATTAAGAAACTTATCAGATCAGCTTCACAAAGATGTTTTGAGGTTCAAATGAGTTAATGTGAGTAAAGTGCTTAAGACAGTGTAAGCATTTGATCTATGGAAACTCTTATTACTTTTCTTTTGGTTAATACCGTACTCTGCCCCAATGCCTAGAATAATACCTGGTATATAGTAGAAAAGTAACATATATTTATTCATAATTTTTTATAATTTACATATCTCTTGAACTTAATAATGCTTTTTTGTATGTCTTTTTTCAGAACCAAATCATAAAGTTAATTAATCAGTTAGCTACAGATTTTATGAAGGAAGACACGTTGATTGGCAACAAAGCAAATATGATGATCTTTAAAATACCAAATGTGCAAGTGATAATGAAAATATGTTTGCAAAAAATATTAATATTTAAAAATATTTTGAGTATCATGTCACATAGAAAAAATTGGATATCTAGGAAGAGAAAATTCAGTGGGAGATTATTTTATTGCATGTTATATTAGTTTAAGATTTTGTAAATTATTTCCATTAAGAACATCTAATAATGTTATTTTAATAATGTTCTAACAAGCTTTTCATCTAATAATTAATGAAAAGACTGATGATTAAAAATTTGGATAATGGAATAGCCATGCTGTTTTGCACCTTCAAGTCTACTTTGAAGACAATTTATATTTTTTGTTTTTCATTCAACCACTCATCATTGTTCTGATCTCATGTTCCATTCTAAAAATCATTCTCATGATCTACCAATATAATTTATTCAACAAATAAATCAGATAAGTTTTAATAACACCTCATAATGAGAATTTTTATGTGTCTCTATTCTTTGTACATGATATAAAAATGGATCATATTTTCAATTCAAGCATTTGCTATCATAGGTTTCCACTATATATGACTCATCTGGAAGTCTTTATTAGAAAGAACTGGACATGAATAAATAAATTCAGTATTTATAATATAGCCCGACTATGCTCTCCAGATTCCAGAATATATATTATATTAATAAAAGAGAATCCATGTTTAAATACCTATCACAATGTGGCAATAATAATTTAAACTAACACTTTTAACGTTATATAAAAATCTTCATTTTATTGTTATCTTAGGTTTTAGTACCCCAGATTAACAAAACTATTTTGAACTGAACATATGTGGGGCACACTCAGTGATCCAATTCTTTGTAAAATAATGCTTATATGTCTGATGTTAACAATTATAGATATAAATTGTGAAAAAGTTTTAAAAATGCAGAAAGTCTTTTTAAAACATACATATTTCTGTCACTCCAGTACACTAACAGTTAATATTTTGTTTCAGTTTAAATTTTGGCCTCTTTCTTTTTCTTTTTTTTTTTTTTTTTTTTTTTTGCGGTATGCGGGCCTCTCACTGTTGTGGCCTCTCCCATTGCGGAGCACAGGCTCCAGACGTGCAGGCTCAGTGGCCATGGCTCACAGGCCCAGCCACTCCGCAGAATGTGAGATCCTCCCGGACTGGGGCACGAACCCGTGCCCCCTGCATTGGCAGGCGGACTCTCAACCACTGTGCCACCAGGGAAGCCCTATTTTTAATTTTAATTGGTATTACAGAATATATATAATTCTGTATCTTAATTACTCAACTAAATATTACCATGAATACTTCAGTGTTATGAAATATGTTTTGAAAGGTTGAAGACTGTACAGTAGTGATTTGATAAAATATATACCTTATTGTTTTAATTACTGCCTTAATGTTGGATACTTAGGTTATATTCTCAATCATTTAATTAATTAACAGAATAACAGTAAAATTACTGAGCCAAGGAAACCACCATCTTAAGATTGTTTATATTGATAAATTATTTCTCAGAAAAGCTGTATCAAATTATAGGCTCATTCAAATTAACTTTTAAAAATCTAATTTCAGGAAGACATTAACATATATTGGACATTATTATTTTTAGATCTTTATTTTTTCTAATTTACTAAAATGATATCTCAGTTTAATGTTTATTTCTTTATTAATGAGGTTGAATATTTTCTTCCTATATATACTTGCTTCCTGTATTTCTTCTTCAGGAACTTATATTTGCATGTCCTATACACCATTTTTATTTGTTGTTTATTATTTTAATTTAATTTAATTCCCAATATTCTCCTCTTCTATGTGGTCCCAATTGTATGTTACACAAACTTAGACAACTTGCTAGGAGATAGACTACCAAAGTTTTTTTTAGTCCATGGCTGCATCCATGTAGCATAGCCACAAGCCGAACAGAAAAAAAAAATCAAATATGCTAGTATATAATGTATTTCCTACACTGAGAGGACCAAATTAACCTGGGGATAATATATAGGCAATGCCCAAAAGCCTTTTTGAACATTCAAGTTAAATTAACCTTTTTATAAATGTGTCAGAGAATATTTGATATTCTCTAAAATTCATGCTTTTCCTTCCATAGTATAAAATTGTTGCTAGGAAGTAGTTTTTCAGCCAGGGACTATGTTTTCCAGTTTGTCTTGCAGTTATATTTGGACATGTATTTTTGTTCTAACAAATAGAATGTGAGGGGAAGTGATGTGTGTCTCTTCTATGCCTGACCCATTAAATCACCCCATGTGAGAATACTTTTCTCCTTTGACGGTTGGATTTCTACTCGTAGGGCAACCTTGAAAACTATTTGTTAAAGATGAAAGATCCTCCATAAACCAAGGTCTAGAATAGCCACATGAAGAAGGGAACCCCTCCCCACAATCAGTAATACCAGCATCAGACTGTTATACAAGTAATAAATTAATTTCTATTTTGTTAATACACTGAAATGTGGTGGACTTTTATGATAATTAGTATCACTCTAGCTATTATAATATATATTTCAAATTCTCCTTCAAATCTTTTTCTTTGTGTCACAAACATTTCTTACTCCTCCCCAGATGTTTATGCTAGGTGAACTCCTCCCCAGATGTTTATGCTAGGTGAAGGTAACTAGAACCAGGTGTAGCTATGCCTTTACTTAGTCCTTGCTTTGCACTGTTTCAATATGAACAGATTCCAGTTAACAGGTTCACTTAAACACTAGCATCCCCCCTTACAAAAACATAATTCAAATTTAAGTTACCATGATATATTAACCATGAGTAATTGCATAAAACACAAACTTTACTTCTGGTTCTTCAGGCCAAAAATTACTATATAAATTAAAGTTGGGTATCATGGTTAGTGACTAATATCACTTCTTTCAAAATGTGACATTGATTTGTCACTGTATATCTGCTTTTCAATTCATGCACAGGAACAGAAAGCCACTTATGGTTGAAATGGAGTGTTAACTTCTACTTTTGATCGAAGGATGTCATTAAAAATCCCAGTGAGTTTTTGAAAGAAAACAGTAATTCCAAGAAGGTTAAAGAACATGTTACTGTCAGTGAAGGCTAGTTTTATCCTTTCAGAAGTCAACATGTATTGATTAATTTTAAGCTATTGGGTAAAGCTGCTAGCACAAATATGTATGCTGCTGTGAAATCTGCAACTAGATTCCAAGGGTTGGTTAAGATGTGTTATGATGATGATCAAATATTTAATGTCGATTAGAAAAGTCTTTCATTGGAAGGCAAGAACTTATAAGATTGAAGACATAGAATTAAAAAATGGCCATAAAGGTGTAAAAGAGAGAAAACTATTTTATTAGAGTGTTATAGACTAAATTGTGTCCCCTCAAATTTTAATGATAAAACTCTAACTCTCAGTACATCAGAATGTACCTGCATTTGGATATAGAACTTTTAAAATGATAATTAAATTGAAATGGGGCCTTTAGTGTGGGCCCTAATCCAAACTGACTGGTGTCATAAAAAGAAGAGATTAGGACACACACAGGTAGTACAGGGATGGGCACTTAAAGAGAACAGACCATGAAAAGAACACAGAAGGTGGCCATCTGCAAGCCAAGGAGAGAGGCCTCAGGAGAAACCAATCTCACTGACACCTTGATCTTGGAATTCCAGTCTCCAGAACTGTAAGAAAATAAATTTCTGTTGTTTAAGCCACTCAATCTGTGCGGTTATTGTTATAGCTGCTTGAGCAAACTAATGTAGAAGGCGGTATAGAGGGTAAATTTAAATCAAAACTATGGTTATCTATTGGTCAGATAAATCATAGATTTCCATGTCCTCATTTTCTGTTACTGGAAAATTATTGTGAATTTTTGATGTTTTTATGTTTCCTTCGATTTTCATGATTCTTGAAGTTTTGCATTGCTTTTTTTACATTTGAAGTAGAAGTCACTTCCTCCAATTTTTACTAACTGCCTTCAGGGTAAAAATATCTTTCATCAGTCCTGCTATAGATTCCAAGGCATTCTCTGAACTTGCAAGGATACACCTGCTCCTTGCTCCCTCTTTTTTAAGAATTCTTAAGTTTTTATGTCTTCTCTTAATCCTACAGTGCACCATCATGGCTGCTAGTTGCCTCTCTTTTGTTTTCTTGAAGGTAATGCTGCAGTTCATTTGTGGTTTCTCCCTTTCCTGTAGAGTCTGATCTGCTTTCTGTTTTCCATGTCTACTGGAGCTCAGTCTCACCAACACCCTCAGGAGCGTGATCAGGGAGCCATCCACAGAGTGGAGGAAAGTGTGTGTTTGTCACATAATGTGCTCAGGGTTTAACCACAGGCCTGTTGGGAAATCTGTAGGTATTGTTTCCCTGCAGCTTGTGGGCAGACTTAGTGATGGAGTCCAGAGCATAGTCAGCAGGAACCCTGTAGTGCCCTCTGGGAATTTTATATGCCATGCTCCCAATCTCCTCCCTCCCTTAGCTGGGAAAGCGAGGCATTCAGTCACTGTCTATCCCTTTCCCCTGTGGGAGAAATCATGGGCTGTATAGTTTAGCCTTAAGTTGTGCCTCTTTGGGGGAGGAATGATTCTGACAAAGTCAAGCTCTTTCTCTTGCTCAATCCAGACAATTTTTTTTCTCTCGTGGAGTGGTGGAACTTCTTTCATGAAAACCTCAATATCCACAAAGGCTCTTTTGTCCATAGGTTATGGCCCAAGTCATTATTCTGCAAGCATTGCTGAACCATGCCCAATAAAGGCCAGAATGATTCAGTCTCCTGCAGGTTCCACAGTTGGTATGGAAGTCTGTATGCCTATTACCCAAAGCAACAGTGCAAACATCTCCTCCTGGGTCCCTTGGCACATGATGCTAGGTCCCATACCTCCCACAGAGGCACCTCTGTTCATGGATAGATGCTAAATTTTTGTTGTTGAAGGGGGAGACAAAAATGAAGATGTCTTATGTCACCATGATGCTGATGACACTACTAAGACAGGCTTCTATTTATGCACAAATCTTATCACAGTCACATGGTTTCATGATATTGCCTCATTTTAATATCTGTTAGTGGAAGTTCTCCTTGTTATTTCCTGCTGTAAAATTTTCTTGAATAATTTCACCTTGTATTCCTTCAGGTGTGTTTTTTATAACTGTTTCAAGATTATATAATTGGGTTTTGCTGGGACACTCAATAAATATGTGAATATATTTAAGGGCTATTGATATATTTTAATACTAACATTTCCATTCTGAAACATATGTCTCTCCCATTATTCAAATATTTGATTATACAAGCTTTTAAAAATTTCCGTATACTTTGTGCACATTTGTGTTGTTTTTATAAAATATTTAATCTTTTTTTGCTGTAATCCTGTTCTCTAAATGTTTTGTTTACCTGTTGAGTCTTCAATGTCATCTCGTATTTATCTGAGTGAACACTGTGTTTCCTTTATCTGGGACTATGTACTCTTAGGCATGATAAAACAAAAGTAATTAATTAGTAAAGTGTTTTTGTAAATTTGTCAGTTGTTTGAATATTAAATTCTTCTTTAAACATAAGTATGTGTACAGATATTCATTTTTAATTGTAATTTTATTTTTATGTAGTGCATTCAGAGCCAGAATAAATGCACATACCACGAATTTATCAAATATTTGTTGAATAACTCTAATACACACAACATTGTGCTACATATTGGTAGTACGTTACTCAAATTTTACAAATTGCTGAAGGAAAATATACGTTCACATAATTAACCCAATTATAGGTAATTTTTAATGCATATTAATTATTTACCAGCTATAAAGAACTCTGGTAAAATAAAGAAGAAAAACGTTAATTTTGAGTACCATTACTAGGAAAAGTTTTATGGAGCAGGAAGAATTTGAACTAGGCATTTGGATGACTTTTAAGATGAGGTCAATTCCCCTCATCTTAAAGTTGAAACTATTGGGTTAAATTTTAAGTAGATAAAGCTGGTCTTACAGAGCCTGCCTATAGAACAGTGAAACAGCTTATAGAACATTAAAATACAGCACAGATATCTTGGATTCAAGGGCAATTTTCCATAACTATACTATGTTGTGTCATGTTAAGGAAAACAAAGATAATGAAATCTGTTTTATAATAAACAATTGTCTGGTCTTTGTATCTGGTTCCTGGATGGGAGCTTCTACACTTTGGAATTTCCTTAGTGATAGGAATGTTTTTGTTATTCATGGTGGGTCCCTCAAACCACACTTATGTTTATGCTACTAAAGACACTCATTCTGGGTTCCTGGATAGTTTCAGAATGGGTGACAGCCATTCTGGAAAGACCAGCCATATCATTATAGGATTGGGCCTTTGAGCCATGTGACATAATTCCGACCACCCAAACTTCAGAAAGGAAAGGGGGGTTATATATTGAGCACAGTTATGTGGCCAATGATTCAAGCCATAAATGCAATAAAACCCCAGTAAAAACTTTGGATACCGGAAGTTTGGTTTAACTTCCAAGTTGTTAATACACACCAGTGTGCCAGGAGGGTGAGGCATTCTGAGGACACAGAAACTTTGCATTTGGAACCTTCACAGGTTTCACACTATGTGTCTTTTCATTTCACTAATCTTAATTTGTATTCTTTATAATAAGACTGTAATTGTCATTATAATGCTTTTCTGAGTTCTGTGATTCATTCCAGCAAGTTATCAAATCTGAGAGGGTAGTGAGAACTCTCAAACTTGTAGGAAGTTCAGAGAACCCAGGATCCCTAGAGCTTGTGGTTAGTATCTGAAGTGAGAGGAGTTCTGTGAAGGGCTGTGTATTTAACCTGTGAAATTTGGCCTAACTCCACTAGCTCATGTCAGAATCACTTTGCAATACCTGTAATCAATAACCTCATATAACAAATCCTACTCTAGAGCAAGGTATCAAGTGAACAGCTGAAGCACTAACAAATAGGGACAGAGAGAAAATTAAAGAAAGTAAAATTAAAATAGTTATGAAACAGAATACCCCTGAAACCCAGTTCCTCTGCTGAGTTTATGATTAACCTCTCTATCCAAAACTTTATTCCCTTTCTTTTCCTGCACCTGTTCCTCTCAGGATTGAGGAGTACCAAAGAAAATGGGAGATTGAAAATGAAAAGGAACCTGTGGGGCCCTCCTGGATACAAAAGACTCTCTGTGCACATCCCCATCTCTTGTTTGTAGAAAAAAGCTTTAATATCCTAGGCCTTCCTGAGTTCCAAAGAGCAGATTCAAACAGTTACTAATTAGGGAAGTGAGGCATGCAGAAACAAAAGAAGAGCAGTTAAGAAACAATAGTTCGGCAATAAAATAGAGTCCTAGCTACTCTTCAAGGGATATACATAATAATCTGATATATATCTCTGAATTATTCTGCTGGAACTAAGGCCTCCACCCAAGTAGAGGATAGCAACTACATGCTGAGATCCTACACTGATTGGAACCAGAAGGTTGATGATTGAGATTCCAGGAACACCACCCTGTTACCTCACCACCAACTAATCAGAGAAAGTCATGCATCATGCAGCCCCACCCCAAATGTTGCTTTTAAAAACTCTTCCATGAAAACTATTGTGGAGTTCAGGTGTTTTGAGCAGGAGCCATATTTTCTCCTTGCTTGACTCTGCAATAAATCTTTTTCTGCTCCAAACTCTGACGTTTTGATTTGTTTGGCCTCACTGCACATTGGGCATATGAGCAGGTTTGACAACAGTTATACCTGTATTTTAATATAAATAGATAAAGAAACTAGCCCCTTCGTGAGCTTATCCATAGTCCAGTGATTGTTTCTCTACAAGATACTTGTTGTTTAATAAAATCTGGTCTATATATTAATTAGTTAAGAGACCAATGGTGACGCAACCAGCTTCTTAGATCTGGTAACAAAATAAACTATCTCTCAACCAAGTAAAATAAGTGCAATAAGCAATGATTTACACTAAAATAAAGTAATTCAATGAGAATTAAATGATTAAGAACTCTTTTTGCAAGGGAAAAGCTACATTATATTTTTTTAGTTTCATTTAGACTTGCTGTGAAATCATATACTATCAGTAGGAGAAAATAAGAGAACTAGATTTAAGGATCTACATTCACCTTCATCCAGAGCTTACCATTTGATTAATTCATCTGTTGGACCAGTGATAAATTTTGAAAAGCATTAAGGTTTCAAAATAAAGAACTAGAGATTCTAAATACAAAAGTATAAAACAATATATTGTAAATGCTAGAGAAAGTGAAATTTTATTCTAGGATAACTAATAATAGTAATTCTCAAGCCATCTAGCAAACATAGTGATTTATCTGGCTTCCCTGAAATATCTCATCTGCAACAACAATTTTTCATTTTCAATTTCCATATACTGTAGCTTTTCTCTGAAGCCCTATAAAAAGGAATATGAAAATATCATGATGTGGGACTCGAGGGACATTGTTCCAGCTAATGATTAAGAACTCTCCAGACAATAGGGGCTTCTTAGACAATGGGTGAATTTCCAGGATGTCCGGCCCCCTTCCGAGAAGGAGGGAGATAACAAAATGTAAAAAAGGTGTCTGTCAAAGACCAATCAGGCAGCTGGGGAGAAGGAGGGAGATAACAAAATGTAAAATAGGTGTCTGTCAAAGACCAATCAGACAGCTGGGGACAAGTTCCCTCTCTGGTCCGAGCCTAAGCCGGGACCAATCAGCAGGAAAACACAACCAAATCTATAATTTACATACGGGGAAGTGGGAACCTATAAAACTGACATATTCGCGCCCAAAAGGGTTCCTTCTTCGACCTCCTACGTGAGGACCAAGGAACCCCGGTGCACCGGCCTTCAATAAACCTCTTGCGTTTTGCATCGGCTTCCGACTCTTCTTGTTTCCTGGGCGAGTTGAAACTCCTAGGAGACCGCGCAGGTTTAACATTTGGGGGCTTGTCCGGGATTCCACTCGCCCCGGACCACAAGAACATCGGGAGTTGGAGGTACCAGGTAAGCTCGAGCTTGATTGTCTGTTTGTCCCTTGTTCTTTGTGGGCCATTATCGGAGGAAAGCCGTAAGAATCGGCTTATTATGGAATCTGTATCGGACCTCTGGCTAGGCAGACGTGCTAATAGCCGGCGTCCATGAGCCCTAGGGGACGCCCTGGTGGCTCATCTGGAAGGAGAGGCAAACTCTGTCTCCCCTTCACTCGGTTTCGGCAGTTCCCTTGGTGATAACTGCCATCTGAAGAAGTTTCGGTTTTGAAGCGAGCTCGCGGTGGCCCATACGTATATGTGTTTCGTGGAGTTTTAACTGTTTCTGTATTGTGGTCTATTCTTCTCTGACGGACGACAATGGGACAAACTATGACGACTCCTCTTTCCCTTACCCTAAGCCATTGGACCGAAGTTCAGGCCAGAGCCCATAATTTTTCGGTAGAGGTAAAGAAAGGAAAGTGGCAGACTTTGTGTGCCTCTGAATGGCCAACATTTCAGATAGGATGGCCCCCCGAAGGATCCTTTTTATTAGACAAGATTAAGCTGCTGAAGTCTAAGATATTTAATATAGATCCCCACGGACATCCAGACCAAGTACCATATGTCTTGGTCTGGGAAGATTTAATTCTCTCCCCACCTCCGTGGGTCCGGCCCTTTGTTTCCTCAACAGGTACGTCCACGCACACATCAGCAGCGTCGGAGATATTAGCCTTAAAGAAAAACCCCAACACGGAGAAGCTACCCGATGCCCCGGATCCACCGAAGGCGATTTATCCTGACCCGCAGTCAGATTTGCTTCTTTTGGATTCCCCACCCCCTATCCTCCGGCCCCAAATCCCCTACCACCTAGAGGACCCCCAGCTCCACTGCCCTCAGCACCAAGGGAACCATCCGTGATGGAAGAAGAAAGGGGTCCCTCAGTGGGCACTAGGAGCCGGAGGGCTATCTCCCCGGACTCCACTGCCCTTCCTCTTAGAGAATATGGCCCCCCCGATGGCCAAGGGAATAGACCTCTCCAATATTGGCCCTTTTCCTCTGCAGATCTTTATAATTGGAAAATGCATAACCCAACTTTTTCCGAAAATCCACAGGCCCTTACCGCTTTAATAGAATCTCTTGTTTTCTCCCACCAGCCCACATGGGATGATTGTCAGCAGCTGCTCCAGACTCTCCTAACGACTGAGGAGAGGCAACGGGTTCTTTTAGAAGCCAGAAAAAATGTATTAGGCGCCAATGGGCAACCTACCCAGCTGCCTAACGAGATTGATGCTGGTTTCCCACTCGTCAGGCCAAACTGGGATTTCAATGCCCCGGAAGGTAGGGAGCGCCTGAAAATGTATCGCCAGGCTCTGGTGGCGGGTCTCCATGGAGCAGCCAGATGGCCCACTAATTTGGCTAAGGTAAGGGAAGTAACTCAGGGGCCCCAGGAATCGCCAACTGTGTTCCTGGAACGTTTAATGGAAGCCTTTAGACGCTTTACCCCTTATGATCCAACTTCGGAGGGACATAGGGCTACTATAGCAATGGCTTTCATAGATCAAGCGGCCCCTGATATTAAGAAGAAATTACAGAGGCTAGATGGCTTGCAGGGATTTTCGCTTCAGGAGTTAGTAAAAGAGGCAGATAAAGTATATAACAAAAGAGAAACAGAGGAAGAGAAGGAAGAAAGAAAGCAGAAAGAGCAGGAAGCCCGTGAAATAAGACGGGATAAGAGACAGGAGAGGAATTTAAGTAAGATACTGGCCACTGTGGTTGGAGGAAGAAATATAGGGGATAGAAATGGGCAGGAAGGGTGAAAGGCAGACAGAAGGCGACCATTAGACAAGGACCAATGTGCCTACTGTAAAGAAAAAGGACATTGGGCGAGAGAATGCCCTAAGAAAAAGAATGGAGGAAGGCCAACCAGAAACAAAATCTTAACATTGAAAGAAGAAGACTAGGAAAGTCAGGGCTCGAACCCTCTCCCCGAGCCCCGGGTAACTCTTAAAGTGGAGGGGGAACCTGTTCAATTTTTGGTGGATACCGGAGCCCAGCACTCCGTCCTTCTCCACTCAAAAGGTCCTATCTCAGCTAAAAGGTCATGGGTACAAGGAGCCACTGGGAATAAACAATATTCATGGACCACACGAAGGACAGTAGATCTTGGGATTGGACGAGTAACCCATTCATTTTTGATTATTCCGGAATGCCCCTATCCTTTGCTGGGAAGAGATTTACTCTCCAAAGTAGGGGCTCAAATCCACTTTCAGCCAGAAGGTCCCACCATAACTGATAATAAGGGAAGGTTACTTCAAATATTGACTATGAAATTAGAAGATGAATATAAATTATACGAGCAACCTTCATCCTCACGAGTTAATGTTACTGATTGGGTAACTCGGTTCCCTCAAGCCTGGGCAGAAACTGCCGGTATGGGGATGGCCAAAAATCGGCCCCCGGTGCTAGTGGAACTCAAGGCAACTGCCACCCCAATAACGGTCCGTCAATACCCCATGAGTAGAGAAGCCAAAGACGGTATCCGTCCCCATATACAGAGGCTACTAGACTTGGGCATCTTAATAAGATGTCAATCAGCATGGAACACCCCTCTCCTGCCGGTAAAGAAACCAGGAACAAATGATTATCGGCCGGTGCAGGATCTACGAGAGGTAAACAAACGGGTGGCAGACCTCCACCCCACAGTTCCAAATGCTTACAACCTCCTGAGCACTCTTCCACCTCAACATACGTGGTATACTGTTTTGGACCTTAAAGATGCTTTTTTCTGTTTAAGACTCTCTCCCCTGAGCCAGCCCTACTTTGCCTTCGAATGGAAAGATCCAACATCGGGAATGTCTGGTCAGCTGACATTGACACGGATACCTCAGGGATTTAAGAACTCCCCGACCATCTTTGATGAAGCCCTACATCAGGATTTGGCATTATATAGAGAATCAAATCCCCAGGTAACTTTACTCCAATACGTTGATGATATTTTATTAGCTGCTGAGACCCAAGAAGATTGTATCAAGGGTACTGAAAAACTGTTAACGGAACTTGGAACCCTGGGATATAGAGCCTCAGCCAAGAAAGCACAAATATGCCAACAACAGGTCAGTTACCTGGGGTATCTATTAAAAGGGGGGCAAAGATGGCTCACGGAGAGCAGAAAGGATACGGTGGCCCAAATTCCGGCTCCCAAAAACGCCAGGCAGGTTAGAGAATTTTTGGGGATGGCTGGATTCTGTAGACTATGGATTCCAGGGTTTGCTGAGCTGGCAGCCCCATTGTACCCCCTAACCAAAAACAGCACTCCTTTCATTTGGGGCGATAAGGAACAACGGGCTTTTGACCAAATCAAACGAGCTTTACTTTCAGCTCCAGCCCTAGGACTGCCAGATGTAACCAAACCTTTTCATTTATATGTGGCTGAAAATAAGGGCATTGCAAAAGGAGTATTGACTCAGAAATTGGGGCCCTGGAATCGCCCAGTTGATTATTTGTCAAAAAAATTGGACCCTGTGGCATCAGGATGGCCCACCTGTTTAAAGATAATCGCTGCAGTAGCCGTTCTAGTCAAAGATGCTGACAAACTAACTTTAGGACAAAATCTAACGATAACAGCTCCTCATGCCCTGGAAAATGTAGTCCGTCAACCACTGGATAGGTGGCTAACTAATGCCAGGATGACCCATTACCAAACCCTGTTGCTAAACTCAGATCGCATCAAGTTTGCTCCAGCCACAGGACTCAATCCAGCCACCTTGCTACCTGATCCTGACTTGGAAGGCTCCACCATCATACATGATTGTCAGAAAGTACTGGCCGCAGCACACGGCAGTAGGCCAGATCTGATGGACCTGCCCCTCCCTGATGCTGATTTCACCTGGTTCACGGATGGGAGCAGTTTCCTGGAGGAAGGTAAACGTCGAACTGGGGCAGCCGTGGTAGACGGAAAACAAGTCATATGGGCAGCGGCGCTACCACAAGGGACCTCAGCCCAACGAGCTGAATTAATTGCCCTGATGAGGGCATTAGAGATGGCAGAGAATAAAAAAGTAAACATCTACACAGACAGTAGATATGCGTTTGCTACCGCTCATATCCACGGTGCCATTTACCAACAGAGAGGGCTACTAACTTCAGGTGGCAAAGAAATTAAAAACAAAGACGAAATCGTGGCTTTGTTGACTGCACTCATGTTTCCTACTAAAGTCAGTATCATCCACTGCCCTGGACATCAAAAAGGAAATACCCCAATAATTAGTGGAAATAATATGGCTGACCAAGTGGCCCGAGAAATAGCATCGGGAGAAGTCATTCTAGGACTGTCAGATAAAGTTCCTGAAAAACCAGGCCGCAATGAAGAAATCATCCCGGCCACAACAAAAGGAACTTTGTCCCCTCAGCAAGCAGAATCCATGTTACAACAGATGCACAGATGGACACATTTGGGGACTAAAAAGATGGTAGCCTTGTTACAAAAAGCCGGGTACGAAACCCCTGGAATGACAAAATTAGCTGAACAAATTGGGCAGGAATGCGTCCCATGTCAACAGGTAAATACTCACAAAGGGAAACTTGAAACTGGAAAGAGACTCAGGGGGGACCGCCCAGGAACTTACTGGGAGGTGGACTTTACCGAAGTGCGTCCTGGAAGGTACGGTAATAAATACCTTTTAGTTTTTGTAGACACTTTTTCAGGATGGATAGAGGCTTTCCCAACAAAGAAAGAAACAGCTGCTGTAGTAGCCAAGAAGATTTTAGAAGAAATTTTTCCTCGATTTGGAGCACCAAAGGTAATAGGGTCTGATAATGGTCCAGCCTTCGTCGCCCAGGTAAGTCAGGATGTGGCCAGATATTTGGGGACTGATTGGAAATTCCATTGTGCCTATAGACCCCAAAGTTCAGGTCAGGTAGAAAGAATGAATAGGACTCTAAAAGAGACCCTAACTAAATTGTCCTTGGAGACTGGCGGTACCGATTGGACGGTGCTCCTTCCTTTGGCCCTATTCCGGGTTAGAAATACACCTTCCCGATACCATCTTACTCCTTTTGAAATATTATATGGTGCCCCGCCTCCCCTCCTCACTTTAGGAAAAGAAATAAAACCTGATTGTCAAAATAACACTGACTTATATGCTAGGCTACTGGGACTCCAATTGGTCCAGAAAGAAATATGGTCCCAACTCGCCGAGGCCTACCAACCGGGAACACCGGGAGAAACTCATCCTTTCCAAGTCGGAGACTCCGTATACGTCCGTCGGCATCGAATCCAGACGTTGGAACCTCGATGGAAAGGACCATACACCGTCCTCCTCACCACCCCAATGGCCATAAAAGTGGACGGCATCGCTGCCTGGATCCATGCTTCACATGTGAAGGCTGCACCAACGACGACATCATCAGGATGGCGGGCCCAAAGGACTGACAACCCGCTCAAACTCAAGCTTCTACGAACCTAAGACTTATAATTTTGGTTTTACTACCTTTACTGACTGTAAGTGATTTTAGCCCTCACCTCCCCCAACGTTTAACTTGGCAGGTAATTTCTCAGACCGGAGATGTAACCTGGTCCATTAGTCATGCTGCAACCCCCTGGACCTGGTGGCCAGATCTTTTTCCTGATGTTTGTAAATTGGCAATAGGAGCACCTTATTGGGGTACAGAAGATTCTCATGATATGAACACTGCCCCTTCCAAAGTTTCGGAAACTGATTGGTTTGGGCCGGGTTGCAAAAATGCAGGCAAAAGAATGATGCTTGGTATCCTCACTTTCAACGTATGCCCCGGGTTCCACCGCCCTCGATCTCTGAATTATAAATGTGGTGGAACTGAAAACTTTTATTGCAAAAGCTGGGGATGTGAAACTACCGGGGATACTAATTGGAAACCCACCTCAACTTGGGATTTTATTACTGTAACGGCTAATTATTCTCATAATGAGGATACCGGACACCGGAGTAAATGTTCAGGATGGTGTCATCCCCATAAAATTTCCTTTAGTAATCCCGGAAAAAGAGATAAAAAATGGATAAATGGTCATTCTTGGGGCGTTAGATTTTACATGAGGGGATATGATTTAGGAATATTAATGACCCTTAAGCTAAAGATTGAGACTCCTGCTCCTATATCAATAGGCCCAAATCCCATACTTGGCCCCCCTTTGCTTCCCGCGGCCCCTTCAACTACGTCAACAAAGAATGAGACTAATGAAACCTCTGGATCCAAAGAACCCACAGTTAAGCCTGGGACTCCTCAGGATAGGATGCTTTCTTTGGTGCAGGCAGCCTTTACGGTTCTCAATGCTACAAACCCAGAGGCTACAAAATCATGTTGGCTTTGCTATGCTGCCCCTCCCCCTTATTATGATGTTATAGGATATAGCTCCAACTATACTAATTCTACCTCCTCAGACCAATGTCGATGGAAGCAAGAAGGGACCAGTAAATTAACCCTGTCCTCAGTTTCTGGAAATGGTACTTGTATAGGAACACCTCCCCAGTCCCATAGACACCTTTGTCATGATTTTAGCCTCCCTTCAGGCTCAGGATATCTTGTACCTCCTCAAGATGGATGGTGGGCATATAACACGGGGCTCACCCCTTGTGTCTCTTTAGAGGTTCTTAATACTTCAGCTGACTTTTGTGTGTTAGTGCAATTAGTCCCTAGACTTATCTACCATTCAGACTCATCCTTTTTAGATGAATATGTAGAAAAAACAAAAGAGAACCTGTAACCCTCACATTGGCTGTCCTTCTAGGACTAGGAATATCTGCCGGGATAGGAACAGGAACCACAGCCCTCATACAACAACCCCAGTATGATGCAAGTTTAAGACAGGCTGTAGACATCGACCTTCGAGCATTAGAAAGTTCCATAACTCAACTAAAGGAATCACTCACCTCACTTTCAGAAATGGTGTTGCAGAATAGAAGAGGCCTAGATTTGCTGTTTCGTAAAGAAGGGGGATTATGCGCCGCTCTAAAGAAGAATGTTGCTTTTATATTGATCATTCAGGAACCATTACCAAAACCATGGATAAACTAAGGGAACGCTTAGATAAAAGGCAAAGGGAGAGAGAAAACGAAAAAGGATGGTTTCAATCATGGTTTGATAAGTCCCCCTGGTTTACCACCTTAATCTCTACTCTGTTGGGACCTCTTATTGTTTTATTGTTGATTTTAACTTTTGGACCATGTGTTCTAAATCGCTTGATAGCATTTATTAGAGAACGTATCAGTACTGTACAAGTTCTAATGTTAAGACAACAGTACCAAAGTTTACGAACAGAAGGTTGAGATTCCATGATTGGAATCAATAGTCACAAGAAAAAGGGGGGAATGTGGGACTCGAGGGACATTGTTCCAGCTAATGATTAAGAACTCTCCAGACAATAGGGGCTTCTTAGACAATGGGTGAATTTCCAGGATGTCCGGCCCCCTTCCGAGAAGGAGGGAGATAACAAAATGTAAAAAAGGTGTCTGTCAAAGACCAATCAGGCAGCTGGGGAGAAGGAGGGAGATAACAAAATGTAAAATAGGTGTCTGTCAAAGACCAATCAGACAGCTGGGGACAAGTTCCCTCTCTGGTCCGAGCCTAAGCCGGGACCAATCAGCAGGAGAACACAACCAAATCTATAATTTACATACGGGGAAGTGGGAACCTATAAAACTGACATATTCGCGCCCAAAAGGGTTCCTTCTTCGACCTCCTACGTGAGGACCAAGGAACCCCGGTGCACCGGCCTTCAATAAACCTCTTGCGTTTTGCATCGGCTTCCGACTCTTCTTGTTTCCTGGGCGAGTCGAAACTCCTAGGAGACCGCGCAGGTCTAACATTGATAAACAGATCCATCATGCATACTCAATCTCTTCACAAGCATTTCTTCAAAAGATTTTGTTACTCTGATGTGTTGCTCCAGTAATGGAAATCTGTTGATCCATTTAAATATTTGTAACTGACAATTTCAACATGTGAAATGAGTGATTCTTTTTTTTTATTATTAGTTTTGGCTTTACTATGACTTCAAGTAGTTTCTTTTTATTTAAAATGAGGAATGCATAAAACAGAAATATTTTGTCATGCAAAATGGCAATAATATAGAAATTCAAAATAAGTATATTTTATGATATTTTCACCTAATACTTAAAAGACATTGCTTAATTTGGATTGTGCTTTACTATATTGTAATGGAGAGTGAAATGAGAATTCTATGTAGTGTCTGACAGTTTTCAGTTGGTTCAAATTTTTAATACAATTTCTCCTTCAATAGAACAATTTATGACTGAATAATGTCATCATTTGTAGGTTGGAGACTTGGAAAGACTATTAAATAGTTAACAATAAGTTAAACAACCCTAATTTAAAGCAGTACAATTAAGCAGTATTACATAGGAGAGTAAAAATAAGGAGGCAGGTACTTTTAAGAATATTTATATAAAACAGTATTTGTAATTTTAACATCTAACCAATAGATGACACCAGAGGGAAAGAATTGCAGTTTGTTTCTGAGCTTGGAAACTGGGCAGTTGCTTTTTGTACGTTAGTTATTAAATGATATGTAATACCTGCGGGCAGGTGAGCATAAGAGTGGAGAATAAGGTAATTCTGTAAAGATATATATATATATGCATATATATTATATATAATACATATATATTTAATTAGGATTACTTTTGTAGCACAGGCAGAAATAATAGAAAGGAGAGCAAGGATTCAGAACAAAGTGAAATATCTGGATATTAAAAAGAGTTGTTTCCCTTCAAGATTTCTTCATTTTTAACTCAAATTTACCTATGGTCACACAAAATTTCACCACAAAAATAAGACTGAATAGTGGGTAACATTCACAAGACATATAGTCTAATTATCAAATGCACAAAGTAAAATTCTAGTCCTACTAGTATTAAGAAAAATATTCATTTCTTAGCTTAAGATAATTATAGGTGTTGTAAAAGGAAAGTAGTAATTTGACTAGGCCTTCACTATGAAATGTGAAATATTCAAAAACAAAATAAGCTCATGTAATTACTTATGCATTGCTATTTATTGATGGATTTGAATTACTTGAATGTAGATGAAATACATGTTTAAGTTTGATAAGTACAGGTATATTTATGAACCATAGATCTATAAACTCATGTAAATACAAATGCAAAAGAAATATGAAAGGAAGAATAAAAAGGAAACATACTTATTGACAACTAATTCTGTACCAGGCACTGTGCTAAGCACTTTTGTATAGTTCATTTAATCCTCCAAGCAACCCCAGTTGGAAGTTGATTAATTCTCATTTTTGAGATGAGTAAAATGAAGCTCAGAGACTTTACTACTGTACATAATTTATAGTAATAATTGGTAGAATAGGGACTCAAACCCACCTAGATCTGTTGGAGACAAAAATTTATATTTCTTTTGCTTAACCATGATGGATCCCAAAACTCAGTGCCATACACATAGGTCCATAGGTCTTCGTTGGTTGAAAGCATGAGAAACCATGATTAGTTCATTTAAATTAATTATGTTCACATGCAACTTATCTTGTTAACTGGAGAACTAAAATTAGATTGGCTTAAGAATGAAATATTAATCCATTGATGGGTAAAGTAGCCAACCTGAAGTTTCTGGGAATCAGATTACCTGTGTCCTAGTTTTACCTCCGGCATTAACTAATTGGCTGACCTTATTAAAGTAATTTTCCCTCATGTAGATTCTGTTTTCTGAAAATTACAATGAAAGGAATTGAGATATATCAACATTTTTAAAAAAACTCTAGCAGTAGAATTTTTTAATTAAAATTAAAGGTACATGAAATTCCAATATATAAAATAGATGAAAGTAGAGTTGTTGTTTCCCAAAGTTGGAGTTCCAAAGCTCTACCTTATCAGAATTATCCTCACAACTCCTTCAGGTGGTCCCTGTGGCAAGTCCATAAAGTTTAAAAACCGCTGTACTAGATTGAATCTAAAGTTACTTCCAGCTTGAATATCTTATGATTTCATAATACTTGATTTAACGATTCAAAAAATAAGTCAACCTGATAATGGTAGAATTGCCAGGCCTTATAGTTGTAATTTCTATGAAATATGAATTCAAAAGGACATACTTTTCAAACAGGAGGTTTCATATGTATCTTTATTTAAAAAAAAACTTATTGAACTACTAATACACAAAATGTTCTATGGTATATGCCTAAGTTACAATGGTAAATAAAAGCAGGTATGTTTCCTATCATAGATTTTTATGATCTAGTGAAAGATCCAGATATTATGCAAATAATTGAAATATCCAGCAGATGATAATAACAAATTTTAATTTGCGGGGGAATTTTTTCCTTTAGGTTTATTGAGATATATAATTGACATATAGCACTGTATAAGTTTAAGGTGATGGTGTAATGGCTTGACATATATACTGTGAAATAATTACCACAATAAGTTTGGCTAATATCTCATGTAGATAGAAAAAAAAAAGGGTGTTTTCCTTGTAATGAAAACTTTTAGGATTTACTCTCATTAGCAACTTTCAAATACACCATACAGCAATGTTAACTATAGTCATCAAGTTGTACATTACATCACCAGTATCTTTCTTTATTTTATAACTGGAAGTTTGTACCTTTTGACTAAATTTTAATAGATGTTACATAAAAAATAGGTATATGGAGCCAGGATATCAAATAATGGGGTGAAATTGACCTCATTGAAATATATGGAAGTATTTTCATGAGAAAATGACACCTGACTTGAAAGATATAATATGACTAGGAGGTGAAGAGTGAAGGAAGACAGAGAGGTCCTGCAAGGGAGGGAGCAAAGTGAATACAAGAGACTGAAAGGACACCAGAGAGGTTGGAGGGCAGAAAATGAACAAGAGTGTGAGATAAGATGTGAGTGAAGAGGTATGCAAGGACCAAATTATTTAGAGTAATGTGGGCCATTTTAAGGAATTTTACATTTATCCAATGAGATGTGGAATCTGGTGAAGGGGTTTAGAGTGAATGGACTAGAGAGAAATCAACATCTTATAAAATAATTAAAAATAAACTACCTCAGAAATTAAACTTTTATGCTCTATAATAAACATAAGTAAGTTTTGTGGGCTTCCAGTAAATGAGTGGGAGCTGAATGAAGTCAGTCCAGAGAAAGTACATAAGAAGAGTTTTTCAGTGTGGTAAATTTGATCTTTCACTACTATCAGAATACTGTGAGGAAGAAGCCCCAAGGGTTTGATCTGGAAGCCAGGCTGAAATAAATAAGGCATCATCAGCTGAAGCCAGGTACATCAGGTTCTCTGAATACCATTACACCTTCCTCTTAGGGATGTGTATCTCTTAGATTTTGTCCCATTCCAATCTGACTCAGATTCTTCCAGCTCCTCCTATAACTCTTGACTGTTTTCCTGTGCTCCTGTCATCCTTGCAACTGAGGATCCTTGCTCTCCTACAGTTTTTGGGTATTTTTTAATATCTTTATTGGAGTATAATTGCTTTACAATGGTGTGTTAGTTTCTGCTTTATAACAAAGTGAATCAGTTATACATATACATATGTTCCCATATCTCTTCCCTCTTGCATCTGCCTCCCTCCCACTCTCCCTATCCCACCCCTCTAAGTGGTCACAAACCACCGAGCTGATCTCCCTGTGCTATGCGGCTGCTTCCCACTAGCTATCTATGTTACACTTAGTAGTGTATATATGTCCATGCCACTCTCTCACTTTCTCACTGCTTACCCTTCCCCCTCCCCAACCCAATCCAAAAATGGGCAGAAGACCTAAATAGACATTTCTCCAAAGAAGCTATACAGATTGCCAACAAACACATGAAAGAATGCTCAGCATCATTAATCATTAGAGAGATGCAAACCAAAACTACAATGAGATATCATCTCACACTGGTCAGAATGGTCATCATCAAAAAATCTAGAAACAATAAATGCTGGAGAGGGTGTGGAGAAAAGGGAACACTCTTGCACTGTTGGTGGGAAAGTAAATTGATACAGCCACTATGGAGAACTGTATGGAGGTTCCTTAAAAAACTAAAAATAGAATTACCATACTACCCAACAATCCCACTATTGGGCATATACCCTGAGAAAACCATAATTCAGAAAGAGTCATGTACCAAAATGTTCATTGCAGTTCTATTTACAATAGCCAGGATGTGGAAGCAACCTAAGTGTCCATCAACAGATGAATGGATAAAGAAGATGTGACACATATATACGATGGAATATTACTCAGCCATAAAAAGAAATGAAATTGAGTTATTTGTAGTGAGGTGGATGGACCTAGATTCTGTCATACAGAGTGAAGTAAGTCAGAAAGAGAAAAACAAATACCGTATGCTAACACATATATATGGAATCTCCTATAGCTTTAACATAACTGTAGGTTTACTGCATTTGAAGTCACACATGAACAGAACATTTTGAAACTTATGTATTCTATAAAGCACATTTTAAAAAAAAATAGATCTTTATTGGAGTACAATTGCTTCACAACATTGTGTTAGTTTCTGTTGTACACCAAAGTGAATCTGCCATATGTATATATATGTCCCCATATCCCCTCCCTCTTGAGTCTCCCTCCCATCCTCCCTATCCCCCCTCTCTAGGTCATCGCAAAGCACCGAGCTGATCTCCCTGCGCTATGCTACTGCTTCCCACTAGCTAACTATTTTACATTGGATAGCACATATTGTTTTAATTCCATGCCATATATAGTGTATTAATTTATCAAAGCTGCTGTAACAAAGTACAACAGACTGTGTGGCTTAAACAACAGAAATTTGTTGCCTCATAGTTCTGTATGCCAGAAGTCTAAAATCAAGGTGTCTCCTAAGTTAGTTCCTTCTGAGGGCTGTGAAGAAAGGATCAGTTCTAAGCTTCTTTCCTTGGCTTATAGATGGCCATTTTCTCCCTGTGTCTCTTTACATCACCTTCCCTCTTTAAGTATCTATGTTTGTGACCAAATTTCTCCTTTCTATAAGGACACCAGTCATATTGAATTAGGGCCCATCCCGATGACCTCATCTTAACTAATTACATCTGCAAAGACTGTTTCCAAATAAGGTCACATTCTGAGGAACTGGGTGTTAGGTGTTCAACTGATAAATGGGGGGAGGGCATGATTCAATTGATAATATATAGGAAGCAACTTTATGTACTTTTTAAATACAAATGTATTTTTATAAGAAATATTTATGTTTCAAAATCAGTGAAAAGTTCTAGTATCATAAACCATCATGTTCCCTGATTTCTTATAACTGAGGACCCTCATAAGAAATTCAAGATGAATGAAATACAGAGAACTGTATGTACTCTTGCCCATTATAACTTTTCAGGTAACATGTGTGTCCGTAGTAAAGACAGAAGAACTTAGTTCACACAGCAAATGGTTATAGTTGCAAAAAAAAAGACATAAACTAACCTCAAATTGGTTTATTTACTAATTGTGGACATTAGCGAAATATCATTATTTTATGAAAACTATTTAGCATGCCTTATAATCCATAAAATTATTTGCCTGTAAATATGCAACCATCTTCCCTTATTTTATTTCTTTAAGTTTTACATATTTTTTAAATTTCTTAGGTACTTAGTATTTTTGTTTATGTTGTAAGTATGATTTTTCTATCATATTTTATAACTTTTTATTGTTGGTTTGAGAAAGATTATTGATTTTTGTATATTAATGTTTTATCTAGTCAATTTGCTAAAATCCCTTAAACTCACTTTTTACAGTTATTAATCTTAAGTTTTCTAAGCACAAATCTCTATATATCTGCATTCAAATCCTTTGTCAGAATATATGTCTTGCTCTCCAAAAAGGAAAGAAAAGCAGATATCCAAGAGTTATATCTTTTGTTCTGTTTTCTACCTATTGTATGTTGGCTAATGTACAGAACAATGATAAATAATTGGTTATTATGCACATTCCTGTCTTTTTAATTTTAATGGTAAGAAATGACATATAATGATTAGTACTATTTACTGTTTTGTCTTTTTATTTAGAGGGATCCTAACTTACGTATTCCTAGCAACTCACATTAATGTATATTGATACTTCCACTGTTTTTAATAGCCTTCAGTTATTTGACTAACCAGTCCTCATATGGCTACTGAATCAAGGTGATGTGGTGCAGGGGCAAGAACAGACAAGGTCTTTGCTATATAGTAGAACCCAGTCAATTTATATTCATAGTCAACAAAGGTGCTAAAAGTATTCAGTGGGGGAAAGGGCAGCCTTTCCAAAAATTGTGATGGAATCAATTAATAATAATGTGTGAAAAAATAAACCTAGTGCCTTTCTCCACATCATATAAAAAAATGCTTCAAAGGATCCTATTGCTAAACCTAAAAGCTAAAACTATTACTTTTGTAAAGGAATCACAGGCACACATTTTTGCCACCTTGAGATAGGCCAAAATTTCTTATATAGGACACAAAAAAGCAATAACAATAAAGGAAAGTTGATACGTTGTAATCATCAAAAGTATCTGTTAAGAAGATAAAAAGGTAAGTCACAAATAGATTTGTTACAAAATGTATGTGTGTGTGTATGTATGTGTATGTGTGTGTTATGCCTGTGTACAGAGAGAAATTCTTGCAACTCAAAGTTTTAAAAAAGTAAACCAATAAAAATGGGCAAAAGAATTGAAAAGACACAGGCAATATATGAACGCTTAATAAGCACAGGAAAAATTATGATCAACATCTTTAATTATTGGGGAAATAAAAATTAAATCTACAATAAAATATAACTACCCACCTATCAAAATAGCTAAAACAAACAAACAAGCAAAAACAGAAGGAAATAACAAATGCTTGTAGGGATATGGAGCAACTGAATTCTCACATATCACTGGTGGGAATGTAAAATGTTTCAGCCATTTTGGGAAAACTGATTTGCAACAAGATAAAAATTTGAAAACATACACCCAGCATATTATATGGCAATTCCATTTCTATGAACTTACTCTGGAGAAATAAAAATGCATGCTTACCAAAAACTTATAAAACATTTTTAAAAAACTGTATTTACTATAGAAAACCATTTAAAATAGCTCAAATTCTTATATAAAGAAGAATGGAATGACAGATTGTGGTATTTTTATACAAAGAACTATTACTCAACAGAAACAACAAAAGAATAAACTACTAATATGTGAAACAGCATAGATACATATATAGACATTATGCTGGACAAAAGAAGCTGGGCACAAAATAGTACATGTTGTATTATTCTATCTATATAAAGTTCTAGAATAGGCAAACTGATTGAGAGTGATGAAATCAGAACAGTGTTATCCAATGAGTGGTGAGGATTGGCTAAAAGGACATGAAATTTCCTGGAGTTATTGAAATGTTCTATATCTTCAGGGGGTTCTGCTGGTTAAATGGATGCATACATTTGCAAAAACTCACCAATTTATATGGGTAAAATTTGTTTATTTGACAGTATATAAATTTAATCTCAATAAAAATAAAATAGATGAATGTTTTAAGTAAAAAACAGAGAGAGAGATAATGGCTTGAGCATGATACATAAAAATGAATAGATATTTAGTAGAATTCTAAGATGAAGAACTTACTTTTAAAAGGTACCCAAAAAAGAATATTCACAAAGGAACAATACTAGACTAACCATCATATAAAACTTCAGACTGGGCTTCCCTGGTGGCAGAGTGGTTGAGAGTCAGCCTGCCGATGCAGGGGACATGGGTTCGTGCCCTGGTCCAGGAAGATCCCACATGCCGCGGAGCAGCTGGGCCCGTGAGCCATGGCCACTGAGCTTGTGTGTCCGGAGCCTGTGCTCCGCAACAGGAGAGGCCACAACAGTGAGAGGCCCGAGTACCACAAAAAAAAAAAAAAAAAAAAAAAAAAAAACTTCAGACTGATTGTCAGACTCTTTATCATAAATACGAGGTGCCAGAAGATAATGGAGTAATATCTCAGTTCAGAAGAAAATGATTGCTAACTCATATTTGGTATCTAGAAAAAGTAACATTCAATAGTGAGGTGTACTAAGTACATTCTCACATCCCAGTGAAAAAATATGGAAGAATGTATTCCAGTAAGAAGAAAGATAAACTAGAAAGAAAGAATGGGTGCATAAAGCAAAGTTAACCAAAGAAAATTCTAAGACAATTTGGTAAAATGCAGTAATAGTGATTGTAAATATACATACTGAAACACACACTGAGGCATGCATGCATACATATACATTCTTTTGTCAAAGAGAAAAGCAAAGTGGGATTAAATAATATAGAATAGCATGAAAGATGAGAGGTGAAAGGAAAGTTCAAGCATTCCCCAATTCCTTATCAAGCTCAAAGAATATTAAAATACTGATCAAATGGAGACATTTTAAGAAAAAGAGCACAGTTAGTTAAATATACCTGTATACCTGTTATATTTTCAGAATATAACTTAACAAGGCAATCTACAGATTGAATGCAATCGCTATCAATCTACCAAAGGCAATTTTCACAGAACTAGAACAAATAATTTAAATTTTTTTGTGAAAGTACAGAAGGTTCCGAATAGCCAAAGTAATCTTGAGAAAGAACAGAGTTGAGGGAATCATGCTCATGAAAACTCATGGTTTGGTATGCCTTTGGCCTGGCTTGGATAACATTCTCATCACTGCACCAATCACAGCAAGCAGAGAATGGAAAATGGGATTGGCTAAACGTGTATCATACACCCATCTTCCAGGTGGGTGGAACCTGTGTCAGACTTCTGAAACTGGCCTGGAAGAAAAGCCGCCGTGCTGGACTTGGACATGAGGACAGATGCTGACTTAGTGAAAGCAGCAGATTCCACATCATTGGCTGCCCACTGAACAGCACAGAATCTGGGCACTGGGTGCCTCCCAGTGGCAGTGCAGCCAGGGTGAAATCAGGGTCAGGGATCAGGGGTGGCACCGCCCTCCCCTCAGGCTCTGGAGCAGCTCAGTGCTGGGGGAGGGAAGAGACACTGAGCCAGAGATGCTGAGCTGGGAGTCCTTCCGGATTCTTCAGAGCAGTTTTCTAAATATTGGAGGCAGGATGTTGGCTCTTCAGGATTCACCAGAGCTTTGGCTTCTGGACAAGCCTGACCAAGTCTACACAGACAGGAGGTTGGTCTCCTCAGGACATACTGGGGCTTCAGCTTCTGGAAAACATTGGACCTCGTCCACGTAGACAGGAGCCCAGTGTCTTCAGGACCTGCTGGGAGGTGCCACCTTGGGAGTAAAAGGTGAAGAAAAAGTGGGGAGAAGCGTCCTGTATGTGGCTGACTGCTGAGGGGAGTCCATTTTCAGAGGAGCCAGCAGAGGAAAGCCTTGATGTGGAAAACAATAAATTTTAGGTAGTTTTGTGTGTGGTGTAGTTAGTTTCCAGTGTCTTTCTTTGGTTTGTTGTATCTAGTTTCCTTGGCATCATTTATTGAGGGGACTTTCCCTAGTGTATGTCCTTGGCAGCTTTGTCATAAATTAGCTGACCACATACACGTGGGTTTATTTCTGGGTTCTCTGTTCTGTTCTTCTGGTGCATGTGCCTGTTTTTGTGCCACTTCCACACTGTTTTGGTTCCTGTGGATTCCTAGCATAGTTTGAAGTTAGGGAGCTATTTCACTCCAGCTGTGCTCTCTTCTTACGATTACTTTGGCTATTTGGGGTCCTTTTTGTTCTGCACACATGATAGGTTTGTTCTGCTTCTGTGAAAAATGCCATTTTAATTGTGTTAGAGATTGAATTGAATGTGTACACTGCTTTGGCTGGATGAACATTTTAATAATATTCTTGATCACAGAATATTTTTCTATTTATTTGTTTTTTCTTCAGTTTCTTTATTAGTGTCTTACAGTTTTCATTGTGCAGGTCTTTCATATCATTGGTTAAATTTATACCTAGGTATTTTGCTCTTTTTGATGCAATTGTTAATGGTATTATTTTCTTACTGTTACTTCTTTATTAGTGTATAGATACTCAACTGATTTTTTTGTATTGCTTTTGTATTATGCAACTCTACTAAATTCATGTATTGTACCTTTTGGTGGTTTGATGTGGAAAATTGTAACTTGAAATCCCATTGTTTCTACTGTATCCCAGGTCATCCATGACACCCAAGACACATTAACTACTAATATAATCTTCCCACAGTACTGTTACTGAGTCCAAGCTCACTCTGCTTTCCGCACGACAGGCCAATAAATTGGGAGATGAGGTGTTGAAGCAAGGAATAGCAACTTTATTTGGAAAGCCAGCAGACCAAGAAGATTGTGGACTAGTGTCCCCCAAAAAACATCTTATTGGGGTCTGGATGCCAGTTTCTTTTATAGAACAGAGAGGGGGAGGAGGTCAGGAAGTAAAGTAAAAACGCCATTAGTTTTGCAAAATATCTCCTGGCTTGGCCAACATCGGGGAGGGATGCATTAATTTCTTCTTTTCTGTAGCCATTCACAGGTGGGGAGGGTCAAATGGTCTCCCTGTGAGCTGAACAAGGGCACTTTAGTTTTACATTCAGGCAGAAGGGCAGGGTTCCCTGAAGCAGGCCATTATGTATGATTATAATAACAAAAGCAATGAAAAGCAAAGGTTAAAGTAAAAGAAACAGATCCAACACTGAGTCAGATTTTGCTCTTCCCTGTTACAGTACCTCTTAATAATATGTGGATTCCCACAAGAGCAATTAGCTTAACCATTTTGGGTGAACTGAATCTGATAGGGCGTGGTCCCTATCATGAAGTTTCATGTCTTATCTACTTTTCTGGCATGGTATTGACATGTTTGTTTTGCAAAGTTATTTACTTTCTAATAATTTCAAACTACAGAAAATTTGCAGTAGCAGTACAATGTACTCTTTACCTGCAAGTTCAGATGTCCCAGTCATCATTGATTTACCACATATGCCAATTTAAATGACAACTTCCATTGTGTTTTACTCTAAAAAGTGACACTCTCCCAGGGAACACACACATAATCCCCAAATGAGAAATCACTGTAGTTTTCACCTTCTAATCCAATTCCACAGGCCCACTTCCACTTTCACCACCTGCCCCAAAGCATGAAAATGTCTTTTTCAATTCTGATACAGTTTACTTTTTCTGAAAGCGTTCTTGAGACTTTCCCTCATTTTCACAACCTTGATGGATTTAAAACACACAAGATGAGTATGATCTGTGTGGCCTTTTCTGTATATATGGCTACTTTCTCTCAGGATGTTTTCAATGTTCATGCATGTTGTAACATGTATCAGTACTTCATTTACATTTTCCATTGTGATTAAATCCATGAACATAAGATTTACCATTTAAACCATTTAAACTATATAGTTCTATGACATTCACTACATTTACATTGTGTACAAATATACTCACTATCCATCTCCCGTACTTTTTCATTTTTTCCAAGTGAAACTGCATCCATTAAACACTAACTCTCTTTAACCCTTGTCAACCACATTCTACTTTCTGTGTCTGAACTTCACTTCTCTGGATACCTCATAGAAGTGGAATCATTTATTAATATTCATTCTTTTGTGACTGGGTTATTTCACTTAGCATAATGATTTTAAGGCTCAGACATGTTGTAACATGTGTCTGAATTTCCTTAGTTTTTAAGGCTGAAAAATATACTTTTGTGTATATATCACATTTTGCTGATTAATTCATCTATCCATGGACCATGGACACTTTGGTTGCTTCCACCTTTTGGTCAGTGTCAGTAATGCTGCTATGCATACATGTATACAAATATCTCTTTTACTCCCTGCTTTCAAACCTTTTGTGTGTCTACCCTGAATTGGAATTGATCATATGTTAATTTATGTTTAAGTTTTTGATGAACTGCCATACTGTTTTCCACAGTGGATGCACCATTTTACTCTTTCTATATATGGCAGAGTAATATGGAAATTTATAGATCTACCCTCTTTTGCTGATCCATTCATCCACTGTTGGATATTCAAATTGTTTCTACCATTGGGCCAATGTCAACAATGCTGCTATGAATATTCATGTACAAGTTTTTGTTTGAACACCCATTTTCAATTCTTTGTGGCATATATCTAGGAGTGGAATTCTTGAACCAAACTCTAACTGTATTTTACCTTTTTGAGGAAATTTCAAACTATCATACATATTGTCTGCACCATTTTACATTTCCACAAGCAATGTGTACGGTTTCCAATTTCTAAAAAAAAAAACAAAGCAGATGTCAACTCCGTCATTCTTCTCATATGAAGTTCATCAAATCACACTTACAACAGCACTTAAAAATAGAGGCATAGGGGGCTTCCCTGGTGGCGCAGTGGTTGAGAGTCCACCTGCCTATTCAGGAGACATGGGTTCATGCCCTGGTCTGGGAAGATCCCACATGCCACGAAGCAGCTAGACCTGTGAGCCATGGCCGCTGGGCCTGCGCATCTTGAGCCTGTGCTCTGCAGCAGGAGAGGCCACAACAGTGAGAGGCCTGCCTACTGCAAAAAAAAAAAAAGAGGCATATTTTAGAATTTTTTTTCAATTTCATTTTTAGATTCAATTCACTGTCAGGCTCTACAATTAAAATTATTAAGTTATTTATGAATATACTCCTTTGTTGAATTCTATTAACAAAAATATTCTGACTTTTGAATATGTTAAAAATGAATTTATTTCTGAGATGACAATTGCCCTGCCTATTACATGTATAGACAGATCTTGATATTTGAAAATATTAAGATATCAATATATAATATTTCATTACTTCTGCTTTTTTTTTTGGTCCAGAATACATCTGCACAAAAGCAAGTCAGTAATTGAGCCCATGATATTCTTTACTGAGATATTAAATTAGCTTTGGCTTTTATTGAAGTATTTTTTTTTAAATCACAGTAGTTAAATATACATTCCATGTGTCACTTTAAGGAAGTTCTTAAGTGATTATTTTTGAGCTGGGTAATTTTAAGCTAGTTTGCATCATCTCCAAAACATCAAAGTGACATGTTTTCACAGCCGTAGCTTAATTACTGTATTTTGCAGACCTGTTGATAAAGCCTGCAGGAATTCTAATTAGCTGTGATTCTGCCTTGCTTTCCCTGTTGTACAATCAGCTTGTAAGCTCCAGTACTATGACTTGCTCAGTCAAGGATGAACATGGCTGTTGGCCTCTTGGCTTACATCCAAGCCGAAAAACCTTCCAAATTTTTAAACTAAAGTCTGCTTACTAACCTTTATCTTCTTGTTTTCTAAATCAAATCTTAGCATGAAAAAGTTTAAATTTTCTTTAAAAGAGAATAAATCTTTCTAGTAGTAGGTTTAAAGGCATTATTTTATATTGCCCTTTAAATTTAAGTTAATGATTTAAAATATAATTTCTAGATGCAAGCAGTAAATAAATAAAGTTACAATTTCTCAAGGTTTTGGTAATGAAATTAGGCAAAGGGAATCATTTTTAGTAGTAAGTGTGATGCACGTTTTTAGTGACTCTTCAACTACAAATCTTGATTTCATTTTAACAACTTTAAATTTTGATAAGGTCCCAAATGAAATAGAGACATATGTGGCAAACAAAATTTATCTTGTTAAAGGAGCCTTTAAGTTGCTAGCAACCCTTAAACTCAAATAATAATGCAAATGGGGGGAAAAGTACAATTTCTCATAATGTATTTTAAATTCTAATTTTTTAAACATTTAAACATAGATGAAGACCTTTCCTTAGATACATAACTAATGACAAACAACATCATCAGACTATGATTTCTTCTACCTGGGGACTGTGTTCCTTAAGGGAATATTAACTTTTACATTCCTATGAAATCTCAAACTCTGATAGATCTTGGCACAGGTAGCACATCCATAATTTTATTAATAAAATTACTAATTAAATTTAACAACTTTCTCTTACTTATATTTTAACTTCCAGCTTTAATCAGACACTTTAAGACCAAGGTACAGAAATCATATTTTATTCTTAAATGTACAAGCTGCTTTAATGTTATTTTATTATTTGTTGTCAAAACCAGGAGTCCATAAACAATATCAAACTGTCCGTCTAGATTGGTCAGTGTGGTTAAATTTCAGATAAATTCTTTATATTTCAATCTAATCAACCTGCAAGCAGAGTCCAAATAGATGAATTGATTGATAAAAATAACTGAATTCATATGATAAAGAAACAATATTGTTAATATCTTCAAAAATTATAATTGGAAAATTTATTACTTATCCTTATTTTTAAATATTAATTCTAAGGGATACAAGTTGACTTAAGATATTTTTCTTAAAATGACCATTTATGTTTCCTGTCTTTATCGTCCTGTCATCTTTAGCTCTGGAGCCACTTCCTCCCTAACTGTAACTTTACTTCAGGCTCTCTGACTAATGCAACTCTTATGAGGGCACATATAAGGAGTTTTGGTTACATATCTCATTCACTGAGCATTCATTCATTCAACAAACATTGACTGCCTACAATGTGCTACACATTTAGGACAAAGTAGTGAACCAAAGATCATCATCACTGCTTTCATGGAATTTTGCTTTTGGCTTCCTCTTACCCTTGTACCACACTCCCAATAACTGGATCTATGTTCTGTCCCCTTCAAGTTATCTATCTATTATCTATTTAGTTAACATCTATCTATCTTTATCCTCTGTCAGTATGTTTATAAACAAGTATATGTGTATGTATATCAGCAAGTTTATTAATCTCAAATCTTAATTCCAATAATTTACCTGATTTTTCTTGAATTTTCAATGTAAACAAGCATGCCAAATGAAAATGATGTTTTTTATTTTTTCCTTTCCAAATATGATCATTTTTATTTATTTATATTTGCATTACCACAATAGGTGGTACTCTCAGTGCAATATTAGATAAAAGTGGAGGTAGTGGGTATCATTATCTCATTCTAGATGTCAGTGCAAAATCTTTCATTTCACCGTTAGGTGTGTTGTTTGCTATAAGCTAATTAATAGATATCTCTTAATATTGCATTAAGAAAGACCCTTTCTATTTCTAGTTTAAAGAAATTTTTATCATAAATAGGAGCTGAATTTTATCAAATGCATTTTCTGTATTTGTTGAAGTGATCACATTATTTTTCTCTTTTTTCTGCTAATGTGATAAAATACATAGAGTGATTTTCATTTGTTAAAACACCTATTAATTCCTAAAATAAACCAAAATTAGCTTTACTGTATTACCCCTTTCCTATATTGCACACTTTGTCTTGCTAAGATTTTATTTTTAACTTTTGCATTTACCTTCATGGATGAGACTGTCCTATGGTAAGATTGGTACTATTTCTACCTTAAATGTTTGGTAGATTTAACTATTAAAGCCATTTTGGCCTGGGTTGCTTTTAAGAAAGGTTTCTCATTACCAATTGAATGTTGTTAATAGTTATGGAGCTAATCACAATTTACATTTCCCCTATGGTATTTTTATTAGAAATTTTTCTATTTCATCTATATTTCCAATTATATGACATAGAGTAGTTTATGATAAATTCCTGCTAAACTTTCTCATGTACATAGAATTTTTAATAATGTCCCCTATTTTAAGCAAGATATTTGTTTTTTGTTCCGTTACATTTTTTATTTTTTCATCATTCTAGCTATAGATGTTTCGATATTATTATTATTTCAAAGAAGTAACTGTTTGTCATATTGATCCTCTGTTTTTATTAGTTTTCTTCTTTTTCTGTATCTTCTAATGTCTCTTTTTTCTTTATGTGCTTAACTAGCTGTTTTTTTCCTAACATTTTTATATGTTTGCTAAGCTCACTGACTTTTCAGCCTTCATTCTTTTAAACAATGTGTGGAAAAGTTAATGGTATGCCTGAAACTGCTATCCTTAAAAGAGACTTGCTTGCTAGATTGAACATTGGCTGGTATCTGGAAAATTAACTGGAAAACAGTTTCCTACACTAACATAAAATGTATCCTAAATAATTAGAGTAGTTCACTGTGCCTAAAAAATTGAATAAACAATGTGGTTTATATTGAATGCCTGCTTTACTTCTGGGAGTTTGGGATTTGGTATGTGCTAGACACAAAGTTGCAACATAACTGATCTTTAACTTAAAATCCCAAAGGTCACAAACAGCATCATACTCAATGGGGGAAAACCAGAAAGTGTTTCTTCTAGTATCAAGAACAAGACAAGGTGACCCACTCTAACCACTTTTTTTCAACATAATACTGGAAATCTTAGCTGGAGCAATTAGGCAAGATAAAAATAAAAATCATCTAAATCAGAAAGGAAGAAATAAAACTTTCTCTATCTGCACATGATATTATATATTGAAAACCCTAAACATTCCAAAAAAAAACTTAGAAATAATAAATGAATTCAGTAAAATTGCAGGATGCAAAATCAATATAGAAAGATCTCTTGCATTTCTATACACTACGAATGAACTATCAGAAAGAGAAATTAAGAAAATAATCCCATTTGCAATTGCAACAAAAAGAATAAGATATCTAGGAATAAACTTAACCAAGGAGGTGAAACATCTGTATACTGAAAACTATAAGACACTGATGAAAAAAATTGAGGATGGCACAAATAAATGGAAACATGTTTCATATTCATGGATTTGAAGAATTAATACTGTGAAATTTTTCTACTCCACAAAGTAATCTAAGGATTCAATGCAATCTCTAAAAATTTCAGTGGCATTTTTCACAGAAATACAACAATTCTAAAATTTTTATGAAACCACAAAAGATTCCAAAGCAAATTTGAGAAAGATTAAAGCTGTATGTATCACACTCTCTTATTTCAAACTATATTACAAAATCTACAGTAATCAAAATAATATGGCATTGACATAAAAACAAACACACAGATCAATAAAACAGCATACTCCACAAAGAAACCCATGCATACATGGTCAATTAATTTATGACAAAGGAGCCAAGAATATGCAATGGGGAAATGGTAGTCTCTTCAATAAGTGGTATTGGCAAACTGGACAGCTACATGCAAAAGAATGAAACTGGACACCTATCTTAAACCATACACAAAAATCATATCAAATTGGATGTAAGACTTCAGTGTAAGACTTGAAACCATAAAACTGCTAAAAGAAAACATAGGTGTAAGATTCACATAGGTCTTGGCAATGATTTTTTGAATTAGACCCTGAAAACAAAGGTGACAAAAGCAAAAATAAACAAGTGGGATTACATCAAACAAAAAAGCTTCTGCATATCTCTCATGATTAGTGATATTGAGCATCTTTCCATGTGCCTGTTGGCCATCAGTATGTCTTCTTTGAAAAAATGCCTGTTCAGATCTCTGTCCGTTTTTTAATCAGTTTGTTGGGCTTTTTTTTGATATTGAGTTGTATGAGTTCATTACAAATTTTGGACATTTACCTCTTATCAGACATACATTTGCAAACACCTCTTCCCATTCAGTAGGTTGCCTTTTTGTTTTGTTGATGGTTTCCTTCTCTGTGCAAAATCTTTGAATTTTAATTAGGTCCTATTTATTTACTTTTGTTCTTGTTTCCCTTGCCTGAGCAGAGAGATCCAAAAAATATATTGCTAAGACATGTCAAAGACTGCACTGCCTATGTTTTCTTCTGAGAGTTTTATGGTTTCAGGTCTTACACCTAGATATTTAATCCATTTTGAGTTTATTTTTGTTTATGGGCTGAGAAAATACTCTACTTTTATTCTTTTACATGTAGATTTACAGTTTTCCTAACACCACTTACTGAAGAGGCTGTCTTTTCCCCATTGTATATTCTTGGCTTCTTTGTCATAAATTGACCATATGTGTGTGGGTTTATTTCTGGGTTCTTTATTTTAGTCTATTGGTCTGTGTGTCTGTTTTTGTGCCAGTACCATTCTGTTTTGAGCTTTGTATTATAGTCTGAAGTCAGGGAGCATGATACCTTGTTGGTTTTTTTTTCTCAAGATTACTTTCGCTATTTGGAATCTTGTGGTTCCACACAAATTTTAGTATTATTTATTTTAGTTCTGTAAAAAATGTCATAGGTATTTTTATTTGGATTGCATTAAATCTGAACATTGCTTTGGATAGTATGGCATTTTAGGGGCAAGATAGGTGAAGGAGATTAAGAGGTACAAACTAGTAGGTATAAAATAAATAAGAAGGATGTAATGTACAACACAGGAAATATAGCCAATATTTTATAATAACTTCATATGGAGCATAATCTATGAAAATACTGAATCATTATGTTGTACACCTGAAACTAATATAATATTATAATCAACAATACTTTAATAAGAAAATAGCCCACAATATCACCTCACAGCCGTTAAGATGTCTATTATCATAAAAACAAGAAATAACAAGTCCTGGCGAGGATGTGGAGAAAAGGAAACCCTGTATATTGGTGCAGCTACTAAGGAAAACTGTATGGAGATTCCTCAAAAAATTAAAAATGGCACTACCATATGATCCAGCAATTCCACTTCTGGATATATATCTAAAGGAAATAAAATCACTACCTTGAAAAATATCTGCATCCCCTTGTTAATTGCAGCATTATTAACAATAGCCAAGACATGGAAACAACCTAAGTTTCCATGGACAGATGAATGGATAAAGAAAATGTGATGGATATATATATATATATATATATATATATATATATATATATATATATATACATATATAATTTTTCAGCCATAAAAAGAAAGAAATCTTGCTTTTTGTGAGGACGTGGACCTTGATGGCATTTTGCTAATTGAAATAATTCAGATAGAGAAGATAAATACTGTATGATCTCACTTATATGTGGAATTAAAAACAAAATTAGATACAGAGAACAGATTGGTAGTTGCTACAGGCAGGGGTGGCGTGGAGAAAAGGGGTGAAGGTGGGCAAAATGTAAAATCTGGTTATAAGTTCTGGGATATAATGAACAGCATGGTTATTATAGTTAACAATATTATGTTGTATATTTGGAAGTTGCTAAGAGAGTAGTTTTTTTTGGGGGGGTGGGGAGTAGATATTAAGTGTTCTCATCACAAGAAAAATTTTGTAACTAAATAAGGTGATTAACATTAACTAAACTTATTGTGGTTATTTTCTTTTTTGCAGTATATACACATGTCAGATCATTAGATTGTATACTCTCTTCCTGCTTGCATAGTTTCTGAAGAGAAGCCCAATGTAATTTTTATTCTTATTCCTTTATAGGTAAGTTTTTGTTTTGATTTATTTTATGTTTAGTTTGGTCTTCTGGCTTCTTTCAAGATTTTTTCTTTGTCTTTGCTATTCTGCACTATTCTGTTCCCATAGTTCTTCTCCTTTTCTTATTCCTATTATGTTTATGTTACACACTTTATAATTTTACCACATTCTTGAATATCCTTTTTTTTTATTTTCATTCATTTTCTCCTCACTTTTTAGTTTGGGAAGTTTATTTTGACATTTCTTCAAGCTTGATAATTATTTCCTCAGCCATGTCCAGTTATTTAAAGAACTTATCAAAGGCATTCTTCATTTTTGTGATGTTGTTTTTGATTTCCACTATTTCCAGTTAATTATTTCTTTGAGCTTCTATTTGTCTGCTCACATGTTTACATTAGCCATCTGTTTTTGCATAGTTTCAACTTTTTTCTGTTAGAGCCCTAGTCTATTAATCTTTATTGTTGTATCCAAGTCTAATAATTCCAAAATTTCCATAATATATAATTCTGTTTTGATGTTAGTCCTGCTCTTTCAAACTGTTTTGTATGTTTTAGTATGCTTTATAATATTTTTGTTGCAAGCTGTATAAGATGTACTGGTTAAAAAACTGAGGTTAGTAGGCCTTTAGAGTGAGGTTTCATGTTTATCTGTCTAGGGATTAGTTTGTCTTTACTGTTTGCTACAGCTGTAGGTGTCAGATGCTAAAATTTCTTCTGCTATCCTTGTTTTTGTTGCCCTTGTTGTCTCTGGGTTTCCCTTGAGATTTCTTAAAAATCATAGGGAACCTACAGTTCTTTAACTTGTATTCTGTTACTATATAAGAGCCCTATTGATGTAGTGGTAAGGCATGGAGAGAGAAGGGAGTCATTCTATCTACCTATAATTGTCTCAGTCTTTTACGGAGGCTGTACCCCAGGGCTGTGGCCTTTATAAGCATATCTCAGTTTTTCTATTTTGTTTTTTATAGTGAGTATTGTTTCTCTTTTCTTTTTTAATTTTATTTTTTAACATTTTTATTGGAGTATAATTGCTTTAGAATGGTGTGTTAGTTTCTGCTTTTTAACAAAGTGAATCAGTTATACATATACATATATCACCATATATCCTCGCCCTTTCATTTCCCTCCCACCCGATCCCACCCTTCTAGCTGGTCAAAAAGCACAAAGCTGATCTCCCTGTGCGATGCGACTGCTTCCCACTAGCTATCTATTTTACATTTGGTAGTGTATACATGTTCATATATACACTACCACTCTCTCACTTTGTCCCAGCTTACCCTTCCCCCTCATCGTGTCTTCAAGTCTATTCTCTACTAGGTCTGAGTCTTTATTCCCATCATGTCCCTAGGTTCTTCCTTTTTTTAGATTCCATATATATGTGTTAGCATACGGTATTTTATTTTTCTCTTTCTGACTAACTTCACTCTGCATGACACACTCCATATCCATCCACCTCATTATAAATAACTCAATTTCATTTCTTTTTATGGCTGAGTAATATTCCATTGTATATATGTGCCATATCTTCTTTCTCCATTCATCTGTCAATGGACACTTAGGTTGCTTCCATGTCCTGGCTATTAAAAATAGAGATACAATGAAAATTGTGATACATGACTCTTTTTGAATTATGGTTTTCTCAGGGTATATGCCCAGTTGTGGGATTACTGGGTCATATGGTAGTTTTATTCTTAGCATTTTAAGAAACCTCCATATTATTTTCCAGAGTGGCTGTATCAATTTACATTCCCACCAATAGTGCAAGAGGGTTCCCTTTTCTCCACACCCTCTCCAGCATTTATTGTTTCCAGATTTTTTCATGATGGCCATTCTGACCAGTGTGAGATGATATCGCATTGTAGTTTTGATTTGCATTTCTCTAATGATTAATGATGTTGAGCATTCTTTCATGTGTTTGTTGGCAATCTGTATAGCTTCTTTGGAAAAATGTCTATTTAGGTCTTCTGCCCATTTTTGGATTGGGCTGTTTGTTTTTTTGTTATTGAGCTGCATGCGCTGCTTGTAAATTTTGGAGATTAATCCTTTGTCAGTTGCTTCATCTGCAAATATTTTCTCCCATTCTGAGGGTTGCCTTTTGTTCTTGTTTATGGTTTCCTTTGCTGTACAAAAGCTTTTAAGTTTCATTAGGTCCGATTAGTTTATGTTTGTTTTTATTTCCATTTCTCCAGGAGGTCAGTCAAAAAGGATCTTGCTGTGATTTATGTCATAGAGTGTTCTCCCTATGTTTTCATCAAGGAGTTTGATAGTGTCTGGCCTTAAATTTTGTTTTAATTAGTTTTGAGCTTATTTTTCTGTATGGTTTCAGGGAGTGTTCTAACTTCATTCTTATACTCATAGATGTCCAGTTTTCCCAGCACCACTTATTAAAGAGACTGCCTTTTCTCCATTGTATATTCTTGCCTCCTTTATCAAAGATAAAGTGACCATATGTGTGTGGGTTTATCTCTGGGCTTTCTGTCCTGTTCCATTGATCTATATTTCTGTTTCTGTGCCAGTTCCATACTGTCTTCATTACTGTAGCTTTGTAGTATAGTCTGAGGTCAAGGAGCCTGATTCCTCCAGCTCCGTTTTTCTTTCTCAAGCTTGCATTGGCTATTCGGGGCCTTTTGTGTTTCCATAAAAAATGTGAACTTCTCTGTTCTAGTACTGTGAAAAATGCCATTGGTAGTTTGATAGGGATTGCATTGAATCTGTAGATTGCTTTGGGTAGTAGAGCCATTTTCACAATGTTTATTCTTCCAATGGAGAAACATGATATATCTCTCCATCTATTTGTATCATCTTTAATTTTTTTCATTAGTGACTTACAATTTTCTGCATACAGGTTTTTTGTCTCTGGAGGTAGCTTTAGTCCTAGATATTTTATTTTTTTGTTGCAATGGTAAATGGGAGTGTTTTCTTAATTTCACTTTCAGATTTTTCATCATTAGTGTATAGGAATGTCAGAGATTTCTGTGCATTAATTTTGTATCCTGCTACTTTACCAAATTCATTGATTAGCTCTAGTAGTTTTCTGGTAACATCTTTAGGATTCTCCATGTACAGTATCATGTCATCTTCAAACAGTGAGAGCTTTACTTCTTCTTTTCCAATTTGGATTCCTTTTATTTCTTTTTCTTCTCTGATTACTGTGGCTAAAACTTCCAAAACTATGTAGAATAATAGTGGTGAGAGTGGACAACCTTGTCTTTGTCCTGAACTTAGTGGAAATGCTTTCAGTTTTTCACCATTGAGGATGATGTTGGCTGTGGGTTTGTGATATATGGCCTTTATTATGTTGAGGTAAGTTACCTTTATGCCTACTTTCTGGAGGGCTTTTATCATAAATGGTGTTGAATATTGTCAAAATATTTCTCTGCATCTATTGAGAAGTTCATATGATTTTTCTCCTTCAATTTGTTAAAATGGTGTATCACATTGATTAATTTGCGTATATTGAAAAATCTTTGCATTCCTGGGATACGCCCCACTTGATCATGGTGTATGATCCTTTTAATGTGCTGTTGGATTCAGTTTGCTAGTATTTTGTTGAGGAATTTTGCATCTATGTTCATCAGTGATATTGGCCTGTAGTTTTCTTTCTTTGTGACATCTTTGTCTAGTTTTGGTATCAGGGTGATGGTGGCCTTGTAGAAAAAGTTTGTGAGTGTTCCTCCCTCTGCTATATTTTGGAAGACTTTGAGGAGGATAAGTGTTAGCTCTTCTTTAAATATCTGATAGAATTCACCTGTGAAGACATCTAGTCCTGGGTTTTGTTTGTTGGAAGAATTTTTTTTCTTTTTTTTTGCGGTATGTGGGCCTCTCCCTGTTGTGGCCTCTTCCGTTGCAGAGCACAGGCTCTAGAAATGCAGGCCCAGTGGCTATGGCTCACGGGCCTAGCTGCTCCATGGCATGTGGGATCTTCCCAGACCGGGGCACGATCCCATGTCCCCTGCATCGGCAGGCGGACTCTCAATCACTGCGCCACCAGGGCAGCCCTGTTGGAAGGTTTTTAATCATAGTTTCAATTTCAGTGCTTGTGATTGGTCTGTTTATATTTCCTATTTCTTCCTGGTTCAGTCTCAGAAGGTTTTGATTTTCTAAGAATCTGTCCATTTCTTGCAGGTTGTCTATTTTATTGGCATAGTGTTGCTTATACTAATCTCTCATGATCCTTTGTATTTCTGCAGTGTCAGTTGTTACTTCTCCTTTTTTTCATTTCTAATTCTATTGATTTGAGTCTTCTGCATTTTTTTTCTTGATGAGTCTGGTTAATGGTTTATCAATTTTGTTTATCTTCTCAAAGAACCAGCTTTTAGTTTTATTGATCTTTGCTGTGATTTCCTTCATTTCTTTTTCATTTATTTCTGATCTGGTCTTTATGATTTCTTTCCTTCTGTTAACTTTGGGATATTTTTGTTCTTCTTTCCCTAATTGGTTTAGGTGTAAGTTTAGGTTGTTTATTTGAGATGTTTCTTATTTCTTAAGGTAGCATTGTATTCCTATAAACTTCCCTCTTAAAACAGCTTTTGATGTATCTAATAGGTTTTGGGTTGTCGTGTTTCCATTGTCATTTGTTTCTAGGTATTTTTGATTTTATCTTTGATTTATTCAGTGATGTCTTGGTTATTAAGTAGTGTATTGTTTAGCCTCCATGTGTTTGTATTTTTTACAGAGTTTTTACTCTAATTCATATCTAGTCTCATAGCCTTGTTGTCTGAAAGGATACCTGATACGATTTCGATTTTCTTAAATTTACCAAGGCTTGATTTGTGCCCCAAGATATGATCTATCCTGGAGAATGTTCCATGAGCACTTGAGAAGAAAGTGTATTCTGTTGTGTTTGGATGGAATGTCCTATAAATATCAATTAAATCCATCTTGTTTAAGGTATCATTTAAAGCTTGTGTTTCCTTATTTATTTTCATTTTGGATGATCTCTCCAATGGTGAAAGTGGGGTGTCAAAGTCCGCTACTATGATTGTGTTACTGTCGATTTCCACTTTTATGGCTGTTAGAATTTGCCTTATATATTGAGGTGCTACTGTGTTGGGTCCATAAAGGTGTACAATTGTTATATCTTCTTCTTGTACTGATCCATTGATCATTATGTAGTGTCCTTCTTTGTCTCTTGTAATAGTCTTTGTTTTAAAGTCTATTTTGTCTTTAGCAAAATAGATTGCTACTTTAGTAGCAATGAGAATTGCTACTCCAGCTTTCTTTTGATTTCCATTTGCATGGAATATATTTTTCCATCCCCTCACTTTCAGTCTGTATGTGTTCCTAGGTCTGAAGTGGGTCTCTTGTAGACAGCATATATATGGGTCTTGTTTTTGTATCCATTCAGCCAGTCCTTGTCTTTGCTTGGAGCATTTAATTCATTTACATTTAAGGTAAGTATTGATATGTATGTTCTTATTACCATTTTCTTAATTGTTTTGGGTTTGTTATTGTAGGTCTTTTCCTTCTCTTGTTTTTCCTGCCTAGAGAAATTCCTTTAGCATTTGTTATAAAGCTGGTATTGTTGTGCTGAATTCTCTTAGCTTTTGCCTGTCTGTAAAGGTTTTAATTTATACATCAAATCTGAATGAGATCCTTGCTGGTTAGAGTAATCTTGGTTGTAGGTTTTTCCCTTTCATCACTTTAAATATGTTCTGCCACTCCCTTCTGGCTTGCAGAGTTTCAGCTGAAAGATCAGCTCCTAACCTACTGGGGATTCCCTTGTATGTTATTTGTTGTTTTTCCCTTGCTGCTTTTAATATTTTTTTTCTTTTTATTTAATTTTTAATAGTTTGATTAATATGTATCTTGGTGTTTCTCCTTGGATTTACCATGTATCGGACTCTCCGTGCTTCCTGGACTTGATTAACTATTTCATTTCCCATGTTAGGGAAATGTTCAACTGTAATCTTTTCAAATATTTTCTCAGTCCCTTTTATTTACTCTTCTTTTTTTGGGACCCCCATAATTCGAATGTTGTTGCATTTAATATTCTTCCAGAGGTCTCTGAAACTGTCCTCATTTCTTTTCATTCTTTTCTCTTTATTCTGCTCTGTGGTAGTTATTTCCACTATTTTATCTTCCAGGTCACTTATCCGTTCTTCTGCCTCAGTTATTCTGCTATTGATCCTTTCTAGAGAATTTTTAATTTCTTTTTTGTGTTGTTCATGATTGTTTGTTTGCTCTTTAGTTGTTCTAGGTCCTTGTTAAACATTTCTTTAATTTTCTCCATTCTATTTCCAAGATTTTGGATCATCTTTACTTTCATTATTCTGAATTCATTTTCAGGTAGACTACCTATTTCCTCCTGATTTGTTAGGTCTGGTGGGTTTTTATTTGCTCCTTCATCTGCTGTGTGTTTCTCTGTCTTCTCATTTTGCTTAACTTACTGTGTTTCGGGTCTTCTTTTCACAGGCTGCAGGTTCATAGTTGCCGTTGTTTTTCATGTCTGCCCCCAGTGGCTAAGGTTGGTGCAGTGGGTTGTGTAGACTTCCTGGTGGAGGGGACTGGTGTCTGTGTTCTGGTAGATGAGGCTGGATCTCGTCTTTCTGGTGAGCAGATCCACATCTGGTGGAGTGTTTTGGGGTGTCTGTGACATTATGATTTTAGGCAGCCTCTCTGCTAATGGGTGCGGTTGTATTCCTGTCTTGCTAGTTGTTTGACATAGGGTGTCTGGCACTGTAGCTTGCTGGTCCTTGAGTGGAGCTGGTGCTTGACGTTGAGATGGTGATCTCTGGGAGATTTTCGCTGTTTGATATTACTTGCAGCTGGGAGGTCTGTGGTGGACTAGTGTCCTGAACCTGGCTCTCCCACCTCAGAGGCATAGCCGTGATGCCTGGCTGGGGCACCCAGAGCCTGTCATTCACCTAGCTCAGAATAAAAGGAGAAAAAAAGGAAGAAAATGATAAAAATAAAATAAAAAATTTATTAATATAAAAAATAATTAATAAAATTTTTTTAAAGTAATTATAAAGAAAGAAAGAAGAGAACAGCCAAACCAAAAATCAAATCCACCAATGATATCAAGCACTGAAAACTATGCTAAAAGAAAAAAAAAATGGCCAGACAGAACCCTAGGACAAATGGTAAATGCAAGCTATACAGACAAAATCACACACAGAAACATACACATACACACTCACAAAAAGAGAAAACGGGGAAAAATATATATATATATCGTTGCTCCCAAAATCCACCTCCTCAATTTGATGATTCATTTTCTATTCAGGTATTCCACTGATGCAGGGTACATCAAGTTGACTATGGAGATTTAGTCCTCTGCTCCTGAGGCTGCTGGGAGAGATTTCCCTTTCTCTTCTTTGTTCACACAGCTCCTGGGGTTCAGCTTTGGATTTTGCCCTGCCTCTGCATATAGGCCTCCTGAGAGCGTCTCTTCTTTGCTCAGGCAGGACGGGGTTAAAGCAAAAACTGCTTCCGGGGCTCAGGCTCTCTCAGGCTTGGGCGATGGAGGGGTGCAGAGTTTAGATCAAGCTTGGAGCAGCAGCAGCCAACATGACGTTGAACCAGCCTGAGGCACGCCATGCATTCTCCTGGGGAAGTTGTCCCTGGATCATGGGACCCTGGCAGTGGCGGGCTGCACAGGCTCCTGTGAGGGGAGGTATGGATAGTGACCTGTGCTTGCACACAGGCTTCTTGGTGGCGGCAGCAGCAGCCTTAGTGTCTCCTACCCGTCTCTGGGGTCCGCGCTGATAGCCGCGGTTTGCGCCCCTCTGGAGCTCCTTTTAGCAGTGCTCTTAATCTCCTCTCCTCGCGCTCCAGGCAACAAAGAGGGAAGAAAAAGTCTCTTGCCTCTTCGGCAGTTCCAGACCTTTTCCCGGACTCCCTCCCCACTAGCCGTGGCGCACTAGCCCCTTTCAGGCTGTGTTCGACGCCAACCCCAGTCCTCTCCGTGCAATCTGAAGCCCGAGCCTCAGCTCCCAGCCCTGCCTGCCCCAGCAGGTGAGAAGAGAAGCCTTTCGGGCTGGTGAGTGCTGGTCAGCACCGATCCTCTGTGCGGTAATCTCTCCACTTTGCCCTCCGCACCCCTGTTGCTGTGCTCTCCTCCATGTCTCCGAAGCTTCCCCTCCACCACCAGCAGTCTCCCCTCCGCGAAGGGGCTTCCTAGTGTGTGGAGACCTTTCCTTCTTCACAGCTCCCTCCCACTGGTGCAGGTCCTGTCCCTATTCTTTTGTCTCTGTTTTTCCTTTTTTCTTTTGCCCTACCCAGGTACGTGGGGAGTTTCTTGCCTTTTTGGAGGTCTCAGGTCTTCTTCCAGCATTCAGTAGGTGTCCTGTAGGAGTTGTTCCACATGTAGATGTATTTCTGATGTATTTATGGGGAGGAAGGTGATCTCCACGTCTTACTCTTCCGCCATCTTGAGTCTCCTCTCAGTTCTCAGTTTTTCTTGGTTTATTCCCCCTTAAGTAAAATAGAAAGACTATTGGGGACTAGAGTTGGGTATATTCCTCTATGAAGATGAGTTAGGCTTTGGTGAAATAGTTTCTCTCGAGGGCATATGTTTTTAAGAAGAACTGAATTCTCTGGTCATATTTTAAAATGGCTTCTTCTTCCCTACTTCCACTGGAAGCAGAGGAGGAGTTTTCTCAGCTTTCAATGTAATAACCTGGGAGAGTCCTGGTGGTAAAACTCATGAAGGTGTGGGGACTCACTTTTCTTCCCCACCCCCTGGTACTTTTACTCTCAAACTGTCCACACTGAACCTCCCGTAGTTTTTCAATTACAGTTTAATCATTCCTATCTCAATACTAGTTTTCACAGAATTTTCTGTTCCAGGACTTCTGCTCAGGTAAGTTGTGTTTCTCTGCATTGTTCTGTCTGTCTCTTTAATTTTGAGGACAAGTGATTTGCCCTATGACCTCAGTTCTCTGATTGGCCTAGACAGAGTTGTTGATTTTCCATTTGTTCAGCATTTGTGTGTGTGTGTGTGTGTGTGTGTGTGTATGTGTGTTTGGTTGGGAGGAGTGACTTCCTAGCTCCATACTTTCTAGGTCAGAAACCGAAAATCCCCACTGATCTTTTTAACATCTTTATATTTTGAACTTTTCCAGAATATCATATAATTGGAATCATGTAATACCTAGCTTGTTTAGAGTAGCTTCTTTCTCTTAGCAATGTGCATTAAAGATACATTAATTGGGGGGTGCATTGAAGAGGGTACTTTGTAGCTTATTTGTTTTAATTATTGAGCAATATTCCATTGTATGGATGTACCATTGTTTCTTTATCCATTCATCAGAGGACTTATTGGGGACTTCCAGTTTTTGTGGACTATGACTGTAGCTACTATATATATTTGCATTCATAATTTTCTGTGGACATAAGTTTTTAACTCATTGGGATAAATACCCAGAAACACAATTCCTGGATCACATGATAGTATTATGTTTAGCTTTGTAAGATACTACTAAACTGTATTCCAAAAGGGCTATTCCTCTTTACCTTCCTACCAGCAAGCAATAAGAGTTCTTTGTACTCCACATCCTTACTAGCAATAATTATAGCCAGTCTAAGAGGTATGTAGTAGTATCTTATCATTGTTCAATTTGCATTTCCTTAATGGTAAATTATGTTTAGCATCTTTTCATGTGCTTATCTTATTTGTTGAATTAAATACATAGATTTTTCCCTATTTTAAAAATTGGATTTTGTTTTTTTCTTATTAGTCAGCTTTTAATAGTTCTTTGTACACTGTGGACAAAAATCCTTCATCTGATGTTTGTTTTCCAAATATTTTCTCCCAGCCCAAGACTTGACATTCTTTTTCTAAGAATATCTTCAACAAATCAAATATTTAAAATTGTGCATTGAATTGTCTTTGCTCCTTTGTCAAAGATAAATTGATTGTATTTGTGTGGGTTTATTTATGGACTGTTTCTATTCCATTGACGTATATGTCTATTCTTTTGCTAATACCATATTGCCTTGATTATTGTAGTTTAAAGCAGTGAAACTAAGTAATGTGAATAACCCAGCTTTGTTCTTCATTTTTGTTTTTAGTATACTAAAAAATGACCATATAAACTTTAGAATCAGTTTCATGATAGGTACGAAAGTGCTTACTGGGACTTTAATTGAATCTATAGATCAATTTGAGAGAAATTGTCATATTAACAATACTGCATCTTTCAATCCATGAACCTGGAATATCTTTCCACTTATTTAGATATTCTTTGATTTCTTTCACAGTTATTTAGCTTTCTCCACATAGATTCTATACATATTTTATTAGATTTATATCTGTGCATTTCATTTTTTGGTGTTTTGTAAATAGCATTGTTTCTTTTGAAATTTCAACTGTTCATTACTAGTATAGGAAGGCAAGTAATAATTGTATATTAACCTTGAATCCCACAACATTGCTATACTTGCTTATTAATTTCAGGAGTTTTAAAAATCTATGATTTGGTTTTTTTTTACATATGCAATTGTATAATCTGTGAATGACATTTTACACCTTCCTTTTCCATCTGAATACCTTCTATTTACTTTCTTATCTTATTGCACTAGCTCCAATATCAAAACACACTTTTTATTATCTCCTATATTTTTTCTAGGAAACTCTAACTTGGAAAACACTGTCCTGCTGAAGACAGGAGCTGGCAACTGCAGCACATTACAAAAATTCTGCTATGCAGGCAAAGAATGAGAGTTGCTGCTTTCCTTTCCCTGAGGAGCAAAAGTCTATATTTCCCAAAATGCATCATATGATGAGTACAGAATATTCTCCAATAATTACACAAATGTACAAAGAAAAATATTTTTGAATGGACAAATATTTGCTAGAACCTGGACTGAGGCCACCAAACTCATTTTCACACATAAAAATAGCTGCCTTTTAACTCAAGTGTTACTTAATAAAAAGTTTGAAGGCCTGTTTTTGTCAAAAGTTTTCACCTTTACATGACAAAACTTTACATGACAAAACTTTACATGACAAAACTTTACTATGAAAAAGCTGTGGAGTTTCTCAATTATTCTACACATTTTTAAATTGCTCATTTCAACATACAAACCAGCTTAATAACTGTCATCAGTTTGAGCAATGTTTCAGATTTTTATAGTCTGTATTTCATATGGATGAGTAGAGCCAATCATATTAGTAATAAGAAATATGTCTCTGAATGCATAATTTGACCTAATTTTTATTTTATTTTTTTGTTTCTTTTTTTTTGCTTTGAATATAACCCAAGCCTAAAGATATATATCCCAAATGCTAAGACATTCAAATAAGACATTATTAGGTAGTCCCTAATATGCAGCTACAACTATGATTCTTGTTCTATTGTGTCATACGAAAATGGGGGAGGAAAATAAACTTGGATAATTGCATTTAAATATTTAATTTTATTTTTTGATGCATTAAATCTTGATGATACTCAATGACAGGAAATGAATATTTGGAATTCAGAGCATTTCCAAAGATCCCCGTTAGGACACTTGCTGTTCTACAAGTTTTGGTACATATACACCAACATGCAAAATTATTATAGATAATTTTAAATTAAAAACATTGAATGGTAGTTATAGACTATAATTACACTAGAATGAATCAGGACAAGATTTTTCTCTGCACAGCAGAGAATATAATAGAATAAACATCAAGTTCATCATACGATATGAATGATCTTCTGTTAGTGGAACAATAGCATTCAACTTTCTAAATTTATTTATTTATTTTTAAACATCTTTATTGGGGTATAATTGCTTTACAGTAGTGTGTTAGTTTCTGCTTTATAACAAAGTGAATCAGTTATACATAAACATATGTTCCCATATATCTTCCCTCTTATGTCTCCCTCCCTCCCACCCTCCCTATCCCACCCCTCCAGGTGGTCACAAAGCACCAAGCCGATATCCCTGTGCCATGTGGCTGCTTCCCACTAGCTATCTACCTTACGTTTGTTAGTGTGTGTATGTCCATGACTCTCTCTCTCCCTGTCACAGCTCACCCTTCCCCCTCCCCATATCCTCAAGTCCGTTCTCCAGTAGGTCTGTATGTTTATTCCTGTCTTACCCCTAGGTTCTTCATGACATTTTTTTCCCTTCTTAAATTCCATATATATGTGTTAGCATATGGTATTTGTCTTTTCCTTTCTGACTTACTTCACTCTGTATGACAGACTCTAGGTCTATCCACCTTATTACAAATAGCTCAATTTCCTTTCATTTTATGGCTAATATTCCACTGTATATATGTGCCATATCTTCTTTATCCATTCATCCAATGATGGGCACTTAGGTTGTTTCAATCTCTGGGCTATTGTAAATAGAGCTGCAATGAACATTTTGGTACATGACTCTTTTTGAATTTTGGTTTTCTCAGGGTATACGCCCAGTAGTGGGATTGCTGGGTCATATGGTAGTTCTATTTGTAGTTTTTTAAGGAACCTCCATACTGTTCTCCATAGTGGCTGAACCAATTCACATTCCCACCAGCAGTGCAAGAGTGTTCCCTTTTCTCCACACCCTCTCCAGCATTTATTATTTCTAGATTTTTTGATGATGGCCATTCTGACTGGTGTGAGATGATATCTCATTGTAGTTTTGATTTGCATTTCTCTAATGATGTTGAGCATTCTTTCATGTGTTTGTTGGCAGTCTGTATATCTTCTTTGGAGAAATGTCTATTTAGGTCTTCTGCCCATTTTTGGATTGGGTTGTTTGTTTTCTTGTTATTGAGCTGCATGAGCTGCTTGTAAATTTTGGAGATTAATCCTTTGTCAGTTGCTTCATTTGCAAATATTTTCTCCCATTCTGAGGGTTGTCTTTTGGTCTTGTTTAGGGTTTCCTTTGCTGTGCAAAAGCTTTGAAGTTTCATTAGGTCCCATTTGTTTATTTTTGTTTTTATTTCCATTACTCTAGGAGGTGGATCAGAAAGGATCTTGCTGTGATTTATATCATAGAGTGTCCTGCCTATGTTTTCCTCTAAGAGTTTGATAGTTTCTGGCCTTACATTTAGGTCTTTAATCCATTTTGAGCTTATTTTTGTGTATGGTGTTAGGGAGTGATCTAATCTCGTACTTTTACATGTATCTGTCCAGTTTTCCCAGCACCACTTATTGAAGAGGCTGTCCTTTCTCCACTGTACATTCCTGCCACCTTTATCAAAGATAAGGTGTCCATATGTGCATGGGTTTATCTCTGGGCTTTCTATCCTGTTGCATTGATCTATCTTTCTGTTTTTGTGCCAGTACCATACTGTGTTGATTCCTGTAGCTTTGTAGTATAGTCTGAAGTCAGGGAGCCCGATTCCTCCAGCTACTTTTTTCGTTCTCAAGATTGCTTTGGCTATTCGGGGTCTTTTGTGTTTCCATACAAATTGTGAAATTTTTTGTTCTAGTTCTATGAAAAATGCCAGTGGTAGTTTGATAGGGATTGCATTGAATCTATAGATTGCTTTGGGTAGTAGAGTCATTTTCACAATTCAACTTTTTAAATTTAAATTGAGAATATAACTCAACACTTGCAAATATTCTCAGTACCCACGAGACACTATGATTGTGGGGATACAAATTTTAACACATTTTTCATATTAGTTTTTATCCCATAGCACTTCTTAACACACCTGTTATCTGAAAAACACACACTTCCCTTTAAAAGATTAATAAATGAGAGTTTGTTAGTGTGAAGAGGTAGTAACATAAATATACATAGAAAGTAGACTTCCAGGTGCCGAAGAGAAGGATATCCATTAAAGCCATAAAGAACAGCAAGAAGTTCGGGCTTCCCTGTTGGTGCAGTGGTTGAGAGTCTGCCTGCTGATGCAGGGGACACGGGTTCATGCCCCGGTCCGGGAGGATCCCACATGCCACGGAGCAGCTGGGTCTGTGAGCCATGGCCACTGAGCCTGCACGTCTGGAGCCTGTGCTCCACAATGGGAGAGGCCACAACAGTGGGAGGCCCGCATACCACAAAAAAAAAGAAAAAAATAAAAAATAAACAGCAAGAAGAGTAAAATAAAAATAAATCAACACAAAGTTTATACACTCATTATAACTTGAAGACAGAGAAACACACTCTAATTCTAAAAATTAAAACACACACACACTCATACACACACACAGAGTTATCTGTAAAGAGAGAGCACAAACTACAGTGAAAAAAAATACATGTGCTTACAGTTTCCACCTGAGAATGTGGCTGGCAAAACCACTGCTTCCAACATTACAATGAAAAAAAGAAAAATAAAGAAATCAGAACAATTCAGCTGTGATGACCATAACATTCTTACTAAAAATAACTCAGACTACTCATTGAAAAAATCTGGACACACCCAATATAAAAGGGCATTCTACAAAATAGCACATCAATGCTCTTCAAGAGTTATAAAAGGCAAAGAAAAACCAAGGGACTGATCTAGATTGGAGGAGACTAAATAGATATAAGTACTAAATAGATATGAACTGTGGGATCATGGGTTGGATCCTGGACCAGATAAAGGGTATTAGGGAGAAAACTGGTAAAATAAATTCTGTAGATTATTTAACAGTATTGTACTAAATTTAATTTCCTGGGTTTAATAAGTATCCATGAAAAATTAATCAGTCAATCTAAGAAAGAAATGGAATTTTTTATTTGAGTCAAATTGAAGATTATAATCTGGGATCTGCGTCTCAGAAAGCTCCAAGAACTGTTTTGCCTGTTAGAAGTCAAAACACAGTAATATAAGTTTTTTGAGACAGACTGCTCTATATTAAATAATGTATCTAAGCATCATCATGACCCCTTACAAAATCAAGAAGGAATGTTATCTTTAAGGAGTTGTCTTATTGGTGCTAAGAGAATGTTGCTCTTTATAGTTGAATAGGTATTTCTGCCGATGGGGAGGTTTGGTCAGTGAATAATGCAGATACACAATGCACAGTAGAGGGGAGAGAGGGGACCAAAGGGCAGAGAAAAAATTTTATGTTTACATTTTTGTTATCTTGCCGTAAAATATGAATTTTATTTCACATAAGTATACTATGGTTATGTAAGATATATTAACATTAGTGGAAACTAAGTAAGGGGATAAGGAAACCTCTGTGATATTTTTACAAGTTTCTTAAGTCTAGAATTGTTTCCATATAGTAATATAAAATATCTGAATAAAGATATTTAACTTATTTTATATATATACATATTTGTTTTTAATGAGAAATATCTCAATTATTTCAAAAAGTTCATTTTCAGAATTGGAAAGTAAATCAAATTAACTTTATAGTAATAAGCACTTCCTACTTACTATTGCATATTTCTTAAATTCCTCAAAGGACATTCTAATAAATTATCTCACTTGCCACTTACATCAATCCGGTAAAGAAAACATCAGATCCATGTTACAAATTAGGAACAAATATTCATTGAGGTGACAGAATGTCTTGTCCAAGAGCATACAATTTGTAACAGAGCTGTGTCTTAGTTCACTGCCCTTTACCATGATATCCTGCTGCTTCCAAATGCCTACTATGTGCAAGATACCCTGCTAGATTATCTGGCATGGCATTTGATACATTGTTAAAATAAAACCGCACAGAAATTTTAAAAAGCATATTCTAAAACTGAAAGGCTTTGTTGTAGCTTATTGAGAGCATTAGACATGGATCAAAGATGTGATATCAGGTGATGATAAAGAAGTAGTCAACTGAGCAGGCACCTTTGATCAGGAACAGAAGAGTGTAATCTCTCTTTTATTATGTTATAGCCTCAAGCTCCTCAGATTTTAGACAAACTGTATTTGATTGCCAGAAACAAACATTCTCTGATACTTTTCTGAGCAACCATGTTGCCTTTTTTTTTTTTTTTTTTAGATAATACAGCATCGATGATGGAGAGAAAACCAATTAGTTCTGTCAAAATTCACTTATTGTGCACTGTGGGTGTTTCTCCATTTGGCAGATTTATGCTTTATATTAAAACTAAAAGCAATACAATTGCCAATTGACATACTTATCTTTGACATTTACTGTCACACTTCTCACTGCTCAAAGGACAACAACAGCTTAATATTTCTATTTTGTTGATGTTAAATTACTAACCCACTACCAAATTTTGCTCCCTCAAGATATTGAGCATCACGATGAAAATCATCAGTGGCAGAAGCAGACATAGGGCTAGTAATGCTATCTTTCATAAAACATATAATCCTTAGTTGGAATGGATGAAAGAAGAAGGGTGATTATGTTTGAGAATGTTTTTAGTAAAGCTATCACTATAGAAGGTGGCTAGTTTGACAATGCAGGCAAAGCCACCTTTTAATCACTCCAGATTTACAACCTTGAAAGTGTCAGAGAAAAATGCTCCACATTGTGTTTTCTAATTGTTAAAAGTCACTCTTGAAAATGTTTCATTTTTGACCACAGGAACTTGGTTCCTTTAACTGTTAGGACCAAGTAAAGTCAGTGAGTCATCCTAGCTTTGATTTTAGGGATGCAAATCTACTAGGAACTGTACTAAAAAACTCAATTTACATTAAGAATTCTTAAAAGAGCTTCACAAGTTTTGGTGATAAAGAGTAGGTTAAGACCATTTCCTCTAGCGCCTTCATTCACTCAACATCATTCTTTCAATGATTATTTATTGACTGTCTTTCATATGCTATGCACTTTTCTAGATGCTAGAGAAAAGGCAGTGAATCAAATATTCAAAATCTCTGCTTTCAGAAGCTCACACACTTCTGGGAAAATAATAACTAATGTCAACATAAAAATTAATCATTTGATCCAAGAAAGAAATGGAAATTTTTATTCAAGCCAAATTGAGATTACAACCTGGGAACAGCATCTCAGAAAGCTCCAAAACTGTTCCACTCATTAGTAGTCAAAGCACAGCTATACAATTTTCTTTGAGTCAGAGAGATGTACATTAAATGAGGTATTATTGACAGTTTATACAATTCAGATCTGCAAGTACAAAGTGGTAGGTCATCATAATCCTTTACAAGATCAAGAAGGAATGTTATCCCAAATTAAGAGTTTGAGATTAAAATATACACGCTATTACTATATATAAAATAGATAACCAACAAGGACCTACTGTAGAGCACAGGGAACTATACTCAATATCTTGCAGTAACCTACAATGGAAAAGAATTCTAAAAAAGAATCTATATACATATGTATAACTGGATCACTTTGCTGTATGCCTGAAACTAACACAACATTGTAAATCAACTATATTTCAATAAAATTTTCAAAAAAGAAAAGGAATGTTATCTTTTAAGGAGTTGTCTTGGTGCTAGGACAATGTTCCTATTTATGGTTGAGCAGGTATTTCTGCCAATGCAGGAGGTTTGATCGATGCATAATGCAGATACACAATGCATAGTAGAGGGGAGAGAGGAGGCCAAAAGGCAGAGAAAAATTTTATGTCTAAATTTTTCTTATCTTGCCACAAAATATGAATTTTATTTCACACTAATATTTGTTAAGGTAGTGTCCTACTTCTGGTCATTTAATTATCACAGCAACCCTATTATATATATATATATATATATATATATATATATATATATATATATATATATATATATATATATATATATATTTAAAGAACCACCTTAACAACTAATGCTTCCATAAAATACACAATTGGAGAGATTTTTTATAGTATTATTGCAAGAAATTTGTTAATTTTTATAACATTTAGGTTGATTTTTAAGATGCTGACTAACCCAAATTTTTAAAATTATTTTGCCAACTAGATTTTTTTACCTAAGAATTATATTACCCTTATATGAGATTTTTCATATCATAGTTCACACATATAAATATATTTAACCTAATGATTTTATATCAAAACTTATTGTGGTTAGTTTGGTTTATTTATGGTTCTACGTACTATTTTTACCCTTCTCTCCATACTGAAAATGAAATAATTACAATACAAACATTATTGAGATATTATTTAAAAATCAAAGCCCATTAAAAGTATCTCACTATGAAATTTATCCCTTGCCTTGTAAAATTAATAAGTATGATGATGCTGACCCTATATCAGATGCTGATTGCAGAAATGGAGAGGTGTTACAGGTATACACATACACATGAAAAAATTAATTTAACTTGATATAGATAAATTTCATTTTGAAAAAAAAGTAATTTATCACATGTGTGACAGTTTAGATATGATAAAGGAAAAGTATTCCAGAAAAAAAAATTAAAGAAATTTTTCAATGAAGTAATCTCTGAATTTTCCACTATCTTAATTTTTAATTGAGATATAATACATACCACAAAATTCACCTTTTAAAGTGTAAAATTCAGTGGATTTTATATGGTCACTAGACTGTTAACTATCACCACTTTCTAATTTCAGAACATTTTCTTCACCCTGGGGGGAAAAAACATACCCATGGCCGTCAATCCTCATTTGTCCCATTCCCTAACTCCTAGCAATCACTAATATAATTTCTATCTCTATAGATTTGCATATCCTGGAGGTTTCATATAAATATAATACATTATGTGGTATTTTATGTCTGAATTATTTCACTTATCATAATGTTATGTTTCATTCATGTTGCAGCATGGTATCAGGACTTCATTTTTATGGCTGAAAATATTCTATTTGTGCCTCTTCATCTATCAATTGGTGGATATTTAGGTTATTTTAACAGTTTGATTATCATGAATAATGATGCTATGAATACTCGTACAAATTACTGTGGAGATGCATGTTTTCAACTTTGTTGGTATATATCGAGAAGCAGAATTGCTGAATGATATGATAACTCTATGTTTAACTTTTTTTTAACATCTTTATTGGAGTATAATTGCTTTACAATGTGTTAGTTTCTGCTGTATAACAAAGTGAATCAGCTATATGTATACATATATCCCCATACCCCCTGCCTCTTGCATCTCCCTCCCACCCTCTCTATCCCACCCCTCTAGGTGGTCACAAGGCACTGAGCTGATCTCCACGTGCTATGCAATTGCTTCCCACTAGCTATTTTACATTTGGTAGTGTATATATGTCAACGCTTATGTTTAACTTTTTGAGGAACTGCCAGACTGTTTTCTAAAAGGATTCATTGAATTATTTTACATTCCCAACAAAAATAAATAAGGATTCCAATTTCTCCACATCCTTGCTAAATTTATTATTGTTTGATTTCTTATAATTAGCCATCAGAGTAGATAAAAAAGTGGTATCCCATTGTGGTTTTGATTTACATTTCCCTAGTGAGTGATGATTTTGAGCATCTTTCCATGTGCCTATTTGCCAATTGTATATATTATTTGGAGATTACCTATTCAAATCTTTTGTCCTTTTAAATTGTGCTATTTGTCTTTTAATTATTGAATTACAAGTGTTTTTGTTTTTACGTTTCCTTGGGTAAAGGTATTCCTAAGCATTGTAATCTTTTGGTGTTGTAAAAGGTATTTTCTTAATTTCATTTTCTGATATTTTATTGATTCTATGTATTATTGTTATATTACCGAGAGCAATCAAGAAATACCAAAACAACTGAGAAATCTCATATATCCAGTGATGTAGCTAAAATAAAATCATAAAATTCTTATTTAATCAAAAAGCAAGGGAAATATAATAATAAAAGAAAAGATGGAAAAATAGTAAACACCAAGCATGATACTTAACTAGGACTGATAATATCAATTATTGCAACAAATGTAAATGGACAACCCCCCACCACCACCAAGAAAGAAAAGACTGTCATTTTGGATACAAAAGCCATACAACAACAACAAAACAGTGTCTACAAGAAACAAACAAACAAAAAAATCCCACACCATGTATATAGAAACACGTCAGAAGAAAATATTGGATAATATACATCATTCAGACACAAATGTAAAGAAAACTAGAGTGGGTATATTAATATCAGGCAACATAGATTCTAAAGCAAAAAGGAAAAATCCATAGCTATTAATATCTCAATTCATCAAGAGGAAATTTTAAAAACCTAAATGAGCATTCACCTAATGAAAAATCTTAAAAATACATCCAGCAAAACTAATAGAACTGAATAGACAGACAAATCAAAAATCGTAACTGGGTAAATATAAATGATGTAAAAATTTATTTTTTTTAAAAAGGTCAATGAAATTAATTATCCTCTAGCCAGAATGATCAGGAGAAAAGAAGATATACGTTAACAAAATCATGTAAAAAGAGATTTTACAGGCTTCCCTGGTGGCGGAGTGGTTGAGAGTCCGCCTGCCGATGCAGGGCACACGGGTTCATGCCCCGGTCCGGGAAGAACCCACATGCCGCAGAGCGGCTGGGCCTGTGAGCCATGGCCGCTTAGCCTGCACGTCCGGAGCCTGTGCTCCACAATGGGAGAGGCCACAACATTGAGAGGCCCGCGTACCACAAAAAAAGAAAAAAGAAAAAAAATCAATTCTATACAAAATTTCCCAGAAATTAAAAGAAAAATACATTCTCACTCATTCTATGAGTCCATTATTACCATGGTAATAAAAACTAAAAGAACTTACCACAAAGAAAGAACTGCTATGTATAAAATAAATAAGTTACAAAAATATATTGCACAGCACAGGGAATATAAACAATATTTTAAAATAACTTTAAATGGAGCATAATATATACAAAATTTGAATCACTATGTTGTATACATAAAATTAATATATTATAAATCAGCTCTACCTCAATAAAAATATATTTAACCTCTTTTCTCCAGAAATGTTGATGTCAAAAGAGACAAAAAAGGCCAAGAAACTTTTTCAGAGTAAAGAAAACTGAAGGAACACCATAACTCAAAGAAATATATGAGTTTAGATTAAGTAGGACCAGAACAAAATAACAATAAAGGTCTCTTAATTGTATAGTAGTATTATAATATACAGTGTTAAAATTTTCTGATTTTTATAATTTCACTATGGTTATAAAGGGAATGTTCTTATTGTTAAGAAATAAACACTAAAGTATTTAGGGGTAAAGAGGCATGATGTTGCCAACTTACTGTCAAATGAATATCTATATCTATCTATCCATCTATATCTATATCTATATCTATTTCTATCTATCTATCTATCTATCTATCTATCTATATATATATATATATATATAAAGGGAGCGGAAAGGAAAGAGGGAGAGAGAGAGAGAGGGAGAGAGAAAGAAGGGCAAAAGAATGGAGGCAAATCTTATTTGCAGGTGTTAAAATTCTGTACATAGAAATTCCAGGAATATCTGCATTTGAATGTAACACCCAGGAGTATCTATATTGAAATTATTTGAATGAATTAAAAATTCAGTAAATTTTCTGGATGTTGTGTCAATAAACAAAATCATTCAGAAGTTAGTAAGGCATCATTCAACACTCAAGTCAGGTGCTTGAATGCTTAAGCATGAAACATGAAGGTTGTAAATGGATGTAACCAAATTAGACATGATAGAAATTCTGGTCAAACTCATTCATTTTGTCTGGAAACATTACGAAGATAAATTAATTTAAAAATTTGTGTATAGTCACCTCTTTCCTCTCCTTGTAAGGAGGAATGGGAAGACCAGCCAGAGCACTGACTATGGTCTAGGGCCAGTATTGGTTTATGAGGAACTGGCTAGAGAAGGTAAATTGCCCAAGATAGCTTATGCCAGATAAAACTAGTGAAGTAAATGAAAATTAATTATTGTAAAGGAACAAGATTTAGATACCAAAATTATCAGTTTAAAACCAAACCAAAACAAAACAAACAAAATATCCAAAGAAGTATGAATATGACTGAAACTAGGAGGTGGAGGCAGGAAGCTAGTTAATTCCAGTGAAGGGAAGCAGGAGAGGAGCAAGTGAGGAAGATTCTGGGTAATTTATTATTTTAAACACCATGTTTAGTACTTAAAATATAGGTCAATGAATGTAGTATGGATAGACATGTATGGTTGGCTAATTGATTTTGATTGAAGTGAAAAAAATATGCATCTATTTAATCATATAGCAGTCTTTATGAACTGCACAGGTCATATTTATTTACTCTTAATCACATCCAATTTTTATCATGGCCATTCAGATCTAACCCCTGCCTGGGGAAGTGCATACCATGGTGAAATAGAAGGGTCTACTGGACACTTGGTATCACTAAGAAAAATTTCCAGCACCTCTAATACTTTGAGAGCTATATTCTAGAATTTGACCAAATACCAAACAAACCAAAAAGAAAAACAAAAAACAATCAAACCCCCCAAAATAAAGGAAACAAAAAAATATGTGTGATACATAATTATCAACATATAATTCAGCATTGTGGAAAATTGCAAACATAAAAATTATTTCAAAAGTACTAAAATGGAGACAATCATCAAACAGAAGACCACTGTTATCACCTTGAATTAAGAAACAAAAAATGAGCTGTCAGGTCAAAAAAGTTGAAAATATATTTTCTAATTAGGAATCTCGAGGCACTTAATTTATATCCAGAACCATTTTATGATAAACTGTGAGTTCCAAGGACATGAGCTTTGAAGACCTCAATATTTTTAGGGTAACATTTTATGTAAGGTGCTTTATATAGAGTCCAATGTTAAATGTCTGAGGTTACTCACACACATACACATACAGAATTACAAATAGAACTAATTTAAAATGAATCAAATGATTGTTTTAAAAAAAGCTGTAGTCTCATAAATAAAAACTTACAAAATAAAGAATCCTTTTGACTTCAAGGACTCCTATCAACTAATTGGATTAAGTCCATGAGAAAACCCATTTTTATTTTAATGAATAACCTATGCACAAGAATCACTAAAGCAATATAGCACCACACGAGATCAATTACTTTCTTTAGTCCCCAGAATATATAGCCATCGATTTATTTGTCAAAGATCCCCAGGTTTAGATTTGGCCAGTCTTCGGGTAATGCTTCCAATAGTGAGTCTGTAATTTATATAGAGCTATCAAGCTATCAGCCTATTAAATAACTCTAAGAAATTAAATATTCATATCAATATTTTAAAGTATTTACTATTGTTCTAAAATAATTTTAGGTTACTTTAAGAGTATTTTTTGGTTAAGAGTAATTTTAGTTAGCAAAAAGTCCTAGCCGAGATGATTATTATTATTATTATTATTATTATTATCATTATTTGGTCCTGTGACTTGCAGGATCTTAGTTCTCTGACCAGGGATCAAACCCAGGCCCCTGCAGTAGAAGCACAGAGTGCTAATAACTGGACTGCCAGGGAATTCCCTGAGATTATTATTAAATTTGTAGATATGGCTTTGTGATATTACGAACTGCATTTTTTTCATTCACTAATATATCTCCTGCTCTAGCACACATAGTCAACATTTGTTAAATATTAATTAAATACCCATATGAATTAGTGAATGAATGATATAGTCTTTAATTCACAGATATTCTCTACCCAGAGAAGAAAAGTTTAAGTAAGTTAATAGTAAGTATTGTACAAACCAGTAGTTAGTTACCAGGTTAAAAGAAAAATTACCTTCCTTAGGGAATACATAAAATTTAATTATGAAACAGATGCAGATCATATCTACTGTTAAATTTTCCATTTCTTCAGGTTAATATTAAAGATCAATTGTGGAGAGATGTTTGTCCTACAGCTATGATAAGAAAAGCACAAATGGGTAAAGATGGCTTAAGTATACCACATGGGAAAAATAAAGACAGTAAAAACTTAGCTTGTTAGCTTCATAACTAATTTAAGAAAGAGAAAGAGAGTGATAGAGAGATGGGTTCCCACACATCAGGAATGAGTAAACCAAAACATTAAAAATGTATCCTGTTACAAGCAGGTAATTTATATCAAAACATTAAAAAGGTGTCTAGAAATTCTATATCTTGGAAATAATCATAAAGGAATAAGAATGTGCATAAAGATACTCATTGCAAAGGTGATATATTACTGTTAAATTTGTGATTATATTTTATATTATTTACATATAAATACTAGGTGTGTTCTGCAATACAGGTTCATGAAAAGATTTGAAACTAATTCTTGGACAGAAACACAGTTTCCCTACTCCTGATGCCTTCTTCCATATAGAATGAAACACATATGTCATCTCTGGCCTAATTTTACCCCTCATTCATCCTCTAAAAAGATAAAGGGACTTAACTGATTAGTGAGTTTGTAAGGAAAAACGCAGCCTGCATAGCCTGGCCACTTCCTCTTCTCTTACTATTGGAGGAGATTTATCTTCAGAGTATATTTCTCCTCTACCCCTCCATTTGGTAAGTCTTATGGGGGCATATTGCCCATATAGGGAAGCCTATAGGAGCTGAGCATTGTCTGGGAAATGGTAGCAAAGTCTATGTGATATTGAGGTTCAAAATTAGAAAGTATCCAATAAAGGTGGATTTTGACCACTGTATATCTTATTCCTTTGTTATATTTCTTAACTCTCAGGCTGGGAGAAGAAGTTTCCACTGAAGCTATTGTTTCTCATTATGAGAACACAGCCTCAACTAAACTTCAGCAGAATAAAAAATCAGATAACTACTAAATCTACAGCACTTGATAATTTTCAGCATGCTAATTTTGCATCCCCAAGTAATACAGATTGTCAACTATTTGAAGATAAGAACATATCTTTGTATACCTTGGCATCTCAATAACACTAGCAACAATATCACCAATATCAATAACAACAGCATCAGAAAAAAACATTAATAAATAACATCATTTATTGAATACTTACCATGTACTAAGTTCTTAACTTCTATTATTTAATCTTTATAACAAATCATTCAGGTAGGTAATTTTATCCCACTTTAGAGATAAGAGAAATGAAGATTTGAAAGACTATATACCTTGCTAAGGTTCACATAACTCTTAAGTAGCAGAACCATGGCTTGAATTCACTTCTCTATGCTTCCAAACCTTGTGCACTAAAGCACTGTGCTTAGTAAAACCATAAATATCTGTTTGGCAGGGATTAAACAGATCCTAGTTAGAGCCTTTTGCTCCAGCATCTCAACCAGTTAGTATCCTTGTTGACACTCAAGAGTATTGCAGTTGGGTGATAAATAAAATGGTCACCCTAAATATGTTATATAGCCTTCCCTGCTGTATTCAGCTATCCTTGGGCAGTATGCCAACATTTTATATATCTCTTTCCTCCTATTAAACTTTGACCAATCTTATGTCCAATGTCTAAATATATCTTCCATATGAGAACTTGCTTGTTAGAAAACTAAGTCATACACTTCCAGTTGACATCTACACTTTTTCAGAGATTTCTGGAGATACTGAAATGAACCAAATGACTCTAACAGTAGGATGTTCAGAGTCTGGGACAGAATACTATATTTTAGGCAGTCTATACCTTGGGCAGTCCTAAATTGTGCCACCTACTCCTGCTGCATAAACAGATCCTCACTACAAAAATGTCATACTTAAATTTTACATTGACTTGAATCAATTTATTACTTTAACCATTAGAGAATATAATATTATAGTATTTGATTGTATATTGGTATCTGCATACTTTGAGATTATTCACCCTTGGAAATAAGATATTTCACTACAAAGTAATAGTAAGTTAGGTAAAAATAGACTAGCTTATAATCGTGGTTGTTAAATTCACATTTATAAAGTGGGTGCCAAAGGTGAGCTGAGGTTCAATGAAAGATCAGAAGAGAAATTGAGTTAGATAAATTTATTACTTACAGGTCCTGGAATAAGTACATGGCATGCCTCAAGGAGCCACATGGGGACATCAAGGCAGGGTGCAGAGAGAGAGAGAGAGAGGCAGGACCTGGGGCATATGCCTTTATTAGGGTCCATGGGTGGAGTGCTTTGGTAATCCTGGGTTAGGGCTGGATTGGTCAATTCAAATCAAAAGAGCGGGATGTTGGTGATCCCCATGGGATTCATATCTAAGGGGCATATAAGGCACACTAAGAATTTTTATTTGCCTGTGACTCTGCAGGCTGCTATCTAGTAGGGTGTGTGCTTGCATGAGGGGGCTAGTGTCAGTGTAAGGTCCCTGAAAACTACTTGGCCAAATAAATTGGATGCCAAAGCAGCGATACCATGGAGTAGCTCAGCTAAACTCTGGATATATGCTTTTAAGATAAGATATAAAATATTTTCTTTGGGACAATAAACTGTAAGAGCTCACCTCATGGGCAGGTTCTATTTTTCCCTGTATATTATTTTCCTGTGGTGGTTTTGAAACATGGCTATAAAATTATTTGAAACTCTGCCAAAGAAGGGAGTGTCTATGTCTGCTCTCCTTGGATTTGAATTCTGTGGTTGCTTGATCAGCAGGATACAGCTGTAGTGATACTTTGTCATTTTGTGGGCTGAAGCCTTAAGAAATCTACAGTTTCCACTTGTTGTGTCTTGAGATGCTTTTTCTTGGAATCTAGAGACTACAGTGTGAAGAAGCCAAAGCTCCTCTGCTGAGAGAGCTACACAGAATGGAACTGACAGCCACCATCAGCTTGCTAGCATATTTGTGATCCAACTTGGAAAAGGATTATCCAGTTCCTGTGGAGATGCCCTAGCTAATGCCACATAGAATAGAAATGAGTTGTCCCCACAAAGCCCTGACCAAACTGTGTATTCATAAGAAAAAAATAAATGATTGTGTTGTTTTAAGTCAGTGAGTTTTGGGGTATTTTTTTATGCAACAATGATAATTATAACAAAGACATTTAAAATAATAACTTACTTCAAGAATTTGATACTGTTAAATTTGTAATGCAAACATTTATCAATAAACAGAAACAAAAAGAATAAAATAAAATATAGTCTCCTTATAGACACAGACTATGTAACTGAAATGTCTTCCCTGCCTGACATGTACTTTTTTTCTGTTATGTTTTAGTTTTTAAAGTGGAATTGGAGGTAGTTTTCTCTTCATTTTGAGAAACAAGGGTAAAAGTAAATTCTGTTATGAAGTAAATTACTTTCATCACTCATCCTTCTAATAGTCTCTTCAACTGTCTCTCATTGAACTTTTAATATTTGAGAAATAAAGTCATTTTATTTTAGTCAGTAGCAAGTTTTATTATAGGGTAAGTTTCATTTAAAATGTATTGTCATAAGAAATTTAATCTCCATGGTCTTCCAAGTACAAAAAAGTAGTATATTGCTGATATAAAACCCTCAGTATTGTTCACCTAGGAATTCATCTATAATTTCTTTTAGCAGATGAGGTAAGTATCATTCTTTGTGGCTAAATATTAAGATGAAGAAAGTCATTAAATAGCCAGTTAAGGATTTTGAACATTTTTATACAAACTAAACTATGGAATACTTGTGATAAAGCCAAAGACCTTTCAAAGGAAATGAATGCCAACTTTTCACACTATAGTCTGTTACTCTGTTAAGAAAAAAATGAAAAATGTTGAAGGACGTCTAACTGAATAAGATATGTTTATGGTATTCAAAAGAATACTAACTTTTCCTGTATCTAAGTTCTTTTTCCCTAAGAATCGAGCTAAGAAATACCAAGTAAAAATGAACTGATATTTCTATACCAGGGTTTATAACAGGCCATGTATTAGGTGTAAAGAATCATATTCTTTAGATATAAACAGATTGCCATACATGTCTTCCTAAAAGCAAGGTAGTGAAACAATGACTTTTTCAATTCTTAATTCTGGTTACTATGGTTGAAACTACAAGTGAAGAACTCACCACTTCAAGTTCTACTTGCTTCAGCTCCACAACCAAAACTTTCAACCTGTATTATTTCTTCTGACTCATTCTTTATGTTTACTCTTCCTCTCCTTTACCACCAAATCCAAACCCACATAGACATACAGTTTCTTACAAAAACTTCCAGTACCTTATGCCTAAAATATTCTATCCCATCTTAGTTTCATGAGTCTTGTTTTCCCACCACATTCCTAAACTTCCTTATACAATCCAAATAATTTCCTTTTGCAAAGGTCATTTCAACAACAACAAAGTGCTTGCTTAATGTTTTTTTTTAAGTTTCAAGTTAAAATTCTTATTTTAATATTTACTTTTTCTGCTATTTTTGTTCCTCACAAGCACACTTGGTAAAAAAAAATCTTTAATGAATAAATATTTTAGATAATATAAAGACTAATAACAACTAGTTACTGAACACTTACTATGCATCATTTTTAGATGCATAGTATGTAAATATAGTTCCTATATAACATTAGTTTTCATTAATAATTAGAACAAAGCACAACACTTCAGTTTTTAAAGAGAGGTTAGATTACCTCCTTTAAGTAACCGCTTGACTATGTATCTTACTAGTTAACAATCAAAAACCATTATTAATACAGGCATTCCTTACTTCCCACAGTTGTTATATGCACAAATTTCTGTTAGGCAGTGTGTGTAAGTGTAGCTTTATTGAGATATAACTCACATACCATAAAATTTATTGATTTAAAGTGTATGATTAGTTTTTAGTATGTTCATAGAGCTGTACAGCCCTCACCACAATCTAGTTTTAGAATAATTTCATCACGCCAAAAAGAAACTCTCTGTCCGTTAGCAGTCACTCCTTATTTCCTCCAAACTTCCCAAACATAGGTAATTACTAATCTATTTTCTATCTCTAAATATTTGCTTTCTGTGGACATTTCATATAAATAGAATCACATATTTCCCTTTGTGACTGGCTCAATTCCCTTAACATGTTTTCCAGTATTCATCCATGTAGCATCATGTGTCAGAGTACATTACTTTTATTGCCAAATAATGTTACATTGTGTAAAGATACCTTATTTTGTCTATCCATTCATCAGCTGATGGACATTCTGGTTGTTTCCACTTTTGTTTATTATGAATAATACTGCTATGAAAATTATTGTTCAAGTTTTTGTGTTTTACCATGGTACATTAACTGTGAGTAATTGCATAAAAGTACAAGCTTTACAACTAGCTTTTCAGTCCACAAATCACTACATAAATAACAGTCACATCATAATCAGTGACCAATCATATCACTTCTTTCAAAGCCTGTTGGTGATTGGCTTGCTGTTCATGTTTTTAGTTGACACATAGCAGCAAAGCATGTAGTTGTGTTGGCTTCTGTCTCCCAATGATAAACCCTTGAGACAGTCTACAAAAATAGACAATCAAAAGAGGAAATTGGCCAATATAAAATAAAAATTTATAAAAAAATAAAATTCATCTTTATCTTTGGCTATTTGAGAACAAAAGAGGAAACTGGTCAATGAAGATGCAAGTGCAGCAAAGAAACAAGAAGTAATAACAATGAAGTGAAGTTGGAATCAAACATAAATGCAATTATAGAAGAAATAGCTGCCCAAGAAACTCCATATATGCAGCTGGAAGAACTTGGTGAAGGAGAACTTATTGATATAAATGAGGAAACCAAAAGGATAAAAATGACCCAGAGGAATTATACCAGCCAAAATTTCACATTAAAGGAACTCTCAGAGATATTTCAAACATTGAAAGCACAAGGATAAAATGTTGGAAGCTGATCCAAACTTACAAAACAGTAGACAATTCACCAAAGCATAGAAAAGATGCTCTCTGTTTGACACCACTCTTGATAAGTTTTCTTACAAAATTTTAAAACACCTCGATTTTCAATGTTTCTAATGTTTTAAATGACAGTGAAATAAATATTAGGTTTACTATTTCTATTTTCCTATACATTTATAATTGATAGAGAGGTTTTTGTTTGTTTGTTTGTTTTGACAAAACATGGGAGAGGTCACAGAACAATTGTGAATTTTCTGATTAATTATTAAAGTTGCTTTTCGTGGCTTCAGCTTGTCCAGTCATTTTTAGATTTCCACACTACCATATAAACTAAGGACTGCCTGGATATTAAAACACCTATTATTTACTACCTTATATGTCTCCAGTGACCATTTATAAACTTTTGAAGGCAAGCTTATTTTTTTAATGTTTTAACAAATTTAGATATACAGAAAGGATGCAAAGATAGAGTTCCTGTATACCTTTCACTCATTTGTCCCTAAATTTAACATCTTACATAACCATGGTATGTTTGTCAAAACTAAGAAATTAATATTGGTACCAGACTATTAACAAACTACAGAATTTATTTGAATTTCAACAGTTTTTTCATTAATGTCCATTAATGGCCTTGTTATTTCAAATCTTTGCATATTCCAAGTAAATCCTCCAGAAAATTAGCACTCATTTCTTTGTTCCTTTGTTCCTTCCTTCATTTACTTAAGAAACATTTTAAATGTCTATATGCAAGGATACATCGATAAGATACCGTACTAGCTCTCATGCAGCCCATATTTATTTAAACATAAAGTTGGATTTAGACAGTTTTTCCTTGTTATAAGAATGGGCAAAAATAGCTATAAATAGAGAAATATTTTTAGAAAAACATCCCTTAAAAGATTCTAACCTTTATTTCTAAAGTTTAATAACATCATTGACCATGATCATCTCTCATTCAGCTGTCTTAAAAAATGTTTTTGTGAATTATCCAATAATTCCAAACTTTTCTACTTTCCTTTGGCATGCCTCTATTGTTTACTTCCCAAATCTGTTAAAAAAAGAAAAAAAATATTCATTATTCATTTTTCCCCCAAACCTAACTTTTGTGAAATATCAGATGCAAAGTTTCAAATCTGTCCTATTGTGGTTGGACTCACTCACAAGTTGAAGCATTTATTGAAGGAAAAAATGGCCCAAATCTAAAATTTAACTTCAACTCAAATAATTGAGAGGTAGCTTATATCTTGCTTCAACTCATAGACACTATAAGTCTCTCAAACTAGTAGCTTTTTTGTGGTTGAATCTATCATTATTGATAAAAGCAGCTATCGTAAGGGCTTCTTATTTTCTGTCTCTTAAGAGGAACATATGGTTCATTGCTAAGATACCTTATCATGCAGAGTATCTTGCCAATTTCTGTTCTTGTGAGAATAAAGTCTTCTTATATTTCAGTTTGGTTTTAAATGCATTAAACCACAGAATAAAATAAGGTTGTTGGTTGAGTCTTCAGTGACCTGAATGGGAATGGAATGGAAAGCAGTTACTAACATTTGCCTATATAAAAGTCAGTTAAAAATTATATTAGTCAAATAATTGAGGTATGAGTAAAAATCATGTCCTTAAAGGGTTGATATTATATGAAGGCAGTTATGTATATGCACTGACTTGAAGATTTTTAGTAAAGGAACTCAGGCCTAAAGAAATACCATTCTCCACATTCTCTATCCTATGATCTTGGAAGAAAAGAAGAGACAACAAAACTCTTGAACATAGAATACCATGATGGAAAATATTTGGCAGCCATGTTTGTGGTTGCATTGACTATGGCATTGGGGAAGAAGAATATCCAAATAAGACAAAGGGCAACAGTGGAATGAATGAGAGATGTTCTCAAGAGAAATTTTGAGCCATAGAATGTCAGAGGTTATTCATGTGTCAGATTACCTCATTTTGCAAATAATAAAATTAAGTTTTAGGGAAGTAATGTTAATTATTGTATGGTTAGATAAAATAGGATCTGGGACTAGAATAAAAGTCCCAGACATTCAAACGAGTGCTATTTTCATAACAGTACTTCCTATTTTCTAACTTTTTCTGAGAATTTTTATCATAATACAAAAAAATTCATGGTGAACAAATGAGAAAATGATAAATCAGAAAGCATTATTAAATTATCTAGTTATCTGGGTTGGTAAGTATACTAAGAATATTTAAGCATGTGATATTTCCATATGTCCTAAAAAATTACTGTTATTCAAAATTTGATTGGAACATACAACCTCTTTAACATAAATCTTGCAATTTTAAGTCAAACTAATCTTACATCTTTGAATTTAAAAGGTTAAGTTTCCAAGGCTAGGAAATACATTTAAACTTACAAGTTGGGTAAACTACCTAAAATGTTTTACACAATTTACTTAAGGGATTTACATTATAAGCTATTACCTTGTTAACCATTTTTTTAAAATTCATTTCATCATCAATAGATTATTCAAATAATTACCTTTTTTCATAGTTTGTCAGCATTGATGGTGATACAGCTAATGCTATGAAAGGATGAGGAGGATTCTATCTAATGCATTTGTGCATCAAAGGAAGATATGACAATTATGATACATTTATCTTAACTAGAAAAACAAATTAATTTTTTACTGTATGCTTGATGCTTCTGTGCTTTCAACTCTTCCAGTAATGTGCCAGTGATTTTTTGAAATTATGTTATTTACCAGACTGTCATCTCTGTCTCAAACCACTTCATTGTTCTGGCTGAGTTTGATGTTCATATGGATTTACACCCCACCTCAGCTACCCTCCCCCATGGCCACATCTAGGACTAAAACCTGAAACTGCAATATGTAAACTCTTTCCTTTACAGCTTGTTAGCTTTACTATTGGCATTATATCTCTTCTCTGACCTTGTAAGGACCTCCAGTCCATTGACACCTCTTTGTTTTCCCATATATGAGCTTCCCTCTGCTTTTACTTCCCACACAATGAAGATTAGATTTACCATATTAATCAAATGTATTCCATTTATTCATCTTCTACTTAGTCCTTCAGCCATTCCAATCTGAAAACTGCTGGTGATTCAATCTAGTCATTGTCATCGTCAAACTTGCTAAACTTATCTTTTTTCTATTTTCAGATACAGGTCTTCTAGTGGTAGTCAGGTGATGTTCAGGGAGAGAAGGTAATCTGGAAGATGTTATTAAGGGAGCTTCCTATGTTTGAGCTCAGAGAGCATCTTACCCCAGTTTCTAATTTAGTGCTCTATCTAAATCAGCTTCACAGTAAGTCACTAATGGAAGCAGGATATGGAAATTTTTTTCTTCATACAAAGAAGCTGTATCTTTTCTATGGATCAGTAAATGGCTTTTGCAGCTTTATATGCCACTTCCTTTCACATAGAACAATAAAATGAATTGCAAACAGAAACATCTGGCGATGGAGTGGGAAAGTTAACTTAAAAATCAGTAAATTTGCATACTAGTGCTTTAAAATGCATTAGTACTATAACCAGTGTTTTTAAATGCTTTCATTCAGATCTCAATTAGTAGTACAATCAACTGTATTACAAGAGCAAAAGACAAAGTTGGACATGTGAAAATTAACCAGTATATGAAAATTTTGATGCACCAAAATTCAGCATACCAACTTCAAATTAGGTTCATAAATTGAAAACTATAAAATCTTAAAAATAGTTGTGATAAATATTGAAAACAATTTCTACTTTAGGTCCATTAATTGCTTCATTTATGCTTACTTTTATTAAAGTAATATTTCCTAATGGCAATAAAGCTGATCTTAACATTTTAGTAATTTCACTAAATAGCAATATTTCAGATTGGCCATGTCATTTCTGAATACATTAACAGAATCGTTTAAATTGTGAATAGTTACTAATATTAGCAGGAGTTTTAATAATTAAATTTTTGTATTAGTGTTATGGAAGACGAAATGGCAACATATTGGTGAAGACTTGGTTTCTCAAACTGGACAGACATATCTATGTCTATAACCATATCTATACACATACCCATATTTATATCTATATGGTATTCATAAAACAGTAAATATTCTGAAGATTATGGGTTCTTCGAGTGCAGCAGAATTGTCCATTGTAGTTTCTGTAAAAATCTTTTCATCTTCAGAACAATACAGAAAAAATTATATTTTAAAACTGCCAAGAAATAATCACTACAAACAATCTCAAAGCAAAAGGACAATTAATCTCAATCTTATATGCATATTTTAGATTCTATGATAAAGACAAAGATATTTCCCAAAGGCTTCTAAAATTTTGGCTTTTAGACTTTTTGGCTTCTAAAATTCTGTTTTTTTAATGTTTTAAATTAAAGATTTTCATGAGGATTATCAAAAATTTTACATAATACTGGAGTTACAGGTGATTTATCTCAAGAGTCTACAATGCTCCACTCTGGTTGCAAATACAATGTCAATTTTCCTCTTAAGAATAAAGATGAATTGAATATGAGTGTTAGAGAAAGAAAAGAGCTAAGCTAATTACTGATAGTCTTTGTAATGATCCAAACAAATCTTATTATTTGGTTTAAATTTCTGATTCTAACTTTGCTTGTTTACTTAAATGTTTCACTTTAACAGTGGTGAGCTAAGAGAGCTGAATTGTTTCAGTGTGGCTGTAACTACTACTTTCTCATTTCCCATTAAAAACTTTGAACTCTTATCTGGAAATTTTTCTTTCAAATCGACTTAGCTTTTATTTTATAACTTTGAAAGAATAGAGCTATTTTAGATAAAAATGGGCAAGTTTTGTTTTCACTTTGCCTAACTATATTTGAAGCTGAGTATTTTTAAAAAACACATGACTGTTTCCTCAGAAATATATCAGTGTGAAGACTCATGGAGACACATCATTTTTGCATTGAGATCTCAGTGTTCTTCTACAAATGTCCCTTTTTCTCTAGACTAAATAGAATCATTTATTCAATAAACACATATTAGATACCGCCAAGTTATGTCAATAATTAGGTAAATAGCATCATGTAATTTATCATTTACAGGGACAGACAGCATTAAATATAATAAAACCCAATGAAATAAATACCACAATAGCAAAAAAGAAAGGATGAATACTTTTTTTTTTTTTTTGCGGTACGCGGGCCTCTCACTGCTGTGGCCTCTCCCGTCGTGGAGCACAGGCTCCGGATGCGCAGGCCCAGCGGCCATGGCTCACGGGCCCAGCCGCTCCACGGCATGCGGGATTCTCCCGGACCGGGGCACGAACCCGCGTCCCCCGCATCAGCAGGTGGACTCTCAACCACTGCGCCACCAGGGAAGCCCAGGATGAATACTTTTGATTAGACCAAGTGGAAAGTGCTTCATTGTGCTCTCATTTTAACTAAAATTTGAAATATTAATAAATTTTAGTTAAAATATATACAAAAGTCATTCCAGATTAAAACTATTAAAATTGAGAAAGGAGGCCTAAAAATGTATGGCATATTCAGAGAAGTTTAGTTTGGTTTGTAGGATGGATCTAGGCCCTTGAATACTCTGCTATGGAGTTTGGATTTGATTTATGAAGCAACAGGAAAACATTGGAAGTTTTCAAGTGGGGTATTGACATACAGATATACTAGAGAAATGAGAGGCCAGTGGCAAGGAGGCCAATTAGGAACTTACTGCAGTAGTGCAAGTGATACATGATTGAGGCCAGAATTGTGTTTGGACCACCATTATATAGGGAATAAATTGTAAAGAAAGGCCACATTAGGTGGGTGGGGAAAGAACATGAACATGTTTGTAAATCAAGGCTATATTCTCATTCTCCAATCCCAGATATAAAATTTTTAAAAATGTTTCTCTATAATCCTTATGTTATATAGGTAAAAATGAATATTAGAAATTTGATATGTAGTTTATATAAACTTAATATTCTCCAAACCACTTGTCCTAGGAGATACAAGAAATCAAGATATACATATTTTAAGTAATGCTGTCACTCTTGTGCTATCATGTTCTCTCTTTCTCTGTAGCTCTAACAGATAAAACATATATAAATGCATTATAATATTATAAAATATGAATCTGACATCTTTAATATAAAATATGGTATTTTTAAGCATAAACATAATATGATAATTGACTGACAACACTGAACATTGCATGGCAATGTTATGTGTCATGAAAACTCTGCTTATTTGCTGTGCTTATTAAGCACATCTGGACTCTTGAGTCAACAAGTGAGTTTTTAACCCTACTTGTCTACTCCTTTCCTGCTCCCTGGAAGCCACTGATAATGTTTCAAGTATTGTCAGTTAACATTATTAGTCTCTACTAGGAACCACCCAGTCTACATAGTCAATCATCAAAAATAGAGAAATATCTCATCATAATATTCCATAAACTTATCTTTTTCTCCCTTATTTTCACCACTGCTCATTTCCTACTACAGATAATTTTTGAACAAATTTGGTCAAGAATTTTGATTAGAAGGGCAAAAAAGTTGCCTACAAAAGTATTTTTCTAATTACAAGAGAATGGCATGGAAGCTATTGTGCTAGTATCTTGAGAATCTTACCCTTTAATTACTATCTATTCACAAGTACTTGGAACAGTGGTTTTCAAAATTGAGTACACATTAGAAACATGTTTGGAATCAGTTTAAAAAATCAATTTTCTGTACTCTATCCACAAGAGACTGATTCAATACCTTTGGAGTCAAGCTCAGGAATTTTTTAAAAATGTTTTACACTGATTACATATTGAATTGAAATGTACTATAAGATTTCAAAGACTTAATACAAAGAAAAAAAAAGAATGTGAAAATACCCCAGAAATCAGTTATATATAAATTACATGTAGAAATAATATTTTTGATATATTAGTCTAAGTAAAACATATTGTTACATTTAGTTTTATCTATTTTCTTTGGCTTTTTAAGAATTTTATTGACATATAGTTGATTTACAATGTTGTGTTAATTTCTGCTATACAGCAAAATGACTCAGTTATGCATATATATATATTCTTATTCATATTCTTTTCCATTACGGTTTATCACAGGGTATAGAATATAATTCCTTGTGCTATACAGTAAGCTCTTGTTGTTTATCCACCCTATATATATATTAGTTTGCATCTGCTAATTCCAAACTCTCAATCCTTCCCTCCCCAACCCCCCTCCCCCTTGGCAACCACAAGTCTGTTCCCTATGTCTGTTTCTGTTTCATAGATATATTCATTTGTGTCGTATTTTGGATTACACATGTAAGTGATATTACATAGTATTTGCCTTTCTCTTTCTGACTTACTTTGCTTAGTATGATAATCTCTAGGTCCATCCATGTTGCTGTGGTATTGTTTTGTTCCTTTTTAAGGGTGAGTAATATTCCATTTTATATATGTACCCATCTTCTTTATCCATTCCTCTGTCAATGGACATTTAGGTTGTCTTGGCTATTGTGAGTAGTGCTGCTATGAACATAGGGATACATGTATCTTTTTGAATTAAGAGTTTTGCCTCAGTATATGCCCAGGAGTGGGATTGCTGAATCATATGGCAACTTTATTTTTAGTTTTTTGAGGAACCTCCATACTGTTTTCCATAAAGGCTACAATTTACATTCCCACCAACAGTGTAAAAGGGTTTCCTTTTATCTATATCCTCTCCAACATTTAGTATTTGTAGACTTTTTAATGATGGTCATTCTAACCAGTATGAGGTGGTACCTCATTGTAGTTTTGATTTGCATTTCTCTGATAATTAATGATGATGAGCATCTCTTTATGTGCCTATTGGTCATTGTATTTCTTCTTTGGAGAAATGCCTATTTAGGTCTTCGTCCATTTTTCAATTGGGTTGTGGTTTTTTTGTTTGTTTTTTTGCTATTGAGTTGTATGAGCTGTTTGTATATTTTGGAAATTAATCCCTTGTCAGTTGCATCATTTGCAAAGATTTTCTCCCAGTCTGTAGGTGGTCTTTTCGTTTTGTTTATGTTTTCTTTTGCTGTACAGAAGCTTGTAAGTTTGATTGGGTCCTATTCATTTATTTTTGCTTTTATTTCTATTGCCTTGGGAGACTGACTTAAGAAAACTGGTATGATTTATGTCAGAGAATGTTTTGCCTATGTTCTCTTCTAGGAGATTTATGGTGTCATATCTTATATTTAAGTCTTTAAACCATTTTGAGTTTATTCTTGTGTATGGTGTGAAGGTGTGTTCCAACTTCATTGATTTACATGAGGCTGTCCAACTTTTCCAACACCACTTGCTGAAGAGATTGTCTTTTCCCCATTGTATATTCTTGCCTCCTTTGTTGAAGATTAATTGTCCATAGGTGTGTGAGTCTATTTCTGGGCTTTCTATTCTGTTCATTTGATCCATATGTCTCTTTTTGTTCCAATACCATGCTGTCTTTATTACTGTAACTTTGTAGTATTGTTTGATGTATGGGAGGGTTATGCCTCTTACTTTGTTCTTTTTCCTAAGGATTGTTTTGGCAATTCTGGGTCTCTTATGGCTCCATATAAATGTTGGGATTATTTGTTCTAGTTCTGTGAAAAATGTCATGGGTAATTTTATAGGAATCACATTAAATCTATACATTGTTTTGGGTAGTATGGTCATTTTAACAACATTAATCCTTCCAATCCAAGAGCATAGGATATCTTTCCATTTCTTTGAATCATTTCAATTTCCTTTATTAATGTTTTGTAGTTCCCATCATATAGGTCTTTCACCTTCTTGGTGAGGTTTAGAAATCTGTATTCTTTTTATTTATTTATTTATTTTCTTTACTTTTTTGGCTCTGTCAGGTCTTAGTTGTGACATGCGGGATCTTCACTGAGGCTCATGGGATCTTTCACTGTGGTGTGGGCTCTTCATTGTGGTGCACTGGCTTCTCTGTAGTTGTGGTGCACAGGCTTCTCTGTAGTTGTGGCATGTGGATTTTCTCTCTCGAGTTGTGGCACATGGGCTCCTGGGTGCATGGGCTCCGTAGTTGTGACACACGGTCTCTCATTGCACATGAGCTCAGTAGTTGTGGTGCGTGTGTTTAGTTGTCCTGTGGCATGTGGGATCTTATTTCCCTGACCAGTGATCAAACCCATGTCCCCTGCATTTGAAGGCATATTCTTTACCACTGGACCACCAGGGAAGTCCCTAGGAATCTGTAGTCTTAACAAGCATCCCAAATGATCCTGATGTGATGATCTATCTATCATCCACAATTTGAGAAACACTTCACTTTGAAGATGCTTAAGACGGGGAAATATGTCAAGACAATAAAATTGGCAGAGTTTTCAAGGCTTTGGAGGTTGAAATTAAGTAACAAAAGTAAGCCAGACATACCAAATGATTTTAAAATTGGTAAACTAACAATTGTGATTTCATGTAGGAATAAGATAATGACAATACCATTAACTAGCATTGATGAGTCACTGTTATGTGTGGGGCACTATTTTAAGATTTACATGGGGCTTCCCTGGTGGTGCAGTTGTTGAGAGTCTGCCTGCCGATGCAGGGGACACGGGTTCATGCCCCGGTCTGGGAGGATCCCACATGCCACGGAGCGGCTGGGCCCATGAGCCATGGCTCCTGAGCCTGCGCATCCGGAGCCTGTGCTCCATAACGGGAGAGGCCACAGCAGTGAGAGGCCCATGTAACACACACACACACAAAAAGATTTACATGTATTAACTCATTTACTTCTCACAATAACTCTATGAGTTACCTTTATTAGAATTTTCACTCTACAAATAAGAAAACTTAAAAATAGAGAATTTTAATAAAATTTCCATATATGTGATTGGGTTCCAGCAGATCCTGAAGGTACAAGTAAGTTACATGAAGAAGTGGCCCAAATGCCCATGGTCCCCACTTCTGCCACACTGCCTTCCTTCTCCCACCCTGTGCCAGTGGTCTTATGGGGAGTTCCCTACAATCTGTTAACAAAGGAAAAGAAGACTGAAACCTAGTTCACATATGGTTTGCACAATATTCAGGCACCACCAAAAGTGGACAGCTGTAGCACTACAGCCCCTATCTGTGGCATTCATAAAGGACAATGGCAAAAAGAAATCCTACCAGTGGGCAGAGCTTTGAGAAGTTCACCTGGCTTTTCACTTTGCTTCAAAGGAGAAATGGCCAAATGTGTGATTATATACCAATTCATAGGCTATGCCGATGGTTTGGCTGAATATTCAGGGACTTGGAAGGAGCATGATTGGAAAGTTGGTGATAAAGAAATTTGGGGAAGAGGTATGTGGACTGACCTCTCTGAATGGGCAAAAAAATGTAAAGATATGTGTCCTATGTGAATACTTACCTTACTTCAACAAAAAATATTTTAATAATTGAGTGGATAGGATTACCCACTCTGTGTATACCAGTCAGCTTTTTTCCCTCAGCAACCCTTGTCATCACCAATTAGTCTATAAACAAAATAGCCATGGTGGCAGGAATGGAGGTTATGTATGTGTTCAGCAATATTGACTTCCACTCACCAAGGCCAATCTGGCTACAGCCACCACTTAGTGCCCTATCTGCCCATAGCAGAGACTATTGCTTAGTCCCTGATAAGGCATCATTTCCCAGTGTGATCATTCAGCTATCTGGTGGAAGGTTGATTACATTGGACTACTTCCATTGCATAAGGGGCAGTATTTTATTTTTACTAGAATAGATGCTCTGGATATGGATTTGCCTTCCTTGTACACAATGATTCTGCCAAAACTACCATTCTTGGACTTACCTTATCCATCATCATGGTTTTCCATACAGCATTACCTCTGATCAAGGAACTCATTTAACAGCAACAATGGGTACATGTTTGTGGAATTCATTCATCTTACCATGTTCCCTATAATTCTGAAGTATCTGACTTGATAGAAAGGTGGAAGGACCTTGTGAAGATTCAGTTAAAATTACAGTTAGGTGACAATACCTTGTAGGGCTGGGACAAGAAGGTTATATATGCTCTTAATCAGCATGTAGTATATGATGCTGTTTTTCTAGTTGCCAGGATTCACAGGTTCAGGAATCAAAGTGTGGAAATGGGAATGGCATCACTCACTATTACCCCTAGCAATGCACCAGCAACATTTCTGATCCTTGTTCCTGTGACCTTACACTCTCATGACCCAAAAGCCAAAGGGAGGAATGCTTCTACCAGGAGATACAACAATGATTACACGGAACTGGAAGCTCATTCTGACACCTGGCTACTTTCGGCTTCTCATACCTCTGAATCAACATGGAAAAAAGGGCATTGCTGTGTAAGCTAGGTAAATGATCCTGACTATCAAGGAGAAATTGTACTAGTACTCCATAATAGAAGTAAGCAAAATAACGCCTGAAATAAAGGAGATCATTTAGGGTGTCACTTAGAATTACCAGGTCCTGTAATTAAGGTCAATGGAAAAATACAACAACCCAATAGAGTCAGGACTAGTAATTTCCCAGACCATTCAGGAATTAAACTTTGGGTCACTTTATCAGGTAAAGAACTAAGAAGGCTGAGATGCTTGCTGAAACAAAAGAGAATACAGAATGGATAGTGGCAGAAGGTAATTATAAATACCAGCTATGACCAAAAGACCAGTTGCATAAATGAGAAAAGCAATTGTCATATATTACTATAAATACATGTATGTGTGTATAACATATCTTTGTTTTCTTTCCTCTCTTATTCCCCAATCATGTAACACAAGATGTATTGATTTTATATGATAGTATTTAAGTATTGTTAATTTTACATCATAGTATTTAAGGTATTTTATATCAAAGAGAAGAGTAAATACCACTAAAACACTTACCTTCCTCTCCTGGGGAAAGAGTTAGTGTAGTTATAGTTGTACACAGGATAGTTGTATCATGCTGGGTGTAATTATAAACCTGTTATTGTCTTTATTTGGAGATTGGAGATTAAGTATTGTTAAAGAGATGTGTATAGTTTTTAAGATTATGTGGGATGGACTTGTGATGGATAATTTATGTGTCAGCTGGACTGGCCATGGGTTGCCGAGATTAAATATTATTTCTGGGTGAGTCTGTGACAGTGCTCCTGGATGAGATTAACATTTGAATCAATGGACTCAGTAAAGTAGACTGCCCACCAAAAGTGGATGGGATCATACAATCTGCTGAGGGCTTGAATAGAACAAAAGGCAAAAAAAGAAGGAATAGAGTTGAGATTCCACATATAAACCCTCACATTTAGAGTCAATTCGTTTTCAACAAGGTTGTCAATAATATTCAATGGGAAAAAGAATAGTGTTTTGAGCAAAGAGTGCTGGGAAAACTTAATAATATACCTTCAAAATAATGCAGTTGGACTACCTACCCCACACAATATAGACAAAGAAACTCAAACTGAAGAAAACACTTAAGCTTTAAGAGGTTAAATTTAAAAACTCTTAGAAGGAAAACATAACTGAAATATGCACTATTGTGCATTAGCCAGTTTTCTTAGATACAACACCCAAAGTACAAACAACAAAACAAAAAAAAATAGGTTAAGAAGCTTTATCAAAATTAAAGCCTTTGTGCCTTAAAGAATAAACTCAAGAAATATAGAAAACAGCTCGGAGAATGGGAGAAAATATTTGCAAATCATTTAACAGGTAAAGGAAGTTTATTTTTTAATTTTGTTTTAACATCTTTATTGGGGCATAATTGCTCTACAATGGTGTGTTAGTTTCTGCTTTATAACAAAGTGAATCAGTTATACATACACATATGTTCCCATATCTTTTCCCTCTTGCATCTCGCTCCCTCCCACCCTCTCTATCCCACCCTTCCAGGCGGTCACAAAGCACAGAGCTGATCTCCCTGCCCTATGCGGCTGCTTCCCACTAGCTATCTCTCTTACATTTGGTACTGTATATATGTCCATGCCTCTCTCTCGCTTTGTCACAGCTCACCCTTCTCCCTCCGCGTATCCTCAAGTCCGTTCTCCAGTAGGTCTGTGTCTTTATTCCTGTCTTACACCTAAGTTCTTCATGACACTTTTTTCCCTTAAATTCCATATATATGTGTTAGTACACGGTATTTGTCTTTCTCTTTTTGACTTACTTCACTCTGTATGACAGACTCTAGGTCTATCCACTTCATTACAAATAGCTCAATTTCGTTTCTTTTTATAGCTGAGTAATGTTCCATTGTATATATGTGCCACATCTTCCTTATCCATTCATCTGATGATGGACACTTAGGTTGTTTCCATCTCTGGGCTATTGTAAATAGAGCTGCAATGAACATTTTGGTACATGACTATTTATGAATTATGGATTTCTCAGGATATATGCCCAGTAGTGGGATTGCTAGGTCATGTGGCAGTTCTATTTGTAGTTTTTTAAGGAATCTCCATACTGTTGTCCATAGTGGCAGTACCAATTCATATTCCCACCAGCAGTGCAAGAGTGTTCCCTTTTCTCCACACCCTCTACAGCATTTATTGTTTCTAGATTTTTTGAAGATGGCCATTCTGACTGGTGTGAGATGATACCTCATTGTAGTTTTTTTGTTGTTGTTGTTTTGCGGTACGTGGGCCTCTCACTGTTGTGGCCTCTCCCGTTGCAGAGCAGAGGCTCCGGATGCATAGGATCAGCAGCCATGGCTCACGGGCCCAGCCGCTTCGCGGCATGTGGGATCTTCCCGGACCGGGGCACGAACACGTGTCCCCTGAATCAGGAGGCGGACACTCAACCACTGCGCCACCAGGGAAGCCCCCTCATTGTAGTTTTGATTTGCATTTCTCTAATGATTAATGAAGTTGAGCATTCTTTCATGTGTTTGTTGGCAGTCTGTATATCTTCTTTGGAGTAATTTCTATTTAGGTCTTCTGCCCATTTTTGGATTGGATTGTTTGTTTTTTTGTTATTGAGCTGCATGAGCTGCTTGTAAATTTTGGAAATAAATCCTTTGTCAGTTGCTTCATTTGCAAATATTTTCTCCCATTCAGAGGGTTGTCTTTTGGTCTTGCTTATGGTTTTCTTTGCTGTGAAAAAGCTTTGACGTTTCATTAGGTCCCATTTGTTCATTTTTGGTTTTATTCCCATTTCTCTAGGAGGTGGGTCAAAAAGGATCTTGCTGTGATTTATGTCATAGAGTGTTCTGCCTATGTTTTCCTCTAAGAGTTTGATAGTTTCTGGCCTTATATTTAGGTCTTTAATCCATTTTGAGCTTATTTTTCTGTATGGTGTTACGGAGTGATCTAATCTCATACTTTTACATGCACCTGTCCAGTTTTCCCAGCACCACCTATTGAAGAGGCTGTCCTTTCTCCACTGTACATTCCTACCTCCTTTATCAAAGATAAGTTGATCATATGTGCATGGGTTTATCTCTGGGCCTTCTATCCTGTTCCATTGATCTATGTTTCTGTTTTTGTGCCAGTACCATATTGTCTTGATTACTGTAGCTTTGTAGTATAGTCTGAAGCCAGGGAGCCTGATTCCTCCAGCTCCGTTTGTTGTTCTCCAGATTGCTTTTGCTATTCGGGGTCTTTTGTGTTTCCATACAAATTGTGAAATTTTTTGTTCTAGTTCTGTGAAAACTGCCAGTGGTAGTTTGATAGGGATTGCATTGAATCTGTAGATTGCTTTGGGTGGTAGAGTCATTTTCACAATGTTGATTCTTCCAATCCAAGAACATGGTATATCTCTCCATCTATTTGTATCATTTTATAATTCTTTCATCAGTGTCATAATTTTCTGCATACAGGTCTTTTGTCTCCTTAGGTAGGTTTATTCCTAGATATTTTATTCTTTTTGTTGCAATGGTAAATGGGAGTGTTTTCTTGATTTCACTTTCAGATTTTTCATCATTAGTGTATAGGAATGCCAGAGATTTCTGTGCATTAATTTTGTATCCTGCAACTTTACCAAATTCATTGATTAGTTCTAGTAGTTTTCTGGTAGCACCTTTAGGATTCTCTATGTATAGTATCATGTCATCTGCAAACAGTGAAAGCTTTATTTCTTCTTTTCCGGTTTGGATTCCTTTTATTTCCTTTACTTTTCTGATTGCTGTGGCTAAAACTTCTAAAACTATGTTGAATAAGAGCTGTGAGAGTGGGCAGCCTTCTCTTGTTTCTGATCTTAGTGGAAATGTTTTCAGTTTTTCACCATTGAGGATTATGTTGGCTGTAGGTTTTTCATATATGGCTTTTATTATGTTGAGGAAAGTTCACTCTATGCCTACTTTCTGCAGGGTTTTTATCATAAATGGGTGTTGAATTTTGTTGAAAGCCTTTTCTGCATCTATTGAGATGATCATATGTTTTTTTTTCCTTCAGTTTGTTAATATGGTTTTTCACATTGATTGATTTGCGTATATTGAAGAATCCTTGCATTCCTGGAATAAAGCCCACTTGATCATGGTGTATGATCCTTTTAATGTGCTGTTGGATTCTGTTTCCTAGTATTTTGTTGAGGATTTTTGTATCTATGTTCATCAGTGATATTGGACTGTAGTTATCTTTCTTTGTGACATACTTGTCTGCTTTTGGTATCAGGGTGATCATGGCCTCGTAGAATGAGTTTGGGAGTGTTCTGCCCTCTGCTATAGTTTGGAAGAGTTTGAGAAGAAGAGGTGTTAGCTCTTCTCTAAATGTTTAGTAGAATTTGCCTGTGAAGCCATCTGGTCTCGTGCTTTTGTTTGTTGGAAGATTTTTATCACAGTTTCAATTTCAGTGCTTGTGATTCTTCTGTTCATATTTTCTATTTCTTCCTGATTCAGTCTTGGCAGGTTGTGCATTTCTAAGAATTTGTCCATTTCTTCCAGATTGTCCATTTTATTGGAATAGAGTTGTTTGTAGTAATCTCTCATGGTCCTTTGTATTTCTGCAGTGTCAGTTGTTACTTCTCCTTTTGCATTTCTAATTCTATTGATTTGAATCTTCTCCCTTATTTTCCTGATGAGTCTGGCTAATGGTTTTTCAATTATTTTATCTTCTCAAAGATCCAGTTTTTAGTTTTTTTCATCTTTGCTATTGTTTCCTTCATTTCTTCATCGTTTATTTCTGATCTGATTTTTATGAGTTCTTTCCTTTGCTAACTTTGTGGTTTTTTGGTTCTTCTTTCTCTAATTGCTTTAGGTGCAAGGTTAGGTTTTTTACTCGAGATGTTTCCTGTTTCTTAAGATGGGCTTGTATTGCTATAAACTTGCCTCTTAGAACTGCTTTTGCTGCATCCCATAGATTTTGGGTCATCATGTCTCCATTGTCATTTGTTTCTAGGTATTTTTTTATGTCTTCTTTGACTTCTTCAGTGATCACTTCATTATTAATTAGTGTATTGTTTAGCCTCCATATTTTTGTATTTTTTACAGATCCTTTCATGTAATTGATATCTAGTTTCATAGCGTTGTGGTTGGAAAAGATACTTGATACAATGTCCATTTTCTTAAATTTACCAATGCTTGATTTGTGATGCAAGATATGATCTATCCTGGAGAATGCTCCATGGGCACTTGAGAAAAATGTGTATTTTTTTTGTTTTTGGATGGAATGTCCTATAAATATTAATTAAGTCCATCTTGTTTAATATATCATTTAAAGCTTGTGTTTCCTTACTTATTTTCATTTTGGATGATCTGTCCATTGGTGAAGGTGGGGTGTTAAAGTCTCATACTATGAATGTGTTACTGTTGATTTCCCCTTTTTTGGCTGTTAGTATTTGCCTTATGTATTGAGGTGCTCCTATGTTGGGTGAATAAATATTTACAATTGTTATATCTTCTTCTTGGATCGATCCCTTGATCATTAGGTAGTGCTCTTCTTTGTCTCTTCAAATAGTCTTTATTTTAAAGTCTATTTTGTCTGATATGAGAATTGCTACAGCAGCTTTCTTTTGGTTTCCATTTGCATGGAATACCTTTTTCCATCCCCTCACTTTCAGTCTGTATTTGTCTCTAGGTCTGAAGTGGGTCTCTTGTAGACAGTATATATATGGGTCTTGTTTTTGCATCCATGCAGCCAATCTGTGTCTTTTGGTGGGAGCATTTAGTCCATTTACATTTAAGGTAATTATTGATATGTATGTTCCTATTTCCATTTCCTAAATTGTTTTGGGGTCGTTATTGTAGGTCTTTTCCTTCTCTTGTGTTTCTTGCCTAGAGAAGTTCCTTTAGCATTTGTTTTCAAGCTGGTTTGGTAGTGCTGAACTCTCTCAGCTTTTGCTTGTCTGTAAAGGTTTTAATTTCTCCATCAAATCTGAATGAGATCCTTGCTGGGTAGAGTAATCTTGGTTGCAGGTTTTTCTCCTTCATCACTTTAAATATGTCTTGTCACTCCCTTCTGGCTACAGAGTTTCTGCTCAAAGATCAGCTGTTAACCTTATGGGGATTCCCTTGTGTATTACTTGTTGTTTCTCTTGCTGATTTTAATATGCTTTTTTTTGTATTTAATTTTTTACAGTGATTAATATGTGTCTTGGTGTATTTCTCTTTGGATTTATCCTGTATGTGGCTCTCTGTGCTTCCTGGACTTGATTAACTATTTCCTTTCCCATATTAGGGAAGTTTTCAACTATAAGCTCTTCAAATATTTTCTCAGTCCCTTTCCTTTTCTCTTCTTCTTCTGGAACCCCTATAATTCGAATGTTGGTGTGTTTAATTTTGTTCCAGAGGTCTCTGAGACTGTCCTCAGTTCTTTTCATTCTTTTTTCTTTTTTCTGCTCTTCAGTAATTATTTCCACTATTTTATCTTCCAGGTCACTTATCCGTTCTTCTGCCTCAGTTATTCTGCTATTGATCCAATCTAGAGTATTTTTCATTTCATTTATTGTGTTGTTCATCATTGTTTGTTTCATCTTTAGTTCTTCTAGGTCCTTGTTAAATGTTTCTTGCATTTTCTCTATTTCCAAGATTTTCGATCATCTTTACTATCATTATTCTGAATTCTTTTTCTGGTAGACTGCCTATTTCCTCTTCATTTGTTAGTTCTGGTCCGTTTTTATCTTGCTCCTTCATCTGCGGTGTGTTTTTCTGTCTTCTCATTTTGCTTATCTTATTGTGTTTGGGGTCTCCTTTTTGCAGGCTACAGGTTCGTAGTTCCCGTTGTTTATGGTGTCTGTCCCCAGGGACTCAAGTTGGTTCAGTGGGTTGTGTAAGCTTCTTGGTGGAGGGGACTAGTGCCTGTGTTCTGGTGGATGAGCCTGGATCTTGTCTTTCTGGTGGGAAGTTCCATGTCTGGTGTTGTGTTTTAGGGTGTCTGTGTACTTATTATGATTTTAGGCAGCCTCTGTGCTAATGGGTGGGGTTGTTCCTGTTTTGCTAGTTGTTTGGCATAGGGTGTCCAGCACTGTAGCTTGCTGCTCATTGAGTGAAGCTCGGTGCTGTCATTGAGATGGAGATCTCTGGGAGATTTTCGCCGTTTGATATTATGTGGAGCTGGGAGGTCTCTTGTTGATCAGTGTCCTGAAGTTGGCTCTCCCACCTCAGAGGCACAGCACTGACTCCTGGCTGGAGCACCAAGAGCCTTTCATCCACATGGCTCAGAATAAAACAGGGAAAAAGTAGAGAGAAAGAATTAGTAGAAGTAGGGAGAAAGAAAGAAAGAAAGGAAGGAAGGAAGGAAGAAAGAAAGAAAGAATAAAAGAAGAAATGGAAAGAAAGGAGGGGGGATGGAGGGAGGAAGGAAGGAGGGAAGGAAAGAAAATGAAAGAAAGAAAGAAGATAATGTAAAATATAATAAAGTTATTAAATTAAAAAAAATTATTAAGAAAATAATTTAGAAAAACAAACAAACCAAAAAAAAAAACGGACCGATAGAACCTTAGGACAAAGGGTGGAAGTAAAGCTATACAGACATCATCTCATACAGAAGCGTACACATACACACTCACAAAAAGTGGAAAAGGGGAAAAAATCATAAATCTTGCTCTCAAAGTCCACCTCCTCAATTTGGGATGATTTGCTGTCTATCCATGTGTTCCACAGATGCAGGGTACATCAAGTTGATTGTGGAGCTTTAATCCACTGCTTCTGAGGCTGCTGGGAGAGATTTCCCTTTCTCTTCTTTGTTCTCACAGCTCCCTGGGGCTCAACTTTGGATTTGGCCCCACCTCTGCATGTAGGTCGCCAGAGGGCATCTGTTTTTTGCTCAGACGGGACGGGGTTAAAGGAGCCGCTGATTCGGGGGCTCTGGCTCACTCAGGCCGGGAGGGAGTGAGGGTCACGGATTGCGGGGCGAGGCTGCGGCGGCAGAGGCCAGTGTGACGTTGCACCAGCCTGAGGCTCACTGTGTGCTCTCCCGGGGAAGTTGTCCTTGGATCCCAGGAACCTGGCCGTGGCAGGCTGCACAGTCTCCCTGGAAGGGAGCTGTGGATAGTGACCTGTGCTCGCACACAGGCTTTTGGTGGCAGCAACAGCAGCCTTAGAGTCTCCTGACCGTCTCTTGGGTCTGTGCTTTTAGCCGTGGCTTGCGCCTGTCTCTGGAGCTCCTTTAAGCAGTGCTCTTAATCTCCTCTCCTTGCCCACCAGGAAACAAATAGGGAAGAAAAAGTCTCTTGCCTCTTCCACAGCTCCAGACATTTTCCCGGACTCCCTGCCGGCTAGCCTTGGTGCACTAACCCCTTCAGGCTGTGTTCACGCAGCCAACCCCAGTGCTCTCCCTGTGCTCCGACCAAAGCCCGAGCCTCATCTCGCTGCTCCGCCCGCCCCGGCGGGTGAGCAGAGAAGCCTCTTGGGTGGTGAGTGCTGGTCGGCACCGCTCCTCTATGCGGGAATCTCCCCACTTTTCCCTCCGGACCCCAGTTGCTGCGCTCTCCTCCACGGCTCCGAAACTGCCCCCTCCACCACCCACAGTCTCCGCCCACGAAGGGGCTTCCTAGTGTGTGGAGACCTTTCCTCCTTCACAGCTCCCTCCCATTGGTGCAGGTCCCATCCCTATTCTTTTGTCTCTGTTTTTTTCTTTTGCCCTACCCAGGTACGTGGGGAGTTTCTTGCCTTTTGGGAGGTCTGAGGTCTTCTGCCAGCGTTCAGTAGGTGTTCTGTAGGAGTTGTTCCACGTGTAGATGTATTTCTGGTGTATCTGTGGGGAGGAAGGTGATCTCTGTGTCTTAGTCTTCCATCATCTTCCCCTCGTCCCGATAAAGTACTTTTATGTAGAATATATAAACAACACTTACAACTCACTAATAAAATACTAAATAACCCAATTAAAATAAGGCAAAGGATATGAATAGATCCTTTTTCACAGAATGTGTAGAAATGGACAATAGTCACATGGAAATATGCTCAGCATCATTAGATTTTGAAGATGTGTTGCACACTCTTTGAAAATCCTAAATACCATTGAATTGAATACTTTAAAGGGTACATTGTGTGGTATGTGAAATATGTCTAAACAAAGCTGTAAAAAAAGTGAATGAGAAGAAATTTGCCTTTTGTAAGAATTCTGGGATAATCTGTGTCAGGTGTCATTCCCTCCACAGTGGAGATAGGAAGCAGAGCCCACATTATTTCAATATTTAAAGAAGAGCAATAAGATAACCCAGTAAGTGGGGATTTTATTAGGAGAGTGTGAGCCTGGAAAAACTTAGTGATATTAGGCTGGCCCAAAAGAATTACACCTAAAATCAGAGCTTTAGGATATCATTAATGACACAATTTGATATCTCATAGTATTTTAAATTGAATTCTAATTATGCTGAGATAAGGGGAATCAGGTACAGTGCTATGTTCACCATCACCCTAAATACTGTGCCAAAGTTTTCCACCCTCATCGCCTTACTCATGGGACACTTCTGCCTTTAAGGGTGAAAGACAGAGAAATACCAAAGCTGTATTTTCCAATTGTGCAAAAATAAATTAGGAATAAACAACTCCTGGTATATAGTACAATAAGCTAAACTTTTGAGAACTTCTTTTTCATCACACTCCTAATGATGAAACTTCATGTGACCTCTTTCAGTCTTAAGCTAACCTTCAGTAAGGATTTTACCTATCATTTGGTGAGGGGGAATTAGCTCAAGTTGTAATAATCTCCATTACAATTCATATCAATTCTTTCTGAAGCTATAGAATTGCACGGTCTTCCCCTCATAGGTAAGCCTGAGTTAAATTCTGCTGCCCGGACTTCCCTGGTGGCACAGTGGTTGAGAGTCCACCTGCCGATGCAGGGGACACGGGTTCATGCCCCAGTCTGAGAAGATCCCACATGCCGCAGGGCAGCTGGGCCCATGAGCCATGGCTGCTGAGCCTGCGCGTCCGGAGCCTGTGCTCCACAACGGGAGAGGCCACAACAGTGAGAGGCCCATGTACTGCAAAAACAAATAAACAAACAAACAAAAATTCTGCTGCCCATATAACCAGAATTATGTTTGAAAATAGAACCACTTCAAACTTTCTCTTCATACAGCATCCAACTTATATCTGGGATCTTGTTTTAGTAATAACTACAAGCAGCTATTATTGTACGATTACCATCATTACCAGACTAACATTCTTGGATCATTCCTCCTATTATGTCAACAAAAGCAATTTTCCAGTGCAGACTATGAGTGTTTCTGTCTCCTTATAGAGGCATTTTAATTTAAACAAGATTAACAGGTAGTAAGACAAGAAGATAGAGTAAGAGTAGGGTCCTCTTCTGTGAGTATGTGATCTAATAGCTTCTTGGACTGTGTCCTTGTCATTTTGTTTGATGATGGAATATTTAGTAGCCCTGCAAAGCCAATTGAGATTTTAGGGTATTTATATAAAGAAAACTAATGAAAGAAAACAATCATGTTTTATACTTAAAACCACATTCCCTGCAAGAGTTCTGTCTGCTCGTCTAGGTTATTAATTAGATAAAATATTGCTAGTTATTTTGTCTCAGTAATGACTGTGGTGGGAATAGAGCACAAGTTAAGATTTTCAATTAACATTCTTCACAAAGGAAAACATTTTAAAATGTAGTGTATTCAAACAAATAATTTAATTTTCTTAATTTCCAGCTTATTTTTTAATTATCTAAATCCAACAACCAAAAATGAAAATCATGTTAGGACTGAATACCAACTAGTTGGTATTTCCTTAGTTTACTAAAGCCACTTTACTAAATAAAAGATTTAAATTGTGAATAAATGATAAATTTTCATTATTTTTAAATTGATCATCTTCTTAGATAATCTCTGTACACTTAGTGATAAATGGGGTAATTTAGTGTCAAAAAATAATACAATAGACATTCATTTCTGGGTTGCATTTATTTTCATGGATAATAATTATTTCAAATGGAAAATAAAGAGCACTCACTCTCCACTCTTCCAGGGCTGTATCCTAAACAGAAATATTTTATTTAAATAATAGTGTAGATGAGTAGAACTGTCACAATGGGGCTTTCAGGTAGTATAAAATTTAAACAGCAGACAGGGCGGAAAGTAAAAATTACCTTGCAGAAAATATACTACCACCTGTCAAGTGCCCATATTTCTAACTTAATTTTATCATATTTGTTGTACTACATGCTTCTCTAAGTTTGAAATTTGCATGGTAGTTTCTTTTAAATCACAGTCTCATTTATTGATCAAGTTGAAATCATTCAAATGGAACATTGGAAAGCATTCAGATGTGAAACTGAAAACTCTCATTATTTTCCAGAATAAGAGCTGTCTCCCTTTCCAGGCAGAGGTTCAGAAAATGCTTTTATCTTAACTGGTGTATTAAAGTGCTAATTGTTTTTTTTAAATAATAAAAGTTAATCTAGCATTTTATTTTTTTAACATCTTTATTGGGGTATAATTGCTTTACAATGGTGTGTTAGTTTCTGCTTTATAACAAAGTGAATCAGTTATACATATACATATGTTCCCATATCTCTTCCCTCTTGTGTCTCCCTCCCTCCCACCCTCCCTATCCCACCCCTCCAGGTGGTCACAAAGCACCGAGCTGATCTCCCTGCCCTATGCGGCTGCCCCCCACCAGCTATCTACCTTACGTTTGGTAGTGTATATATGTCCATGCCTCTCTCTCGCTTTGTCACAGCTCACCCTTCCCCCTCCCCATATCCTCAAGTCCGTTCTCTAGTAGGTCTTTGTCTTTATTCCTGTCTTACCCCTAGGTTCTTCATGACATTTTTTTCCCTTAAATTCCATATATATGTGTTAGCATACGGTATTTGTCTTTCTCTTTCTGACTTATTTCACTCTGTATGACAGACTCTAGGTCTATCCACTTCATTACAAATAGCTCAATTTCGTTTCTTTTTATGGCTGAGTAATATTCCATTGTATATATATGCCACATTCTGACATCCTGTGCTGGAAAGCATGCTCTGCCCTATAAGTGAGAAAAAAAAACAGGCTTTAAGCTGGAAAACAATCTCAAAATTACTCAATACTGAGTTAGTGAAAGGCAGTGAAAATATCATGAGCAGTATTTAAAATGCTTTATCCAGATCTGTGTTTACCACCTATCTCTGCAGATGCATATGTTAGAACATATTCTCTATTCTGTCTGCATTTTTCAATATAACTTCTATTGTGCCATTTCCTCTCTTTAATACCATAGACAAATCAATCAGGTTAATTTTCCACTAATAACTTAAAAACACAACAAATCACAAGAACATTCATGTGTTGCTGCTTACTCCAAAGGTCAATGATATTCTCCTGCTTTTTCCTCTCTAGTATGAGATGCTAAATTCATTGTTTCCCAGTACAAATTCACAGTCATTATAATGAGGTATCCTACACTAGTGATAATCCATTTACTATCATTAATTTCTGTGTTTGTTTCTAAGTGGTTTGGCATTTCAGTTAATTTTTATTTTTTTGAGGACTCTTTCAGAGGTTACCATCTTGCCTCATAAAAATTTACTTTCCCAAAATCATGCTCAGGATGAGAAATTCCTCTTCATTTCAATTAAGTAATGAATGTCTGGAACTCAAAAAATTCCACAAGAAAAATCCTAAAATAGAAAATAATTAAACATCAATGACAGGTTGCTTTGTTCATGTTAAATTATGAATGGTTCAAGAAGGCTTGTGTGGTAAATATTAACATGTGAATTCCCTAGGAACTATGAATATCACTATAATCAAGGATGCTCATATCATTGCCCAGAGAGAGTAGAAGGAACTTGAGGAACCATCTAGTAGAACAGCAGTCCCCAACATTTTTGGCACCAGGGACAAATTTCATGGAAGACAATTTTTCCACGTGGGGGAGGGGAGGATAGTTCAGGCAGTAATGTGAGCAATGGGGAGCAATGGGGAGCATCAGATAAAGCTTTGCTCACTCACCTGCCACTCATCTCCTGCTGTGCGGCCCAGTTCCTAACAGGCTGTGGACTGGTAGCGGTCTGTGGCTTGGGGGTTGGGGACCCTTGTAGTAGAAGACAAAATTCAGCCTGTTCTTTCCAACCACTGCCCCTTTGTCCAATCTCCTTCTCCAGCCCAAGCATATGCTAGCTACAACTATCTATTTAGTTCTGCTTGATGTCAAAATTTCAAAAGGAAGATAGCCTACGTTTTCTAAATCACATACTAAGAATTATTCAGACAGCATACTGATTCCAAATGGTTCTTCTTTTTCTAACAGGATAAAAGAAAGTTTCTCTTTTTACATATGCATTTCTCTTTTTACATCTTTCAAATAAATTAACAAGGAGACAGACAGAGGTCATACTCTTTAAAGTATATTCTGACAGTCATGATCAAGTAAGAAACTGTTTTTAACTTAGAAGACACCAGATGAAAATGTGCAAAATGCAATTCCCTTTCTAAAAAAATTGGAAATCAAAGAAAATTTTTTCAGATTTTTTTCCAATTTGAGAAGGTCAAATTTTAGAATTGAGTTTGAAAAACTTTGTTTCTGTATAAACTACTCAGAAAGAACTTTCTTAAAGATTTATGCTACATGTAAATTTACTTGTTGTTGTGTTGTAAGTGTTTATTGTGGTAAAATATACATAATTTACCCTTTTAACCATTTATAATTGTGACATTATATTCACAATATTATGAAACCATTATTATTATTCACTTCCAGAAATTCTTTATCATCCCAAGCAGAAACTCTGCATCTATTAAACAATTACTCTTCATTCCCCCTATTTCTATACTATGTTAATCTCTATTCTACTTTCTGTCTTTATGAATTTGTCTATTCTGAGGATTTCATATAGCTGTAATCATATAATGTTTTTCTCTTCTGTCTGGATTATTTAACTTAGAATATTTTTTCAGAGTTCATCCATGTGGTAGCATGCCTCAGCTTGTAAAGGTTGGATAATATTTCACTGTATGTGTGCACGTGTGTGTGTGTGTATAATTCTATTTTTGGTTGTCATGAATAATGCTGATAAGAACATTGGTTTACAAGTACCAGTTTTAGTACTCGCTTTCAATGTTTGGGATATATAGCTAGAAGTGGAATTGCTCTTACAATTTAGGTTTTACATCCATTTTGAGTTAATTTTTGTGTGTGGTATGGGGAAGGGGTCCAACTTAGTTGTTATATGAGCATGCTTTCATATTAACCAATGCACTTAATTACTTTTTTATAGGATACAGTATTTTAGGACATGTCTATTTCATTCGTAGAAAGGATGCTTCTTCCTCAGGACTTGTGCTTGCTCTTAGCTTTTAAAATTAATTCCCTTATTTATGTAAATTTCAATAATACAGAAAATTTCAGAGGAAAATTTGATAAAATATGTGAACCTATCAATAAGCTCTATACCATATTAATATTTTGACATTTTCTCAGAGTGTTTCCAGAAAATAATTCAATAATAATATATTTCAAGTTTGATATGTACCTCTGCCCAATGCCATTCTTTTCTCCCTGTTGGTAAATACTATACTGATTTATGAAAACGTTTTGTTACATATGCAGTATCCATAAATAATACATATCAATTTTGCATGCTTAAACTGTGTATAATGATATAAATGATATCATATTTCATGTCTCTTTCTGTAATTTGCCCTTTTCACAGAGAATTAGGCTTTGAGAGTTACCTACATTGCTGCATGTAGTTTTGTATAGTGATCAAATGCATAAATGAGCTAAAGCTCATGTAATCAAATGAATAAATGAGCTAAAGTTTATGTAAAGTTTATGTATTTAAAAGATACTTACTTAATGTGTTTCAATTTTATTCTTCCTGAAGTACAACTTTTAACTGATATTTCAGTGAAGGTGTGTTAGTTGTAAAATCTCTCAATTTTTTTCTGTATTGTCTTATTTCACCCACAATTTTGAATGTTATTTTAGCTGAATATAGAATTTTCAATTAACAATTATTTTTCTCATTCTTTGAGATATTATTTTACTGTAATCTTGGTCTATTGTAGTTGTTAACTAAAGATTTTTGCCAATTGAATAATTTCCATATAGGTAATCTATCTTTTTAAATATTTTGGTTCTAAGATTTTCTCTATATTTACATGCTCTGCAGTTTCATTAGAAACTGTGTAAGTATAGAACTCAAGATGGTGGAGTAGAAGGACATGAGCTCACACCATTCTTATGAAAACACCAAGATCACAACTAACTGATGAACAACTATTGACAAAAAAATTCTGGAATCTACCAAAAAAGATACCCTACAACCAAAGACAAAGAAGAATCCACAACAAGATGGTAGGAGGTCACAGTCATGATAAAATCAAATCCCATACCCACCGGGTGGGTGACCGACAAACTGGAAAACAATTATACCACAGAAGTTCTCCCACAGGGGTGAAAGTTCTGAGCCCCACATCAGACTTCCCAGCCTGGGGGCCTGGCAACAGGAGGAAGAGTCCCGAGATAATCTGGCTTTGAAGGCCAGCAGGCTTTGATCACAGGGCTTCCACAGGACTGGGGGAAATAGAAACTCCACTCTTGGAGGGTGCATACAAAATCTCATGTGCACCAGGACCCAGGGGAAAAAAAGCAGTGACCCCCATAAAAGACTGGACCAGACATACCTGTTACTATTGGAAGGTTTCCTGAAGAGGCAGGGTGTGGCTCTCACTCACTGCAGGGACAAAGACACTGACAGCAACACTTCTGGGAAGTACTCATTGGCGTGAGCCCTCCTGGAGGCTGCCATTACCCCACCAAACAACCTGTAGGCTCCACTGCTATGTCGCCTGAGGCCAAACAACTAACAGTGTGGGAAAACAGCCCCACCCATCAGGAGAAAAGTGGCATAAAGACTCCCTGAGCACAGCCCTGCCCACCAGAAGGACAAGACCCAGCCCCACCCACCACCGAGCAGGAATGAGCCCCTCCCATCAGGAAGCCTGTCCAAGTCTTTTAGACAGCCTCATCCACCAGAGGGCACACAGCAGAAGCAAGAACTACAGTCTTGCAGCCTGCAGAACAGAAACCACAATCACAGAATATTAGTCAAAAAGAGATGGCAGAGGAAAATATCCCAGATGAAGGGACAAGATGAAATCCCAGAAGAACAACTAAGTGAAATGGAGATAGCCAACCTATTAAAAAAAGAATTTAGAATAATGATAGTGAAGATGATCTAAGATCTTGGAGAAAGAATGGAGGCAAGGATCAAGAAGATGCAAGAAAACTTTAACAAAGACCTAGAAGAACTAAAGATACAAACAAACAGAGATGAACAATACAATAACTGAAATGAAAAATATACTAGAAGGAATCAATAGCAGAATAAGTGAGGCAGAAGAACAGATAAGTTACCTGGAAGGCAGAATGGTGGAAATCACTGCCACAGAACAGAGTAAAGAAAAAAGAATGAAAATAAATGAAGACAGTCTAAGAGACCTCTGGGACAAGAGTAAATGCACTAACATTTGCATTACAGGGTTCCTAGAAGAAGATGAGAGAGAGAGTAAGGACCTGAGAAAATATTTGAACATATAATAGCTGAGAATTTTTCTAAAATGGGAAAGGAAACAGTTACCCAAGTTCAGGAAGCACAGAGAGCCCCAGGCAGGATAAACCCAAGGAGGAACATGCTGAGACACATAGTAATCAAACTGACAAAAATTAAAGACAAAATAAATATTAAAAGCAACAGGGAAAAATGACAAGTAACATACAAGGGAACTCCCATAATGTTATCAGCTGATTTCTCAGCAGAAACTCTGAAGGCCAGAAGGGAGAGGCAGAATATATTTAAAGTGATGAATGGAAAGAACCTGCAACCAAGAATACTCTATCCAGCAAGGCTCTCATTCAGATATGATGGAGAAATCAAAAGCTTTACCGACAAGCAAAAGCTAAGAGAATTCAGCTCCACCAGACCAGCTTTGCACCAAATGTTAGAAGAACTTCTCTAAGTGGGAAAGAGACCAGGAACTAAAAACAATCTTGTTTATATATAGTCTGATATATCAAAACCTCATGGGAAAGCAAACCCAAAAACTACAGTTTAAACACACACACAAAAAGAAAAAGCAACACAAACACAGCACTAAAGGTGGTCATCAAAACACAAGAGAACAAAAGAGGAAGGGAAGAAAAACGAGCTACAAAAATAAACCCCAAACAACTAAGAAAATGGAAAGAGGAACATGCATATTGATAATTACCTTAAATGTAAATGGATTAAATGCTCCAGCCAAAAGACATAGACTGAATGAATGGATACAAGAGCAGGACCCATATATATGCTGTCTACAAGAGACCCACTTCAGACCTAGGAACACATACAGACTAAAAGTGAGGGGATGGAAAAAGGTATTGCATGCAAATGGAAAGAAAAATAAAGCTGGAGTAACAATACTCATATCAGGCAAAACAGACTTTAAAATAAAGACTGTTATAAGAGACAAAGAAGGACACTACATAATGATCAAGGGATCAAGCCAAGAAGAAGATATAACAATTGTATATGTTTGTTGTGGCAAACATAGGAGTACCTCAATATATAAAGAAATACTAACAGTCATAAAGGGAGAAAATGTCAGTAACACCACAGTAGTGGGGGACTTTAAACCCCACTTTTACCAATGGAGAGATCAGCAAGACAGAAAATCAAAACGTAAACACTAGCCTTAAATGACACATTAGATTAAATGGACTTAATTGATATTTACAGAGCATTCCATCCAAAAGCAGCACAATACACATTCTTCTCATGTGCACATGGAACATTCTCCAGGATTCACCACATGCTGGGCCACAAAGTGAGCCTTGGTAAACTTAAGAAAATTGAAATTGTATCAAGCATCTTTTGTGACAACAATGGTATGAGATTAGAAATAAACTACAAGAAAAAAACTGTAAAAAAAAAACAAACCACAAAACAAGTGGAGGCGAAACAATATGCTACTAAACAACCAATGGATCACAGAAGAAATCAAAGAGGAAATAAAAAGAAAACCTAGAGACAAATAAAAATGAAAGCACAGCAATCTAAAACCTATGGGATGCAGCAAAAGCAGCTCTAAGAGGGAAGTTTATAGCAGTACAATCTTATTTCAGGAAACAAAAAGAATCTCAAATAAACAACCTAATCTTACACCTAAAGCAACTAGAGAAAGAAGAACAAACAAAACCTAAAGTTAGTACAAGGAAACAAATCATAAAGATCAGAGCAGAAATAAATGAAATAGAGACAAAGAAACCAATAACAAAGATCAATGAAACTAAAAGCTAGTTCTTTGAGAAGATAAACAAAATTGATAAACTTTTAGCCAGACTCATCAAGCAAAAAAGGGTGAGGACTCAATTCAATAAAATTAGAAATGAAAAAGAAGTCACAATGGACACCACAGAAATATAAAGGATCATAAGAGACTACTACAAGCAACTGTATGCTAATAAAACAGAAAACTTGGAAGAAATGGACAAATTCTTAGAAAGGTACAATCTCCTAAGACTGAAATAGGAGGAAATAGATAATATGAAAAGACAAATCACAAGTACTGAAATTGAAACTGTGATTTAAAAACTCACAACAAACAAAAGTCCAGGACCAAATGGCTTCACAGGCAAAGTTAAACTGTCACTGTTTACAGGTGATACATTGAAAATCCTAAAGATGCTACCAGAAAACTACTAGAGTACATCAATGAATTTGGTAAAGTTGCAGGATACAAAATTAATACACATAAATTTGTTTCATTTCTGTACACTATCAAAGAAAGATCAGAAAGAGAATTTTTTTTAAAAAAATCCATTTATCATTGCATTTAAAACAATATAATACCTAGGAATAAACTAACTAAGGAGGCAAAAGACCTGTACTCAGAAAACTATAAGATAATGATGAAAGAAATCAAAGAGGGCACAGATGGAAAAATATACAATGTTTTTGGATTAGAAGAATCGATATTGTCAAAATGACTATGCTACCCAAGGCAAATACAGATCCAATGCAATCCCTATCAAATTACTAATGGCATTTTTCACCGAACTAGAACCAAAAAATCTTAAAATTTTTATGGAGACACAAATGACCCCGAATAAGCAAAAAAATCTTGAGAAAGAAAAATGGAGGTGGAGAAATCATGCTCCCTGGCTTCAGACTATACTACAAGAGCTACAGTAATCAAAACTTTATGGTGGGGGCTTCCCTGGTGGCGCAGCGGTTGAAAGTCCGCCTGCCAATACAGGGGACATGGGTTCGTGCCCTGGTCCAGGAAGATACCACATGCTATGGAGCCGCTAGGCCCGTGACCCATGGTTGCTGAGCCTGTACGTCTGGAGCCTGTGCTCCACAACGGGAGAGGCCACAACAGTGAGAGGCCCGTGTACCGCAAAAAACAAAAAACAACAACAACAAAAAAAATACAAAAACTTTATGGTACTGCCACAAAAATAGAAATATAGATCAATGGAACAGGATAGAAAGCCCAGAAATAAACTCAAGCACCTATGTTCAATTAATCTATGACAATGGAGGTAAGACTATACAATGGAGAAAAAAAACAGTCTCTTCAATAAATGGTGCTGGGAAAACTGGACATCTACATGCAAAGAAATGGAATTAGAACCCCATACACAGAAATAAACTCAAAATGCATTAAAGACCTAAAAGTAAGACCAGACATTATAAAACTCTTAGAGGAAAACATAGGCAAAATACTGTTTGATATAAATTGCAGCATATATCTTTTCTGATCTGTCCCCCAGAGGAATGGAAATAAAAACAAAAATAAACCAATGGGACCCAGTTAAACTTGAAATCGTTTGCACAGCAAAGAAAACATAAACAAAATGAAAAGACAACCCCCAGGATGGGAGGAAATACTTACAAATGGTGAGACCAACAAGGAATTGGTCTCCAAAATTTATAAACAGCTCATGGGGCTTAATATCATAAAAACAAACAACCCAATCAAAAATGGGCAGAACACCTAAATAGACATTTCTCCAAAGAAGACAACAGATGGCCAAGAGGTACATGAAAAGATGTTCAACATCGCTAATAATTAGAGAAATTCAATTCAAAATTACAATGAGATACTACCTCACACCAGTCAGAATGGCTATCATCAAAAAATCCACAAACAAGAAATGCTGGAGAGGGTGTGAATGCTCATACACTATTGGTGGGAATGTAAATTGTTACAGCCACTGTGGAGAACAGTATGGAGGTTCCTTAGAAAACTAAAAATAGAGCTACCATATGATCCTGCAATCCCTCTTGTGGGCATATATCTGGAGAAAAACATGGTTCAAAAAGGATACCTGCACCCCAATGTTCATTTCAGCACTGTTTACAATAGCCAAGACATGAAAGCAACCTAAATGTCCATCAGCAGATGAATGGATAAAGAAGACATGGTACATATATACAATAGAATATTACTTAGCCATTAAAAAGAATGAAATAATGCCATTTGCAGCAACATGGATGGACCTGGAGATTGTCATACTAAGTGAAAGAAGTCAGAGAAAGAAAATATATGATATTGCTTATATGCAGAATCTTTAAAAAATGATACAAATGAACTTATTTATAAAACTGAAACAGATTCACAGGCTTAGAGAACAAATTTACGGTTATGAGGGGGTAAGTGTGGGGGAAGGGATAGATAATGAGTTTAGGATTGACATGTACACACTGCTATATTTAAAATGTATAACCAACAAGGACCTAATATATAGCACAGGGAACTCTGCTCAATATTATGTAACAACCTAAAGGGGAAGAGAATTTGAAGAATACATACATGTCTATGTATAACTGCATCACTTTGCTTTACTCCTGAAACTAACACAACACTGTTAACCACCTATACCCCAATATAAAATGAAAAGTTAAAAAATAAGAAATTGTGTAAGTATAAATTCTACTTTATTTATGTTGTCTGGAAATGGTTGGTTATTTTCATAAAATCTGGAGAGCTATTAATCATTATGTCTTCAAATCCCTGTCCTCCACTATCTACGTTCTCTCTTACTGAATTTCCCAAAAAACATATTCTGGAAATTTTCTATCCATACCTGATGTTTATAAAGTGTCATATTCAACTATTTAACCCCTTTTGAGTTGATTTTTCTATATGGTATAAAATACGTGTTCAATTCCATTCTTTTACATGTGGATATGTGGTTTTTCGTAACACCATTTGTTGAAAAGAATATATTTTCCCCATCGTGTATTCTTGGCACCTTTGACGAAAATCAGTTGATTGATTGCATGGATTAATTTCTGGACTGTCTATTCTGTTCCATTCATCTATATGTCTATCGTAATGCCAGAACTATACTGTTTTTCTTTTTTTGCTTTTTGTTTTCTGTTTTTCATGTTTAGACAGTATTCTTTAATTAATTTCTTTTTTTAAACATCTTTATTGGAGAATAACTGCTTTACAATGGTGTGTTAGTTTCTGCTTTATAAAAAAGTGAATCAGCTATACATACACATATGTGAACATATCTCTTCCCTCTTGCATTTCCCTCCCCCCCACCCTCCCAATCCCACCCCTCTAAGGGGTCAAAAAGCAAAGAGCTGATCTCCCTGTGCTATGTGACTGCTTCCAACTAGCTATCTATTTTACGTTAGGTAGTATGTATATGTCCATGCCACTCTCTCACATTGTACCACGTTACCATTCCCCCTCCCCATATGCTCAAATCCATTCTCTAGTAAGTCTGTATCTTTATTCCCATCTTGCCCCAGGTTCTTCATGACCATTTTATTTATTATTTTTAATTTTTTTCGATTCTATATATATGTGTTAGCACACGGTATTTGTTTTTCTATTTCTAACATACTTCACTCTGTAAGACAGTCTCTAAGTCTATCACGTCACTACAAATAACTAATTTTGTTTCTTTTTATGGCTGAGTAATATTCCATTGTACATATGTGCCACATCTTCTTTATCCATTCATCTGTTGATGGACTCTTAGGTTGCTTCCATGTCCTGTCTATTGTAAATAGAGCTGCAATGAATATTTTGGTATATAACTCTTTTTGAATTATGGTTTTCTCAGGTAATATGCCCAGTAAAGGAATTGCTGAGTCGTATGGTAGTTCTATTTTTATTTTTAAGGAACCTCCTTACTGTTCTCCATAGTGGCTGTATCAAGTTACATTCCCACCAACAGTGCAAGAGGGTTCCCTTTTCTCCACACCCTCTCCAACATTTACTGGTTGTAGATTTTTTGGGGATGGCCGTTCTGACTAGTGTGAGATGATATCTCACTGTAGTTTTGATTTGCATTTCTCTAATGATTAATGATGTTCAGCATTCCTTCATGTGTTTGTTAGCAATTGGTATATCTTCTTTGGAGAAATGTCTATTTAGGTCTTCTGCCCATTTTGGATTCTGTTGTTTGTTTTTCTGATATTGAGCTGCATGAGCTGCTTGTAAATTTTGGAGATTAATCCTTTGTCAGTTGCTTTTTCTGCAAATATTTTCTCTCATTCTGAGGGTTGTCTTTTGGACTTGTTTCTGGTTTCCTTTGCTGTGCAAAAGCTTTTAAGTTTCATTAGGTCCCATTTGTTTATTTTTGTTTTTATTTCCATTTCTTCAGGAGGTGGGTCAAAAAGGATCTTGCTGTGATTTATGTCATAGAGTGTTCTTCCTATGTTTAACTCTAAAAGTTTGATAGTGTCTGGCCTTACATTTACATCTTTAATCCATTTTGAGTTTATTTTTGTGTATGGTTTTAGGGAGTGTTCTAATTTCATTCTTTTACATGTAGTGGTCCAGTTTTCCCAGCAAAAATTTTTGAAGAGGCTGTCTTTGCTCCACTGTATATTCTTGCCTCCTTTATCAAAGATAAGGTAACCATATGAGTGTGGGTTTATCTCTGGGCTTTCTATCCTGTTCCATTGATCTATATTTCTGTTTTTGTGCCAGCACCATACTGTCTTGATTACTGTAGCTTTGTAGTATAGTCTGAAGAGAGGGAGCCTGATTCCTCCAGCTCCATTTTTCTTCCTCAAGATTGCTTTGGCTATTCAGGGTCTTTTTTGTTTCTATACAAATTGTGAAAATTTTTGTTCTAGGTCTGTGAAAAATACCACTGGCAGTTTGATAGAGATTGCATTGAATCTGTAGATTGCTTTGGGTTGTATAGTCATTTTCACAATGTTGATTCTTCCAATCGAAGAACATGGTATATCTCTCCATCTATTTGTATCATCTTCAATTTCTTTCATCAGTGTCTTATAATTTTCTGAAAACAGGTCTTTTGTCTCCTTAGGTAGGTTTCTTCCCAGGTATTTTATTATTTTTGTTGCAGTGGTAAATGGGAGTGTTGTCTTAAATTCACTTTCATATTTTTCATCAGTAGTGTATAGGAATGCAAGAGATTTCCGTGCATTAATTTTGTATCCTGCTACTTTACCAAATTCATTGATTAGCTCTAGTAGTTTATTGTTAGCATCTTTAGGACTTTCTATGTATAGTATCATGTCATCTGCAAACACTGACAGCTTTACTTCTTTTCCGATTTGGATTCCTTTTATTTCTTTTTCTTCTCTGATTTCTGTGGCTAAAACTTCCAAAGCTATCTTGAATAATAGTGGTGAGAGTGGGAAACCTTGCCTTCTTTCTGAACTTAGTGGAAAAGCTTTCAGTTTTTCACCATTGAGGATGATGTTGGTGGTGGGTTTGTCATATATGGCTTTTATTATGTTGAGGAAATTTCCCTCTATGCCACCTTTCTGGAGGGTTTTTATCCTAAATGGTGTTGAATTTTGTCGAAAACTTTCTCTGCATGAGAAGATCATATAATTTTTCTCCTTCAATTTTTTAATATGGTGTATCACATTGATTGATTTGCGTATATTGAAGAATCCTTGCATTCCTGGGATAAACTACACTTGATTATGGTGTATGATCCTTTTAATGTGCTGTTGGATTCTGTTTGTTAGTATTTTGTTGAGGATTTTTGCATCTATGTTAATCAATGATATCGGCCTGTAGTTTTCTTTCTTTGTGACATCCTTGTCTGGTTTTGGTATCAGGGTGATGGTGGCCTCATAGAATGACTTTGGGAATGTTCCTCCCTCTGCTATATTATGGAAGAGTTTGAGAAGGAAAGGTGTTAGTGCTTCTCTAAATGTTTGAGAGAATTCCCCTGTGAAGCCATCTGGTCCTGGACTTGGGTTTTTTGGAAGATTTTTAATCAGTTTCAATTTCATTGCTTGTGATTTGTCTGTTCATATTTTCTATTTCTTCCTGGTTCAGTCTCAGAAGGTTGTGCATTTCTAAGAATGTGTCCATTTCTTCCAGGTTGTCTATTTTATTGGCATAGAGTTGCTTGTACTAATCTCTCATGATCCTTTGTATTTCTGCAGTGTCATTTGTTACTTCTCCTTTTTCATTTCTATTTCTATTGATATGAGTCATCTCCCTTTTTTTCTTGACAAGTCTGGCTAATGTTTTATCAATTTTGTTGATCTTCTCAAAGAACCAGGTTTTAGTTTTATTGATCTTTGCTATTCTTCCCTTCATTTCTTTTTCATTTATTGCTGATCTGATCTTTTTGATTTCTTACCTTCTGCTACCTTTGGTGTTTTTTTCTTCTTCTTTCTCTAATTGCTTTAGGTGTAAGGTTAGGTTGTTTTCTGAGATTTTCTTGTTTCTGAAGGTAGGATTGTATTGCTATAAACTAACCTCTTAAAATTGCTTTTGCTGCATCCTATACTTTTGGGTCATTGTGTTTTCATTGTCATTTGTTTCTAGGTATTTTTGTTTTGATTTCCTCATTGATTGCATCAGTGATCTCTTGGTTATTTTTTTTTTCATTTTAACATCTTTATTGGAGTATAATTGCTTTACAATGGTATGATAGTTTCAGCTTCACAACAAAATGAATCAGTTATATATATATACATATGTTCCCATATCTCTTCCCGTTTGTGTCTCCCTCCCTCCCACCCTCCCTATCCCACCCCTCCAGGCGGTCACAAAGCACCGAGCTGATCTCCCTGTGCTATGTGGCTGCTTCCCACTAGTTATCTACCTTACGTTTGGTAGTGTATATATGTCCATGCCTCTCTCTCGCTTTGTCACCTTTTACCATTCCTCCTCCCAATAGCCTCAAGTCCATTCTCTAGTAAGTCTGTGTCTTTATTCCTGTTTCACCCCTAGGTTTTTCATAACATTTTTTTTTCTTAAATTCCATATATATGTATTAGCATACAGTATTTGTCTCTCTCTTTCTGACTTACTTCACTCTGTATGACAGACTCTAGATCTATCCACCTCATTACAAATAGCTCAATTTCGTTTCTTTTTATGGCTGAGTAGTATTCCATTGTATATATGTGCCACATCTTCTTTATCCATTCATCCGTTGATGGGCACTTAGGTTGTTTCCATCTCCAGGCTATTGTAAATAGAGCTGCAATGAACATTTTGGTACATGACTCTTTTAGAATTATGGTTTTCTCAGGGTATATGTCCAGTAGTGGGATTGCTGGGTCATATGGTAGTTCTATTTGTAGTTTTTTAAGGAACCTCCATACTGTTCTCCACAGTGGCTGTATCAATTTACATTCCCACCAACAGTGTAAGAGGGTTCCCTTTTCTCCACACCCTCTCCAGCATTTATTGTTTCTAGATTTTTTGATGATGGCCATTCTGACTGGTGTGAGATGATATCTCATTGTAGTTTTGCTTTGCATTTCTCTAATGATTAATGATGTTGAGCATTCTTTCATGTGTTTGTTGGCACTCTGTATATCTTCTTTGGAGAAATGTCTATTTAGGTCTTCTGCCCATTTTTGGATTGGGTTGTTTGTTTTTTTGTTATTAAGCTGCATGAGCTGCTTATAAAATTTGGAGATTAATCCTTTGTCAGTTGCTTCATTTGCAAATATTTTCTCCCATTCTGAGGGTTGTATTTTGGTCTTCTTTATGGTTTCCTTTGCTGTGCAAAAGCTTTTAAGTTTCATTAGGTCCCATTTGTTTACTTTTGTTTTTATTTCCATTTCTCTAGGAGGTGGGTCAAAAAGGACCTTGCTGTGATTTATGTTATAGAGTGTCCTGCCATGTTTTCCTCTAAGAGTTTGATAGTTTCTGGCCTTACATTTAGGTCTTTAATCCATTTTGAGCTTATTTTTGTGTATGGTGTTACGGAGTGATCTAATCTCATACTTTTACATGTAGCTGTCCAGTTTTCCCAGCACCACTTATTGAAGAGGCTGTCCTTTCTTCACTGCACATTCCTGGCTCCTTTGTCAAAGATAAGGTGAGCATATGTGCGTGGGTTTATCTCTGGGCTTTCTATCCTGTTCCATTGATCTATATTTCTGTTTTTGTGCCACTACCATACTGTCTTGATTACTGTAACTTTGTAGTATAGTCTGAAGTCAGGAAGCCTGATTCCTCCAGCTCCGTTTTTCATTCTCAAGATTGCTTTGGCTCTTTGGGGTCTTTTGTGTTTCCATACAAATTGTGAAATTTTTTGTTCTAGTTCTGGGAAAAATGCCAGTGGTAGTTTGATAGGGATTGCATTGAATCTGTAGATTGCTTTGGGTAGTAGAGTCATTTTCACAATGTTGATTCCTCCAATCCAAGAACATGGTATATCTCTCCATCTATTTGTATCATCTTTAATTTCTTTCATCAGTGTCTTATATTTTTCTGCATACAGGTCTTTTGTCTGATCTCTTGGTTATTAAGTAGTGTATTGTTTATCCTCTATGTGTTTGTATTTTTTAAAGATCTTTTCTTCTAATTGTTATCTATTCTCATAGCATTCTGGTCGGCAAAAGTACTTGATATGATTTCAATTTTCTTAAATTTACCAACGCTTGATTTGTGACCCACGATATGATCTATCCTGGAGAATCTTCCATCAGCACTTGAGAAGAATGTGTATTCTGTTGTTTTTGGATGGAATGCCCTATAAATATCAATTAAGTCCATCTTGCTTAAAGTATCATTTAAAGCTTGTATTTCCTTATTAATTTTCATTTTGCATGATCTGTCCATTGGTGAATGTGGGCTGTTAAAGTCCCCTACTATGAATGTGTTACTGTCAATTTCCCCTTTTATGGCTGTTAGTATTTGCCTTATGTATTGAGGTGCTCCTATGTTGGGTCCATAAATATTTACAATTGTTATATCTTCTTCGTGGATTGATCCCTTGATCATTATGTAGTGTCCTTCTTTGTCTCTTGTTATAGTCTTTATTTTAAAGTCTATTTTGTCTGATATGAGAATTGCTACTCCAGCTTTCTTTTGATTTCCATTTGCATGGAATAACTTTTTCCATCCTCTCACTTTCAGTGTGTATGTGTCCCTAGGTCTGAGATGGGTCTTTGGTAGACAGCATATATACAGGTCCTTTTTTTTGTAACCATTCAACCAGTCTATGTCTTTTGGTTGGAACACTTAATCAATTTACATTTAAGGTAGTTATCAATATCTATGTTCCTATTATGATTTTCTTAATTGTTTTGGGTTTGTTTATTGTAGGTCTTTTCCTTCTCTTGTGTTTCCTGCCTAGAGAAGTTCCTTTAGCATGTGTTGTAAAGCTGGTTTAGTGGTGTTGAATTGTCTTAGCTTTTGCTTGTCTGAAAAGGTTTTAATTTCTCCATCAAATCTGAATGAGATCCTTGCTGGGTAGAGTAATGTTTGTTGTAGCTTTTTCTCCTTCATCACATTAAATATGTCCTCCCACTCCTTTCTGGCTTGCAGAGTTTCTGCTGAAAGATCAGCTGTTAACCTTATGGGAATTTCCTTGTGTTATTTGTTGTTTTTCCCTTGCTGCTTTTAATATGCTTTCTTTGTATTTAATTTTTGATAGTTTGATTAATATGTGTCTTGATGTGTTTCTCCTTGGGTTTATCCTGTATGGGACTCTCTGTGCTTCCTGGATTTGATTAACTATTTCCTTTTCCATATTAGGGAAGTTTTCAACTATAATCTTTTCAAATATTTTCTCAGTCCCTTTCTTTTTCTCTTCTTCTTCTGGGACCCTATAATTCGAATGTTGGTGCATTTAATGTTGTCCCAGAGATCTCTGAGACGGTCCTTAATATTTTTCATTCTTTTTTTCTTTATTCTTCTCTGCTGTATTTATTTCCACTACTTTATCTTAATGGTCAGTTAACCGTTCTGCCTCAGTTATTCTGCTATTGATCCCTTCTAGAGAATTTTTAATTTCACTTATTTTGTTGTTCATCACTGTTTATTTGCTAGTTCTTCTGGGTCCTTGTTAAACGTTTCTTTTATTTTCTCCATTCTATTTCAAAGTTTTTGGATCATCTTTACTGTCATTATTTTGAATTCATTTTCTGGTAGACTGCCTATTTCCTCTTCATTTGTTAGGTCTGGTGGGTTTTTGCCTTGCTCCTTCATCTGCTGTGTGTTTCTCTGTCTTCTCATTTTGCTTAACTTACTGTGTTTGGGGTCTCCTTTTCGCAGGCTGCAGGTTCGTAGTTCCCATTTTTTTTGGTGTTTGTCACCTGTGGCTATGGTTGGTTCAGTGGGTTGTGTAGGCTTCCTGGTGGAGGGGTCTAGTGCCTGTTTTCTGGTGGATGAGGCTGGATCTTGTCTTTCTGGTGGGCAGGTCCATGTCTGGTGCTGTGTTTTGGGGTGTTTGTGGTCTTATTATGATTTTAGGCAGCCTCTGTGCTAATGGAGGGGGTTGTGTTCCTGTCTTGCTTGTTTTTTGGCATTGGGTGTCCTTCACTGTAGCTTGCTCGTCATTGAATGGAGCTGGGTCTTGGTGTTGAGATGGAGTTCTCTGGGATATTTTCACCATTTGATATTACATGGAGCTGGGAGATCTCCTGTGCACCAGTGTTCTGAAATTGCCTCTCTGCACTCAGAGACACAGCCCTGATGTCTGGCTGGAGCAACAAGAGCCTGTCTTCCCCATGGTTCAGAATAAAATGGAGAAAAAAAAAGAAGGAAAGAAAGAAGAAGATAAAATAAATTAAAATAGAATAAAATAAATTATTAAAATAAAGAAAATAATTATTAAAAAATTTTTTTCATGTAATTAAATAAACAACAAAAACGGACAGACAGAACCCTAGGACAAATGGTAAAAACAAAGCTTTACAGACAAAATCACACAGGGAAGCATACATACACATACACACTCACAAAATGATAAAAAGGGAAAAAAAAATATCATTGCTCCCAAAGTCCACCTCCTCAATTTGGGATGATTCATTGTCTATTCAGGTATTTCACAGATGCAGGGTACATCACGTTGATTGTGGAGATTTTATCCACTGATCCTGAGTGTGCTGGGATTGATTTCCCTTTCTCTTCATTGTTTGCACAGTTCCTGGGGTTCAGCTTTGGATTTGGACCCGTCTCTGCATTTAGGTTGCCTGAGGGCATCTGTTCTTTGCTCAGACAGGACGGGGTTAAAGGAGCAGCTGATTTGGGGGTTCTGGCTCACTCAGCCTTGGGGGGGAGGTACAGATGTTAGGCGAGCCTGCAGCAGCAAAGGCCAGCATGATGTTGCACCAGCATGAGGCGCACTGTGTGTTCTCCCAGGGAAGTTGTCCCTAGATCATGGGACCCTGGAAGTGGCAGGCTGCACAGGTTCCCAGGAGGGCAGGTGTGGATAGTGACCTCTGCTGGCACAGAGGCTTCTTGGTGGCTGCAGCAGCAGACTTAGCATTTCATGCCAGTCTCTGGTGTCCGTGCTGAAAGCCACAGGTCATGCCCATCTCTGGAGCTCCTTTAAGCAGTGCTCTTAATCCCCTCTCCTGTTGCACCAGGAAACAAAGAGGCAAGAAATGGTCTCTTGCCTCTTCAGCAGCTCCAGACTTTTTCCCAGACTCTCCCAGCTAGCTGTGGTGCACTAGCCCCCTTCAGGCTGTGTTCATGCCGCCAACCCCAGTCCCCTCCCTGGGATCCAGCCAAAGCCGGAGCCTCAGCTCCCAGCTCCCACCCACCCCGGTGGGTGAGCAGACAAGCCTCTCGGGCTGGTGAGTGCTGGTCGGCACCAATCCCCTGTGCAGGAATCTTTCTGCTTTGCCCTCCGCACCACTGTTCCTGCAGTCTCCTCTGTGGCTCCAAAGCTTCCCCCCTGCCACCTGCACTCTCCGCCAGTGAAGGAGCTTCCTAGTGTGTGGAAACCTTTCCTCCTTCTCAGTTCCCTCCCACTCGTGCAGGTCCCGTCCTTATTCTTTTGTCCCTGTTTTTTCTTTTTTCGTTTGCCCTACCCAGGTACGTGGGGAGTTTCTTGCCTTTTGGGAGGTCTGAGTTCTTCTGTCAGCGTTCAGTAGGTGTTCTGTAGGAGTTGTTCCACATGTAGATGGCTTTTTGATGTATTTTGGGGAGGAAGGTGTTCTCCACGTCTTACTCGTCTGCCATCTTGAAGCTCCTCTCAGAACCATACTGTTTTATTTACTATACCTTTGTAATAGATTCTGGAATCAGGAAATGTAATGTCTCTGGGTTTGTTTTTCCTTCTCGAGATTGTTTTGGCAATTCAGGGTCTATTGTGTTTCCACAAGAATTTTATTTTTTTTCTCCTGTACTTCAAGGATTAAAAAATATAATAAAATGATGTAGAGAAAGGAAGTTACTTTCAGAATATGCTGTTGGTAATTTTTTTATTTTAATTTTATTTTGGAATATAGTTGATTAACAATGTTGTGATAATTTCCGGTGTACAGCGAAGTAATTCAATTACACATATACATGTATCTACACCTTTTTAAATTCTCTTCCCATTTTGTTTATTACAGAATATGGAGCTGAGTAATCTGTGCTATAGAGAGTAGGTCCTTGTTGGTTATCTATTTTAAATATAGCAGTGTCTATATGTCAATCCCAAACTCCCAATCTATTACTTCCCCCTACCCTTCCCCCCCAGTAACCATAAGTTCATTTCTTAAGTCTATGAGTCTGTTTCTGTTTTGTATATAAGTTCATTTGTATCAAATTTTTACCATTCTGCATATAAGAGATATGTGAATTTGTTTTTCTCTGTCTGATTTACTTCACTTAGTATGATAATCTCCAGGTCCATCCATGTTGTTGCAAATGTCATTATTTCATTCTTTTGAATGGCTGAGTAATATTCCATTGCACATATGTACCACATCTTCTTTATCCATTCATTTGTGGATGAAAATTTAGGTAGCTCTATGTCTTGGCTATTGTAAACAGCACTTCAGTGAACATTGGTGTGCCTGTATTCTCTCAAACCATGTTTTTCTCCAGATATATGCCCAGGAGTGTGATTGCTGGATCATATGATAGCTCTATTTTCAGTTTTTTAAGGAACCACTATACTGTTCTCCACAGTGGCTGTACCAATTTACATTCACACCAACAGTGTAGGAGGGTTCCCTTTTTCCCACACCCTCTCCAGCATTTATTGTTTGCAGACTTTTTGATGATGGCCATTCTGAGTGGTGTGAGGTAATATCTCATTGTAGTTTTGATTTGAATTTCTCTAATAATTAGCAATGTTGAGAATCTTTTCATGTGTCTCTTGGCCATCTGTATGTCTTCTTTGGAGAAATGTCTATTTAATTTTTCTGCCCATTTTTGATTGGGTTGTTTATGGTTTTATTTATTTATTTATTTTGGTTTTGCTTTTTGATATTGAGCCACAATAGCTGTAAATTTTGGAGATTAATCCCTTGTCGGTCACATCACTTGCAAATATTTTCCCCTATTCTGTAGGTTGTCTTTTCACTTTGTTTATGGTTTCCTTGGATGTGCAAGAGTGTTTGAGTTTAATTAGTTCCCATTTGTTTATTTTTGTTATTTCCATTACTCTAGGTGATGGGTCAAAAAAGATATTGCTGTGATTTATGTCAAAGAGTGTTTTTCTTATATTTTCCTCTAAGAGTTTTATAGTATCCGGTCTTACCTTTAGTTCTTTAATCAATTTTAATTTTATTTTTGTGTATGGTGCTAAAAATGTTCTAATTTCATTTTTTTAACCTGTAGCTGTACAGTTTTCCCAGCACCATTTATTTCAGAGATTGATTTCTCTCCATTTTATAGTCTTGCCTCCTTTGTCATAGATTAATTGACCATAGTTGCCTGGGTTTATTTCTGGGCTTTCTGTCTTGTTCCATTGATCTATATTTCTATTTTTGTGCCAGTAACATGCAGTTATTTTCTTGGGTTTTTTTTTTTAAGTGGGCAGATTCAGATTTGACTTTGGAGGAATGCAAAACAGGATTTGCTGATGGATTTGATATGGGGAAGAGGAGGGAGAGGTCATTGATAACTTAGATTTCAGGGCATGACCTAGTGAAGCCAGTTTGGAGCTAAAGACAGAGTTGCAGTGTGTATAACCAGGAGGCACTTGATTTCTTCTTTTTTTTAAAATTATTTATTTATTTTTGACTGTATTGGGTCTTCGTTTCTGTGCGAGGGCTTTCTCTAGTTGCAGCAAGTGGGGGCCACTCTTCATCACGATGCATGGGCCTCTCACTATCACAGCCTCTCTTGTTGCATAGCACAGGCTCCAGATGCACAGGCTCAGTATTTGTGTTTCACTGGCCTATTTGTGTCCCCTGAATTGGCAGGCAGATTCTCAACCACTGTGCCACCAGGGAAGCCCTAACATGCAGTTTTGATTACTGTAGCTTTGTAGTATAGTCTGAAGTCAGACAGCCCAATTCCTCCAGCTCTGTTTTTCTTTCTCAAGATTGCTTTGCCTATTTGGGGTCTTTTGTGTCTCCATACAAATTTAAATTTTTTCTGTTCTAGTTCTGTGAAAAATTGGTAATTTGATAGGGATTGCATTGAATCTGTAGATTGCCTTGGATAGTATAGTCATTTTGACAATATTGATTCTTCCAATCCAAGAACTTGGTATCTTTCCATCCATTTGTGTCATCTTCAATTTCAATTTATTTCTTCAGTATCTTATAGTTTTTGAACTACATGTCTTTTGCCCCTTAGGTAGGTTTATTCCTATGTATTTTATTCTTTTTGATGCAATCGTAAATGGATTATTTTCTTAATTTATTTTCTGACGTTTCTTTGTTAATGTATGGAAATGAAACAGATTTATGTGTATTAATTTTGTATCCTGCAAATTTACTGAATTTGTTTATTAGTTCTAATACTTGTTTGGTGGCCTCTCTAGGATTTTCTGGATATCATATCTTGTGATCTGCAAACAGTGACAGTTTTACTTCTTCCTTTGACAAGATATATTACTTTTATTTCTTTTTCTAGTCTGATTTCTGTAACTAGGACATCCAATGCTATGTAGGATAAAAATGGCAAGGGTGGTCATCCTTGTCTTATACCTTATCTGATAGGAAAAAATTTAGCTTTTTACTTTTGAGTATGATATTTGCTGGAAGTTTGTCATATATGGCCTTTATTAGGATGAGGTATGTTCCCTTTGTACCCACTTTGTTAAGATTTTTTATTATAAATGGATGTTGAATTTTGTCACTTTTTTTTGTGTCTATTGAGATGATCATGTGATTTTTATTATTTAATTTGTTAATGTGGTGTATCACATTGACTGATTTGCAGATATTGAAATAACCTTTCATCCCTGGGATAAATACCACTTGATCATGTTGTATGAGCCTTTTTAGTGTACGGTCAATTTCAGTTTGGTAGTATTTTGCTGAGGATTTTTGCATCTATGTGCATCAGTGATATTGGCCTGGAATTTAATTTTTTTGTGGTGTTTTTGGTATTTGCTTGAGGGTAATGTTGGCCTCATAGAATGAGTTCAAAAGTGTTCTTTCCTCTGCAGTTTTTTAAAAATAGTGTGAGAAGGACAGGTGTCAATTCTTCTCATTATTCTTGGTAGAATTCACCTTTGAAGCCCCTCTGTCCTGGATTTCTGTTTTTTGGGAATTAATTGATTACTGATTCAATCTCATTACTGGCAATTGGTCTGTTCATATTTTGTATTTCTTCCTGATTCATCTTTGGAGATTGTACTTTTCTAGGAGTTTATCCATTTCTTCTAGGTTGTCCATTTTATTGGGTATAATTGTTCATAGTAATCTCTTATGATCTCTTGAATTTCTGTGGTGTCAGTTGTAACTTTTCCATTTTTATTTCTGATTTTTATATTTGAGTCCTCATATCATTGAAGAGATTGGCTAAAGGTTTATAAATTTTATTTATATTTTTGAGGAACCAGTTCTTAGTTTCTTTTATCATTTCTATTGCTTTTTAGTTATTATTGTATTTATTTCTGCTTTGATCTTCATTATTTCTTTCCTTCTACTAACTGGGTTTTATTTGTTCTTCTAGTTCATTTAGGTGTTAGTTAAGTTGTTTATTTGAGTTTTTTTTCTTTTTCCCTGAGGAAGGTCTGTATCAGTCTAAACTTCCCTCTTAGAACTACTTTTTTTTTTTTTTTGCAGTACGCAGGCCTCTCACTGTTGTGGCCTCTCCCATTGCAGAGCACAGGCTCTGGACTCACGGGCTCAGTGGCCATGGCTCACGGGCCCAGCCACTCTGCGGCATGTGAGATCTTCCTGGCCCGGGGCACGAACCCGTGTCCCCTGCATCGGCAGGCAGACTCAACCACTGCGCCACCAGGGAAGCCCTAGAACTACTTTTGATATGTCCCATAGATTTTGAAAATGTTGCATTTCCATTTTCATTTGTCTTAAGGTATTTTTTAATTTCCTCTTTGATTTCTTCAATGACCGTTGGTTTTTCAGTAGCATATCGTTTAGCTTCCATGTGATTTCTAGTCCCATAGTGTTGTGGCCAGAAAAAAAATGGTTGATATTATTTCAATTTTCTTAAATTTATTGAGGCTTGCTTTGTGGACTAGCATGTGATCTATCCTGGAGAATGTTCCTTGAGCACATGAGGAAAGTGTATTCTGCTGTTTTGGGATGGAATGCTCTCGATATATCTGTTAAGTCTGTATGATTTAATGTGTCATTTAAGTCCAATGTTTCTTTTTTGATTTTCTGTCTGGATGATACGTCCATTGATATAAGTGAGGTGTTAAAGTCCCCTATTATTATTATGTTACTGTCACTTTCTCCCTACGTTTGTTAATATTTGTTCTATGTATTTATTTGCTCATATGTTGGGTGCATATATAATTGTTATATTTTCTTGTTGGATTGACCTCCTTATGTAATGTCCTTCTGTGTCTCTTTTTACAGTCTTTGTTTTAAAGTCTATTTTGTGTAATATAAGTATTGCTACTCCAGCTTTCTTTCTGTTTCCATTTGCATGGAATAACTTTTTCCATTTCCTCACTTTTGTGAACTTTTTTTTCACTTAGAGAATTACTTTTAACATTTTTTGTAAATCCAGATTAATGGTACTAAACTATTTTAACTTTGCTTGTCTGTACAATTACCTCTCCTTCAAGTCTGAATGATAGCATTGCCAGTTAGTGTATTCTTAGTTGTAGGTTTTTTCTTTTATCATTTAAAATATATTATGCCACTCCCTTCTGGCCTCAAATTTTCTGCTCAGAAGTCAACTGACTGCCTTAAGTGAGTTGCCTTTTATGTAATCAGTTTCTTTTCTCTTGTTGCTTTTAATATTCCCTCTTTATGTTTAATTTTTGACATTTTAATTATAATGTGTCTTGCTGTGGACCTCTTTGTGTTGATCTTGTTTGGGACTCTCTTGCTTCCTGGACCTGGATGTCTATTTCTTCTCCCAGGTTAAGCAAGTTTGCAGCTGTTACCACTTCAAATAAGTTTGCTTCCCATGTCTCTCTCTCTTTTCCTTCTGGGACCCCTAAAATGTTAATATTAGTATGTTTGATGTTGTCTCATAGGTTTCTTAAACTGTTTTCATTTAAAAAAATATTTTCCCTTTTTATCTGCTCAGCTTGGGTGATTTCCACTCCTCTGTCCTCCAGTATACTGATCCATTCCTCTGTATCATCTAATCTACTATTTATTACTTCTAGTGAATTTAAAAATTTCAGTTATTGTAGTCTTCAGATCTCTTTTGTTCTTCTTTGTGTTTTCTAACTCTTGGTTAATATTTTCACTATGTTTACCCATTCTCTCCTGAGTTCACTGAGCATCATATACTTGTACTCTTTATTTGGTAAATTGCTTAGTTATTTTTCTGGGATTTTATTTTTCTCCTTTGTTTGGGACATATTCCTTTGTCACCTCATTTCATCTATTTTATTTGTATGTTTTGTGTATGTCAGTTATATTTCCCAGTCTTGGAGAAGTGACATTATGTGGGAGATATCCTATGGGACCCAGCGGCATGCTCCCCTCTAGGCACCAGAACCCTTATGTAGGCTGAGTGGGCCCTTCTGTTGGTATAGGTCCAACTACTGGGGTCACTCTGATAGGTGTAGCTGGTCCCTGGCACAATGGGCTGCTTGACCCTGTCTTGTGCAAAAGCTCCCAGCTGCTTGTGGGCAAAGCCAAGTTCTTGTACAGATGGCTGTGTGCCCTGGGGAGTTCCAAGGTGGTTCTGGCCCTCTGGAGCATGAGGTCAGGTTCTTGTGCAGCTGGCTGTGGGGCACTGGGGTCCTAAAGCCTGTGCAAGCCCACTAGTGGGCAGGGCTGGGTCCTAGCACAATTGGCCTGGTGTCCCAGAACCTCTAGTTGCAGGGACATGGGTCCTGGGGCTGGTGCCAGCTCACTTGTGTGTAGAACTAGGTCTCAGTTCAGCTGGCTGAGGGTTTAGGGTTGTCCTGGAGCAGTTGGCTCTGAGGCTCAGGGCACTTTCAGCTGCCAGTCTACTGGTGGGTAATTCTGTGCCTCAACATACCAAGATGCTCAGCCTGGGCAGGGGTGAGGTTCCAGGACTGGTGTCACTTAACTGGTGAGCAAGGGCAGGTTCTGGCACTAGTAGTCTAGAGAGAGGACTCCAGAATGGTACTTTCCAGCACCAATGTCCTCATGGTAGAACAAACTCTGCAAAATGCCTGCCACCACTGTCTATTTCCCCAGAGGAAGTCCCATTGGCCTCCTGCCTCTTTGGGAGGCTCTCCAAGATCAGCAAGTGTGTCAGACCCAAGCTTCTATCAAATTGTTGCCTCTGCACTTGGTCACAAAGCATGTGAGATTTTGCATGTGCTTTTTAATATCAGAGTCTCTGTTTCCTACAGCCTTCCAGCTCCCCTGTATGAAAGCCCCACTGGCCTTCAAAGCAAGATGTGCTGGGGGCTTCATCTTCCTGATGCATGATCCCCAGACTGGGGAGCCTAATGTGTGACTGGCTCAGACTCCTTCCTTTTTAAGGATAAACAGGAAAATTATGATTATCCTCTCATTTATAGGTCACCTACCCAAGGGTGTGGGTCATGACTGTACCTCATCTCCATGCCTTCCAAACATCTAATTTTGGTTCCTTCTTTATATCCATAGTTATGGAAAATCTGTTCTGCTAGTCTTCAGGTTGTTCTTATCAATAGTTGTTCTATAAATCATTGTAATTTTGGTGTGTCCTTGGGAGGACGTGATCTCAGGGTCTTCCTACTGCAACATATGGGCCACACCTCCTTTTCTTTTCTTATTACATTAGCTAGGACTTCCAATACTGGTGAATTATGATGAAACTATAATGGTAAGTGGGGACATCTTTCTTTGTTCCTAATTTTAGCAAGAAATCTAGTTTCTCGACATTGTATGATGCTAGCTGTAAGTTTTCTGTAGATGTGATTTATTAAGTTGAGAAAGTTTCCCTCTATTCCTAGTTTGTTGAGAGTTCTTTTTTTGCTTTTTTTTTTTTGTGTTTGGTGTTTTTTGCAGTACGTGGGCCTCTCACTGCTGTGGCCTCTCCCGTTGTGGAGCACAGGCTCCAGATGCACAGGCTCAGTGGCCATGGCTCACAGGCCCAGCCACTCTGTGGCATGTGGGACCCTCCTGGACAGGGGAAAGAACCCATGTCCCCTACATTAGTAGGCGGACTCCCAACCACTGTGCCACCAGAGAAGCCCTGTTGAGAGTTTTTAAATCATGAATGAGTTTTGTAATTTGTCAAATGATTTTTCTGCATTTACTCATATGATCATCTAAATTTTCTTCTTACTTGTTGATGTGATGGATATCATAAATTGATTTTACAATGTTGAACCAGACTTGTATACCTGGAATAAATCCTGCTAGTTTGTGGTGTATAATTATTTTATTAATTGTTGGATATGATATGCTAATATTTTTTGAGGGTTTTTGCATCAATATTCATGAGAGATATTGGTCTACAGTTTTATTTTATTATCTTCATCTAGTTTGGATATTAAGGTACTGTTGACCTCATAAAATGATTTAGAAAGTATTCCCTCTACTTCTATCTTCTGGATGAGATTGTAGAAAATTGCTATAATTTCTTCCTTAAATATAAGTAAAAATCCACCATTGAACACATCTGTGCCTTTTTTTTAATTTGGAAAGAATATTAATTATTTTTTTTCAATTTTTTAATGGATATAGGCCTATTCAGATCATTTATTTCTTCTTGTGTGAATTTTGGCAGATTGTGTCTTTCAAGGAATTAGTCAATTCCATCTTGTTATCTAATTTGTGGATATAGTTTGTCATAATATTTTTTATTATCCATTTAATGTTCATTGAATATGTTCTGATGCCCCCTCTCTTATTTCTGGTACTAGTAGTTTGTGTCTTTTTTCCTGCCTAGAGCCTATCAATTTTATTGTGCTTTCAAATAATGAGATTTTGGTTTTGTTAATTTTCTGAATTGATCTTTTTTTTTCAATTTCATTGATTTGTGTTCTAATTCTTATTATTTCTTTTCTTCTGCTTACTGTATACATAATTTCATTCTCTTTTTTTAGTTTCCTGAGGTAAAAGCTTAGGTTATTGATTTTAGAACTTTCTTCTCTAATACATGCATTCAGTGTTATAAATTTCCCTCTAAGGACTGTTTTGCTGCATCCCACAAATATTGATATTGTATTTTCATTTACATTTAGTTGACACTTCTATTTAACATAGTATTGGAAGTCATAGTAACAGCAATCAGACAAGAAAAAATAATAAAAGGAATCCAAATAGGAAGGGAAGAAGTAAAACTGTCACTATTTGCATGACATGATATTATATATAGAAAACCCTAAAGTGTCCACTTCAAAATTGTTAGAACTAATAAATTCATTTAGACAGTTGCAGGTTACAAGATTAATATACAAAAATCTGTTGCTTTTCATTACACTAATATTGAACAATCAGAAAGAGAAAGTAAAAAAAATATTTTTTATAATAACCTCAAAAAGAGTAAGATACCTAAGAGTAAACGTAACCAAAGAGGTGAAAGACCTATACTCTGAAAACTATAAAACGCTGATGAAAGAATGTGAAAATGATACAAATAAATGGGAAGATAGTCTGGGTTCTTGGGTTAGAAGACTTAATATTGTTAAAATGTCCATACTACCCAAAGTAATCTACATATTTAACATAATACTTATCAAAATACCCATGGCAGTTTTCATTGAGCTAGAACGTATAATTCTAACATTTATATGGAACCACAAAAGAGCCCAAATTGCCAAAGCAATCTTGAGGAATAAAAGGACAAAGCTGGAGTTATCACACTTCCTGACTTAAGAATATACTACAGAAATACAGTAATCAAAACATCATGTTACTGGCACAAAACCGGACACATAAATCAATGAAAAAGAATAGAAAGACCAGAAATAAACTGATGTGTTTGTGGTTGATTAACCTATGACAAAGAAGACAAAAATATACAATGGAGAAAAGACATTCTCTTCAATAGGTGGTGCTGGGAAAACTTGATAGCTACATGTAAAAGAATAAGATTACAACATTTCCTCACACCATATACAAAATAAACTCAAAATGGATTAAATAACTAAATGTAAGACCTGAAATCATGAAACTCCTAGAACACTCTTTGACACAAATGGTAGCAATTTTTTTATCTGTTTCCTAAGGCAAGATAAATAAAAGGAAAAATAAATAAATGGGACCTAATTAAACTTAAATATTTCTACACAGTAAAGGAAACTGTCAACAAAACAAAAAGACAGCTTACTGAATTGGAGAAAATATTTGCAAATGATATGACCAATAATGGGTTAATATCAAAAATTTATAAACAGTTCATACAACTGAATATCAAAAAAACAAAAAGCCAAATTTAAATATGGGCAAAAGACCTGAATAGACATTTCTTTCTAAGAAGATATACAGATGGCCAACAGGCACATGAAAAAATGCTCAACATAGCTAATCATCAGAGAAATGTAAATCAAAACCACAAAGAGATATCACTGCACACCTGTCAGAAAAGCTATCATCAAAAAGTCCATAATTAACAAATTTTGGTAATAATGTGGAGAAAAGGGAACTCTAATACACTGTTGGTGGGATTGTAAATTGGTGCAGCCACTATGAAAAACAGTATGGAGGTTCCTCAAAAAAATAAAAATAGAACTACCATACAATCCAGAAACTCCAATCCTGTGTTTATAGCTGAAGAAAACAAAAACACTGATTCGAAAAGATGCATGCACACCAGTGTTAAGAGCAGCATTATTTACAGTAGTCAAGATATTGAAGTAACCTAAATACCCATCAACATAAGAATGGGAAAAGAATATATAGTATACTGAGAAAACCATAATTCAAAAAGTCATGTACCATAATGTTCATTGCAGCTCTATTTACAATAACCAGGACTTGGAAGAAACCTAAGTGTCCATCGACAGATGAATGGATAAAGAAGATGTGGCACATATATACAATGGAATATTACTCAGCCATAAAAAGAAATGAAACTGAGTTATTTGTAGTGAGGTGGATGGACCTAGAGTCTGTCATACGGAGTGAAGTAAGTCAGAAAGGGAAAAACAAATACCGTATGCTAACATATATATATGGAATCTAAAAATATGGTCATGAAGAACCTAGGGGCAAGACAGGAATAAAGATGCAGACCTACTAGAGAATGGACTTGAGGACATGGGGAGGGGGAAGGGTAAGCTGTGACAAAGTGAGAGAGTGGTAGTGTATATATGGACATATATACACTATCAAACATAAAATAGATAGCTAGCGGGAAGCAGTTGCATAGCACAGAGAGATCAGCTCAGTGCTTTGTGACAAGCTAGAAGGGTGGGATAGGGAGGGTGGGAGGCAGGGAGACGCAAGAGGGAAGAGACATGGGGATATACGTATATGTATAACTGATTCACTTTGTTATAAAGCAGAAACTAACACACCATTGTAAAGCAATTATACTCCAATAAAAATGTTAAAAGAAAAAAGAATATATAGTATATATATATACACAATGTACTATTAGCCTTAAAAAGGAACAAAATTCTGCCATTCACAACAACATGGATGAACCTAGGGAATATTATGCTTAGTGCAATAAGTCAGACAGAGAAAGACAAATAATGTATGATATCACTTATTTGTGAAATCTAAGAAAAAAATACAATTTATTGTACATGCAAAACAGGAACAGACTCACAGATATAGAAAACAATCTTGTGGTTACTAAAGGGGAAGGCAAGAGGGGTTACTAAAGGGGAGGCACAAATTTGGGGTATGAAATTAACAGATACAAACTACTATGTATATAATAGATAAACACCAAGTATATATTGAATAGCACAGGGAATTATAGCCATTATGTTGTAAAAACCTATAATGTAGTATAATCTGCAAAAATAATGAACCACTAAGCTGTACACCTGAAATTAATATTGTAAATCAACTATACTTCAATTTGAAAAGATCTACAAATTCAATATATCACCCAAGGCAATCTACAGATTCAATGTATTTTCTATCAAAATACCAATGGCATTTTTCACAGAACTGAAATAAATAATCCTAAAATTTTTATGGAACCACAAAAGACCTGAAATAGTGAGAAGAATCTTAAGAAGGAACAAGACTGGATGTATCTTGTTGCCTGATTTCAAACTATATTACAAAGCTATAGTAATAAAACTGCATGTTACGGGCATAAAAATAGACACATAGATCATTGGAATAGAATAGAGAACCCAGAAATAAACCCATGCTTATATGATCAATTAATTTACAACAATGGAACCAAGGATATACAATGGGAAAAAGTCTCTTCAGCAAATGGTGTTGGGAAAACTGAGTAGTTACATGCAGAAGAATGAAACTAAACTCCTTTCTTACACCATATACAAAAATAAACTCAAAATGTCATAAAGACTTAAATGTGAGACATGAAATAATAAAACTCCTAGAAGAATATATAGGCTAAATGGTCTTTGACCTCAGACTTAGCAATATATTTTTTCAATAATTCTCTTCAGGCAAGGGCAACAAAAGGAAAAATAAACAAATGGGACTACATTAAACTAAAAAGCTTTTGCACAGCAAAAGAAACCATCAACAAAATGCAAAGGAAACCTACTGAGTGGGAGAATATATCTGCAAATCATATATCCTATATGAGGTTAATATTCAAAATATACAAAGATCTCATATAACTAAACATCAAAAACACAAACAACCTGATTAAAAAATAGGCAGAGAATTTGAATAGATATTTTCCCAAAGAAGATATACAGATGGTGACAGACATATGAAAAGCTACTCAACATCACTAATCATCAAGGAAATGTAAATCAAAACCACAATATCACCTCACACCCATCAGAAAGACTATTATCAAAAAAAAAAACTTAGCAAATGACAAGTGTTGGCAAGGATGTGGAGAATGGGGAACCTTTGTGCACTGCTAGTGGGAAAGTAATTTGGAGTGGTCACTATGCAAAATTGTACTGAGATTCCTCAAAATGTTATAAATAATGTCATTTCATGGGGCTGGTTTGAGAATATGCTAAGATATGTCTGCAAAAAGCCTAACACAATCCCTGGCCTGTATTTAGCACTCATTGAATATTAAATTATTTTATGCCACTTGACCCTGAAAATTATCATGGGCTCTGTACAAATCCAGCAGCACAGTCAGAAAGTAAAAGAACTGAGAATAAAGATGGAGGGCTATCTCCCAGACAAAAATGCTTTTTAACCTCTTTACCTACCCCAATATCATTATTTTCCTCAAGTCCAGTTTATAAGATTTTATTCTATAATATCACTTCCCTTTCCTACTCATACTTTTTCATTTTAATCTGATTTCACATGGATGAATATGTTAGGAGAAACAAGTCTATTTTTTTCAGGGCCCTTCATCTTCCTACTGAAAGCCTTGTCTCTTAATTCTATGAAAACTCTGATCACTTAAGTTATTGCTCATTTCCATAGCTGGAGAGTATATGCAAAATACAGTCTTCTTTACTATGGTGATCAATCCAAGCTTTTCAATTTCCTAATCCTTATTTGTGCTTAATAGACAAAGACAAAAGATTAACAGACTGTGTACAAATATTTCAGACTTTGAAGCTTAAAGTCTGAAGCTTAAGTACATCACTACAATTTCAGAGGAAAAGATACATGAGAAACATAGCAAATCTAACTTTTAAAACAGTGATTAATTAAGTGATTAATTTTATTGAGACAATAGTTAAGATTCCGTTTTAAACCTTCTATTTGTTCATAATGATTCAGAAAATAATCACATTTTGTTGCAATGTGTTAGGCTGATTCAATCACCCAATGTAAATAGTGGTTGATTAATATAACTTGACTGAAGTTATTGCACAGAAAGTATGAAAATAAATACAAATAATTTGGTGAAAACCTAATGTAAGTAGTTTTTTTCCAAATAAACAATTGCAAAAATCTTTTTCCTGATGGCTCACAATTAGTCCTGATATGAAATGAAAGGAAATGATAATATTAAAATTGATATATACTTTTAAATATTCATATTTAAAGAACTTATACTAGAAAGAGACATGTGTTCCTCAAGGACAATATTAAAAATTTAGAGGGTTTTTGGAGGACACGTGGGGGCTGCAATGCACCATCTGGATCTCCCATAAGAACTGAAATGATTAATTTCCCCAGTGGCTAGGAGTGTTGCTTGTTGACAGTCCTTTGCTGTCAGTCCTTTGAAGGAATTGCCCTACACTGCAGAAAGCTGTTTCACCCTCTTCTCCAAGAGTAGCTCATATCTAATACAAATTCATGTGGGCTTAAAAAGGCCTGATATCCTTGTCCTATCTTGGGACAATTTTGAAGAGTCATTTCTGTTTGAGAGATTCCCATTGGGTCAGCTGAGGCCTTTGTTGAGACTGCTCACAAAGTGAGCAAATGCTGTTGGAAAAATGGTGCTGATATACTTGTCTGATGCAGGGTTACCATAAACCTTTAATTTGTAAAAAAAAAAAAAAAACACAATACCTGCAAGGAGCAATAAAGTGAAGAGCAGTCAAATGAGATGTGCTTGTAATGCCATTCTGGTACTGATGATATATAAATACTTAAATTATTAAAAGTCCTTGGAATTCTTGAATGCTTAAACGACAGTATCTCAACCAAGCAAATATTGGTATATTTAGGGGTCATGGTCAATTCAGGGGCTATCTCTAAGCTGTACTCCTCTCCAGAACACTCAGAACTGCACATTGTTCCTCAGAGTAACAGAAAGTCACCCTCAGACTTTGTTACACCAGTCTAGTCACACCCAAGAGATAAGAAGCCAAATAATCAATTTAGGTAAGATCGTTTTATTATGTAGGTCTGTTGCCTTTTGGTAAGCTGACTCTTTCTGGAGAATTCCATTGATTAGAGAAGGATGTTAATTTAATAAAGTGAAGGTCAGGTTTCTAAGGATAAATTGCTGTCTTACTTTATTCCATGTTACAGACACAGACAACCATCTTAAAAATAGCAGCAATGACCATAACGGGAACAGAATGAGAAGGTGAAAATAAATTTATAATTTTAAAAAATGAAATGAAAAAAAATTTACAATTACTCAGTAGTAATAGCTTCACATAGCAAAGACACAAAGTTTATCATTTCAACTGATATGCTAATTGCTTATATCATTTGGGGATTTCCATTTCCATACCTTGGTCACCTGAAGCTCGGTTGAAGTATAATCTTATTTCTTCATGAATACTCCCTGACCAAAATAGGCAATATTTTCCTTTACAAATCCTTTTTTTCCACTTCTTAAAATTCTGGATTTAGAATAACAGAGTTAAATTAGATTAATAAATTGTTCATCAACTCTTTGTTTTAAAATATTCTGCATTGTTAGCTTGTACATTTGAGATAAACTAAGGAGGGTATTACAATCATAAGTTATAATTTACTGAGAATTCATCTTACTTTTTATATACTGCAGAAATTTTTCTAAAATATTATATGACAGGAAAAGTCAAAGTGAATTCTTATTACAGAAGTTTGATTTAATCTAGTGCTCATTCCATTTGCAAAGACAAGTCCACAAATATTAGGTACAAAAAAACTTAACTTGCATTGTCACACATTTTAAATGCCAAGTTATTTCTTTATTTTCTACTTGTATTCAATATAAATTATTTATTACATGTGAACATTTACTGTATATGAATATATATATGGTGTGTAAATGTTGATGTGTTTTAAGGCCATTTGTTCAGTAGGACATACTCACTGAAAACAAATTATTTTTGCTTTACCTTCTACTTTGGTCACTTACTAATTCTGATTAAAATGGCAAGGAAATCTGTCCTCATTATGGTCTGAGTAGCAGCAATTTATGGATGAATAACATGATATAAATGATAACAATAATAAACACTAACATTTATGTTTTGCTTATCATATGATGCCAGATGCTATCTTAAACACTTCCCACTTATTGACTTATTAAACTTTCATAGCAATCACAGCAGACACATACTCTTATTATCCTTATTTAACAGCTTAGAAAACTGAGGCACAGGCACTATGTAACCTGTTCAACATAACAAAGTTAGCATTTACTGAGGCTGGGAGTTGAACCCAGGCAGGCTGTCTCTAGAGTCTGTACCCTTAACTGCTATGTATATTGCTTCTCATAAATCATAAAAGACCTACGGATTCCATGAATCTACCTAACATTTTTAAATTAATTACATTTTATTTATGTAATGCATTAATGTGATTTAAAACTAAAACACAAAGACTTATATTGAGAAAAAATTAAAGAGTTCAATGCCTCATCTTTCTCCATCACCAGTTTTACTCCCAGAAACAACTGTTTTCAAATATTTTAGTTATTTTTCTGAAACTTACCTTTCTGTTTCAAAACAATGAGCTTAAACTGTTTTACTTGATGAATCAATTCTAGACAGAATTTTCTGATTTTTTTAATAGCAAAGGAAGATTTATTTCTAGTACTTGAATTATTTCTAGTACCTTCTCCCCATCCTTTTAATTAATTTATATATATTATGTTTTCTTAAATGGATAGTTAACATTTGCAACATTAAACTAAGTTAATGGTGTTCATTGCAGAGCCATATAAATACATTATGACCGTCTTTCCTTTCCTGGGCAACAATTTTCTCCATGAGTTAATAATTGCCTTATTTTTTAAAAAAATGCTTAGTTTTCTATGTACCTATCCACAATTATTTTCATATACTCTCAGATCTGTAATTATATACCTTTAAACATTAATTTCCTAATAAAATTGTTAGACAATGTAGAACTTTTTTTCCCTCTTTCTCTGGAAATCTCTTTCCTGGAGGTTTTTGTCCACTTGTCTCATTCCTGACTTGTTCTGTAGGATTGCTGTTTAGTTATTCTGGGACTTCCATTAATTCCTTTTCTTCCCTGGAACCACTATTTCATATATCACATATCTTCTTTATATTTTGTCTAAATCTTTCTTTTTAAAGGAGACGCTTCCAGAGAAAGGGTGCATAGAAGGTAAATTTTTGATGACCTACCCTTATACTTGATTCTTAGTTTGGTCTGATATAGAATTCCATATGGAAAATTATTTTCCCTCAGAATTTTGAAGACATTTGACTATTATTTTCTATATTGTAATGTTTCTTTTAGAGTGTGTAATGACATTCTAATTACTTACTATTTATGTATGTGACATTTTCTTCCCAATAATTTTAAGGTTTCTCTTTGTCCCTAGGGATAGGACATTTTTAAATCTTGTTATAACCAAGCAGGACCCTATGGGACCTTCCTGGATCAGATCCCTCCCCCATATCCTGGGCTTTAGCTCCTCTCTGAAGTACCTAGATAACAGTATCCAATGCACATTTCCTGAGTTGTTTTACAGGTGCTAAAACCCCCACCAAAAGGAAAATGTTAACTACTTGATGACCATGGGCACATAGGCCTCCAGGCCTACAGGAGCCTAAGGACTGATAATGTTATCCCCAGTGACACTGCCCTGCTACCTCACCATCAACCAATCAGAGAATTTTGTATGAGCTGATCACATACCCTGTGACCACCCTCTCTTACCTGGCCTTTAAAAATGCTCTCCTGAACCCCATCAGGAAGTTCAGGTGTTTTGAGTATTAGCTTCCCTGGACTCCTTGCTTGCTGCACTGCAATAAACATTGTACTTTCCTTCATCACAACTCAGGGTCTTTGGCTTTACTGCATGGATGAATGGACCAAGTTTGGTTTGGTAACAATGTGCCATGGTAGGGTTGTGTTTTTTGTTTTTGAATTTTTCAAATCAGTGTCCTAGGACTGGACCATTCTTTTATAATTTTTTTTTCTTTTTTTACATGTATATAATTGCATCTACTGTCTTTTTTCTGTTCTCTTTTTGAAAGTACCACTAGTCATATGTGAAAACCTCATAGTTTTATCTTGCCCAATTTCTTCTAAGAATAAATCTGCAGTCTTCTGCCTGGGTGGAGAAAGAGTTTTCACATTGCTGAATGGTGTAAAAATCACAGGGGATCTAATGACTGCATGTAACAGTGTTTAATCTCCCTGGGTTCAGTCATTCCCTCCTCATCACTCTCTAACACTTCTGCTCCCCAACCTTCAATCATACTTCAGATCTTTAAATTGTGAGGCTTCCAGAGGTTCTGCGGAAGGGATTGATCCATTTAATTTTATCATGTCCTTTACAACGCATTTTAGATTGTAGATTTCTCAACTCTGCAAAGACTGTTACCACACTTTTATTCACTTTCTGCTTTTAATAAGAGTATTGCAATCTCTTGCCCACTGATATTCCCTTCCTGTTCACTGTGTCATTGTCAATTTATACCTTATACATACCTTCAATGTCATTATAGTAAGGTTTCAGATGGGAGAGTAGATAAACACATGAGATTAACCTGTTGTGTTTAGAGAAAAGTTTAACAAAGCATTTCCCCCTACAAATGTGACCTACTTTTTCCCCAAGAATTTTCCTACCAAAAGTTGACAGCACACAATTTTAAGGAACTGTGAACATTTTACTGAAGTAATCTTATCAAAAAGATGGTGTGAACTTACAAAGAGTTTATTGAATTTAAGAGTCACAAGATATACTTTTCAACATCTCTCCTGTCTGCATAGCTGGGTAAAAATTTCTATCACTGTCCTTTTCACTGTGCATTAAGGACAATTCTTCCAACAGGAGAAAGGTTAGTCCAAATGATGCCCTAAGTTTATCTCAGAACTATAATTTCATTAATTTATCTAAAGTAATAAATGGCTAATAGTCTCTTGAATTTTTTTTTCCTGTTCATTTCACTTATGGCTCCGGATAGTTTCCCTTCTCCACACATCATCTTTAAAATTCCCATATTATAGGGGAGACGCCTTCAAGATGGCAGAGGAGTAAGACGTGGAGATCACCTTCCTCCCCACAAATACATCAAAACTATCTACATGTGGAACGACTCCTACAGAACACGTACTGAACACTGGCAGAAGACCTCAGACTTCCCAAAAGGCAAGAAACTCCCTGCATACCTCGGTAGGGCAAAAGAGAAAAGGAAAACAAGAGACAAAAGAATAGGGATGATGCCTGTACCTCTGGAAGGGAGCTGTGAAGGAAGAAAAGTTTCCACACACTAGGAAGCCCCTTCACTGGAGGAGATGGTGGGCAAGAGGGTTGAGGGGGAAGTCTCAGAGCCATGGAGGAAAGCGCAGCAACTGGGGTGAAGATGCTAAAGTGGAAGGATTCCTGCACAGAGGATTGGTGCTGACTAACACTCACCAGCCTGAGAGGCTTGTCTGCTGACCTGCCGGCCAAGACGGGTGGAGGCTGGGAGCTGAGGCTCAGGCGTTGGAGGTCAGATCCCAGGGAGAGGACTGGGGTTGGCTGCGTGAACACAACCTGAAGGCAGCTAGTACACCACAGCTAGCCGGGAGGGAGTCTGGGGAAAAGTATGGAACTGCCTAAGAAGCAAGAGACCATTCTTTCAGGATGCACAAGAAAAGGGGATCCAGAGCACTGCCTAAACGAACTCCAGAGACAGGTGCAAGCTGTGGTTATCAGCACGGACACCAGAGATGGGCATAAGATGCTAAGGCTGCTGTTGCAGCCACCAAGAAGCCTGTGTGAAAGCACAGGTCACTATCCACACCTCTCATCCCGGGAGACTGTGCAGCCCGCCACAGCCAGGATCCCATGATGCAGTGACAGCTTCCCGGGAAGAACACACGGTGTGACTCAGGCTGTTGCAACATCATGCTGGCCTCTGCCACCACAGGCTAGCCCCGCATTCTGTACCCTTCCCTCCCCCTGTCCTGAGTGAGCCAGAGCCCCCTAATCAGCTGCTACTTTAACCTCATCCTCTCTGGGTGGCGAACAGATGCCTTCAGGTGACCTACATGCAGAGGCACGATCAAATACAAAACTGAACCCCAGGAGCTGTGCAAACATAAAAGACAAAAGGAAATTTCTCCCAGCAGCCTCAGGAGCAGTGGATTAAATCTCCACAATCAACTTAATGTACCCTGCATCTCTGGAATACCTGAATAGACAATGAATCTTGCCAAAACTGAGACAGTGGACTTTGGGAGCAACTGTAGAGTTGGGGTTTGCTTTCTGCATCTAACTTATTTATTGTTTATGTTTATCTTAGTTTAGTATTTAGAGCTTATTATCATTGGTAGATTTCTTTATTCATTTGGTTGCTCTCTTCCATATATATATATATATACATATATATATGTATATATATATATATATATTTATTTATTTCATTTTAATCTTTCTGTGAGAGTGTATGTGTATGCTTCTTTGTGTGATTTTAGCTGTATAGCTTTGCTTTTGCCATTTATCCTAGGGTTCTACCTGTCCATTATTTTGTTTTTTTGTGTTTTATATATTTTTTTGTTAGTATAGTTTTTTGCACTTGTTATCATTGGTGGATTTCTTTTTTTTTTTTTTTTTGGTTTGGTTGCTCTTTTTCTTTCTTTTTTTTTTAAATTAATTTTTTTTATTTTTAATTCTTTATTTTAATAAATTTATTTTGTTTTATTTTTCTTTCTTTCTTTCTTTTTCTCCCTTTTCTTCTGAGCCATGTGGCGGAAGGGTCTTGGTGCTCTGGCTGGGTGTCAGGCCTTAGCCTCTGAGGTGGGAGAGCCAAGTTCAGGACATTGGTCAACTAGAGACCTCCCGGCCCCACATAATATCAAACAAAAAAGACCCCAAAGAGCCAAAGCAATCTGGAGAAAGAAAAATGGAGCTGGAGGAATCAGGCTCCCTGACTTCAGACTACACTACAAAGCTACAGTAATCAAGACAGTATGGTACTGGCACAAAAACAGAAATATAGATCAATGGAACAGGATAGAAAGCCCAGAGATAAACCCATGCACATATGGTCACCTTTTGTTTGATAAAGGAGGCAAGAATATGCAGTGGAGAAAAGATAGCCTCTTCAATAAGTGGTGCTGGGAAAACTGGACAGCTACTTGTAAAAGAATGAAATTAGAACAATCCCTAACACCATATATGAAAATACACTCAAAATGGATTAAAGATCTAAATGTAAGGACAGACACTATCAAACTCTTAGAGGAAAACATAGGCAGAACACTCTATGACATAAATCACAGCAAGATCCTTTATGACCCACCTCCTAGAGAAATAGAAATAAAAAACAAAATTAAACAAATGGGACCTAATGAAATTTAAAAGCTTTTGCACAGCAAAGGAAACCATAAACAAGATGAAAACAAAACCCTCAGAATGAGAGAAAATATTTGCAAATGAAGCAACTGACAAAGCATTAATCTCCAAAATTTACAAGCAGCTCATGCAGCTCAATACCAAAAAAACAAACAACCCAATCCAAAAATGGGCAGAAGACCTAAATAGACATTTCTCCAAAGAAGATATACAGATTGCCAACAGACACATGAAAGAATGCTCAACATCATTAATCATTACAGAAATGCAAATCAAAACTACAATGAGATATCACCTCACACTGGTCAGAATGGCCATCATCAAAAAATCTAGAAACAATAAATGTTGGAGAGGGTGTGGAGAAAAGAGAACCCTCTTGCACTGTTGGTGGGAATGTAACTTGATACAGCCACTTTGGAGAACAGTATGGAGGTTCCTTAAAAAACTACAAATAGAACTACCATACGACCCAGCAATCCCACTCCTGGGCATATACCCTGAGAAAACCATAATTCAAAAAGAGCCATGTACCAAAATGTACATCACAGCTCTATTTACAATAGCCAGGACATGGAAGTAACCTAAGTGTTCATCAACAGATGAATGGATAGAGCAGATGTGGCACATATATACAATGGAATATTACTCAGCCATAAAAAGAAATGAATTTCAGTTATTTGTAGTGAGGTGGATGGACCTAGAGTCTGTCATACAGAGTGATGTAAGTCAGAAAGAGAAAAACAAATGCCATATGCTGACATATATGTATGGAAAAAGTACTAGTTTATTTAATTTCTTACTCTGACTAAGCAGATTTATTCATTCAAGTGCAGGAAAAAGAAAAAAAAAAGAAGAAAGAAGAGGACTTCAGCTCTTCCAAAATGTAAATTACTAACACAATTGCAGATACTTATGCCAACATAAAGCTAAATTTAACAAGCCCTCTGGAGTTTGAAATCCTCTGAACAGTTAATCTAATGGTTGGTATGCACTTTCTTTCAGGGAAGTTGTCTGTATTAAAATGAGAAATATGCAGGTAGGGAAATAGACACCTTAATGAACTATGTGCATAATAAAAATTAATGGTCAGTTTCTTCTTTATGTCCAGTTCACAGATTATCAATAAAAAATATTGCAGCGGATTCTATTATCCATATTTATTAAAATTACCCTCCGAGTCTATTAGAGAATGTTTGTAAGTTAACAAACATTGAAACAGTTTTCTGACACGCAATAATAATTAGCTTGAAGTTTAGGGGAACTCTTTACCACACTTGTATTTTAGTAGTCTTCTATAATATACACACTTTTCTTGTCCATATTGCTGAACCATAATAATCCTGAAATCATTTTCTTAAGAAATTTTATTCCATGATAAAATACTGTAATCTGAGTCATAAATCAATCAAAAGCTGATTTAATTTAATGGACAGTGTAATTAGTATTTTAGAAATAATTTAAATGCCAACTCTTTTCCAATACAAATGAAGAAATTGTCATTTTATGCCTAGATAATTCAGGAGGAAAATGTGGTGAAACTGAAGAATGTTCTATGTAAGAATTTTATATTAATACACATGCTTTCTAATATTTTGAGTTCTTAAATATTCAGATTTTAGGTCAGGCTAAAGGAACAGGGAGGTGCACTGAACAAGCGTTCAATCACCTAAAACTAATTGAAAATCCACCCTATTAACCATTTCATTTCTTATTACACTAATTAAAGATACAGAATTCATTAATATATACCTACATATATTACAGTTGGAAGAAACATATTCTAATTTAAACAAGACTGTAAGATCCTTGTGGGTAAGATATTGCTATATATTTTAGACTATTGTATTCCCTAGCATACAGTTAGGCATAGCCCAACAAATTAATATCTCTAATTATTAAAGAACTAGCTGTATATCCTTCAACTATGCCACTAAGGAAAGTAACATTTTGACAAAAAGCTCTAAAATTAATATTGATGCATACAAATCATCACCAATGTGGAAAATGTTTCCTTAGAACTTTCCACTGGATACATTCACTATAGAATCACAGTAGGATTAATATATTTGATTTGAGAAATGGAAAAAGTTTTAAACCGTAGGATATTAGACCCATAAGTCATCATACAGAATATCTACTTCAAGCCCTACAATACTCAGTTGAAAGAATTTGTAACCAGAGAATTGTTTTTCTGTGCTCAGCAAGTTAATTGGCCATATATTACCATTCTTATCTTAGTCCCACCCTTAATTTTTTAAAAATAAAAATACACATATATTTGTATATTAACAAAGAGAAAATTCTTCTTCTCATTTTATTTATGGTAAATAATCAAATTTTAAGAAAAAGACATTCTTCACCTTTATAGTTATAGTTCTCTCTGGCATTTATTAAATACCTGGATCGTGCTTGTCTTACAAAGGAGGACCAATACGAGAATACTGACTGAGTTGAATTATCTTTTTTTTTTTTTTAACATCTTTATTGGGGTATAATTGCTTTACAATGGTGTGTTAGTTTCTGCTTTATAACAAAGTGAATCAGTCATACATAAACATATGTTCCCATATGTCTTCCCTCTTGCGTCTCCCTCCCTCCCACCCTCCCTGTCCCACCCCTCCAGGCTGTCACAAAGCACCAAGCCAATATCCCTGTGCCATGCGGCTGCTTCCCACTAGCTATCTACCTTACTACGTTTTTTAGTGTGTATATGCCCATGACTCTCTCTCGCCCTGTCACAGCTCACCCTTCCCCCTCCCCATAACCTCAAGTCCGTTGAATTATCTTAATAAGGTGCTACTTCCCTTACCCAAAAGCCATTTATTTGTAAAGCAACCTGAAGCCAACTAGATTTAGAGAATGTGCATAGCCAAAGCATTAGGTTCTTTATTCTAAAATGGTTGTCTGCTTTCTTTACCATACCTAGGCTGCATGTATTAGAAGACTGTTTACTAAACACACAACATAAAAAAATGGTGAAACCTCAACTATTCGTATTTAGAGTCTTTGGATTTTGGCGTACATTAAAAGAACTGGAAAGATCAGTTCTAAAAGATATTGTTTTTATTTTTATTTTAGAAAAAGCTATTCAAAATCTCTGAATTAAGCTGCTTTTCAATCCCAGTTCACTGTGCAAAAACTAATCTTAAACTTCTAAATATATTACTTGACATTTTATAGTCTTCAGAGCTGAATATCAATTTTTTAAATGTTAGTGGAAATTGGATAAGAAACCAAATCTCAAAGGAGAATCACCAGAATATGGAAGAAAGGCTAGTAATTTACTTCCCATTACCACCTGGAATCTCCTTTAAATGCTCTCACCTATCTATCGTCTGCTCTGTTTAGACTATACCCATAAAAATAATTTCCTGAGTAAGGGACAGAAAAATACCATTTTATGATTTACATTTGATCACTAATCTATGATTCATACTTGAAATTAACTATTTTAAATCGTATTTAATTTTGATGTAGCAAGATAGCTACTAGTGAATATTATGTTAAATAAGTTTTAATGGCTAAAGGTCATTTGTGTAGAGTTCACAATCATTTCAGTGTACATGTTTTGGCCTTTGATATGCAAGATAATAACCAACAAATCATAGACTCCTGAGATCATAAATAACCTGTTCTTCTGTTTCACCTTTAAGCAGAATCTCATTTAACCCACTTGATGTTCTTTCTTTCATACAAAAAGAAAGTGTTACCTTTTCTTAAAAAAAATCCATATTTGTTGAAAGAATAAATAAAAGCACAGAAAAGTTCCCCACTATGTCCCATGTTTTATAATCCTATCACCAAGAGATAAGTATTATTGTGTATACACTTCAAGGTATCTTTACCTTCTTTACCTGTGTGTTTGCATGTATGCACATGTTTTTTAAGCTATAACTATATATGGTATATATATATATATATATATATATATATATAGTTATTGATTTGTTTTCATCACTTAGAAATACATTTGTGAACCTCTTTCTAGGTCAATAAACATAAAGACAAGTTATCATTATTTCTTCCAGGGTATCCCACTGCATGGATGCACTATAGTTTAGCCACACCCCTATTGTTGGTCTTTTTACTCTTTAAAAACATTTTGTTTTATTTTAGATACGTTTCAATGAGCATCCTAGTATATATGTTTTGTGGATTTGTCTTGGCTTTTCTTCTTTCGGATAAACTTCTAGAAACAGTATTTTTTAGTCAAAGTATATCATGTTTTGGGAGATTTTGATAATACTGACAAATTGTACTCTAGAAAGGTGTAACAATTTACACTCCATCAGTGATACTTGAGATTGCCTATTTCCCCAAGCTCAGACAAAATGGTAGCGATGATAATCTTTAATTTGATGGGTAAAAGAAATGGAACCTCATTATTTCTATATATGATTCTTTGATTTTTCAGTAAGGTTAAATAGTTTTTACATAATAGTTAACCATTTTGAACTCTTGTGTTAATTGACCACCTTGTCCTTACTAATTTTCTGTGGTATTTTTATCATTTTATTGTGGGTCTGTACTGCCATGTTTTCTAAAGTGAAGAATAAATAAATTCAGTTCTGGAACAAATTCTTTTTTGTTGGTTCACCTGGGAATCTCTTACTTTTTTGAGCAGTAGGATGAAATTTTAAGACAAACCTCTAGTTAGCAGAGATTCAATTTAATCAAGCTGGATTGAATAATTAACAGAGAATAAACCTGTTAAGAATAGATGCTTTTTAGATAACTAATCATATTCTCAATTATAGAATAAGTACACAGAAAATATAAAGTAATTTCCTTTTTGTCTTTGGCTAATGTTACTTTCCTCTTGAGGAGCAACTCACTTGTTAGCACAGGGCAAAAATATCCAATCTGCTTTTACCTTATATGAAATTGCTTACTTGGACTTTCAGCTGTACTGCCACTAATCAAAGCCACTTTGATTCCATTTTAGTGACTACATTTTACAAATTCTTAAGCCAAACACTCAACTACAATAGGTCCTGTTTATGCCATGTGAGAGATAGCAATATCCACCTTCTATCTGTTATAGCTCACCATCTCTATCTCATGGTAATTGCTGTCATCCATTTCTATAATTTTGTCATTTTAAGAATGTTACATAGGGCTTCCCTGGTGGTGCAGTGGTTGAGAGTCCGCCTGGTGATGCAGGGGACACGGGTTCGTGCCCCGGTCCGGGAAGATCCCACGTGCTGCGGAGCGGCTGGGCCCGTGAGCCATGGCCACTGAGCCTGCGCATCTGGAGCCTGTGCTCCGCAACGGGAGGGGCCGCAGCAGTGAGAGGCCCACGTACCGCAAAAAAAAAAAAAAAGAATGTTACATAAATGAAATCATACAGTGTATAAACTTTTGGAATTGGCTTTTTTGCCACACAGCACGTTTTCTCTAAGATCCATCCAAGTTGTTGCATATTTCAATAGTTTGTTTCTTTTTATGGCTAAATAGTATTCCATGGTAGGAATGTACCACAACGTGTTTAACTATTGACCTTTTGAAGGGTATCTGAGTGGTTTCCAATTTTTGGCTATTACATATAAATCTGATATAAATATTAGTGTAAAGGTTTCTGTGTGAACGTACTTTTTATTTCTCTGCAATAAATCACAAAGTGTACTATTGCTGGTCACACAGCAGTGGCATGTTTAGTTTTATAAGAAATTGCCAAACGCTTTTTCAGAGTTGCTCCATTTTACATTCTCAAAAGCAGTAACAAGTGATCCAGTTTCTTCATATCCTTACCAGCATTTGGTGTTGTCACTATTTTTTATTTTAGTCACTCTGTTAGGTATATAGTAATAGCTCAGTGTGGTTTTAATATTCATTTCTCTGATAGTTAATGATGTGGAAGATATTTTCATGTGCATATCTATAATTTGCATATTCTCTTTGGTGAACTGTTTGTTCATGTCTTTTGCTTATTTTCTAATTGCATTTTTTCTGTATGAGTTTTGAGGCTTCTTTATACATTCAAGATACAAGTCCTTTGTCAGATATGTGGTTTAGAAATATTTTCTCCCAGTCTGCTTTATTTTCTCATCCTCATAAGTCTTAGAGCAAATTGTTAATTTTGATAAGGGCTGATTTATCAAGCTTTACTTTTCCTTTTCAATAAATGTTGCTGGAGCAATTGAACATTCAAAGACTGAAAAACAAGTAACTAAACCTCACACTTTATACAAAAATTAACTCAAAATTGATCATAGACTTAAATGTAAATATAAATTTTTAACTTTTTAGAAAACAATTTTAGACAAAAATTATTAGAATAATATATCAGAGAAAATCTTCAGGATTCAGGGCTAGACAAAAATATTTTTTTAAAGATATAATCTAGTTTTATTTAGAAGCTGCTGGTCGTATGCTGGAAAGGCATGCATGATACAAAATTATAGTAACTTAGTTCATTATACAATACACATCGTTAAGTCTTTAAAATCCATTACAGAGCTTTTGGACTTTTTGGACTCCTATTTCATGTGTAGCAAATCAATATATTCTCTTAATAAAAATAATTTCTTTACATATGAATCCATCATATTTACTGAACTCTGCACATAGAGAAGATGTTCCAAGACTCTTGAAACAAAATTAGTGCCAGGAGCCTGGCAGAAGGCAAAACGGACTTCTCTGAAAGAAAGGTGCATGTGCATATAGTCGAGTCAGAGTTTTGGGCATAAAATATAGGCTGCACTCTAGGTCCCCAGAAGGTAGGCGCGGACAGACAGACAGTTGCCCGCCACCTTGGGTACTCCTGTCTGAGGAGGCCCTGGTAGCTGATAGCACCATGAGATGCAGGCCCACAGGCAGATCTCTGGCAAACAGGCCTAATCAACTTCTTGTCTGTTTCATATACAGGGAACTTCAAGCAAAGAGGAGAAAATAGAAGGAAGTAACAGGGCATGTAAACACTTTCTAAGCCTTTCAAATTCTTCAGTGCCTATGTTCACAGCTCAGTTCTCTCATTTAACACACAAGTCCTCCCCACTTGCCCTGGCTACACTCACTGGCTATGTTTTCTCATCCTCTGGCCAGGCCTGTGTACCCAAGACATCTGCTCCACACTGTCTGCCACAGTCCCCTGAGTTGGGGGCCGGTGGTGACTGTGAGTGTGCAGAGGCCCAGAAGAGTCCCTGCCTGGTCTTACACATCTGCCTGTCCAATGTGGCCCCTCATGTCCTCCTCACACTGGCTTGGGGGTGCTCATGTGGCACAGACAGCCACAGACCCGGTACAGGTGCATCCCTCACCTGGTCCCAGCTTCCACGTAGACCATCCGCTCTTGCTGCCTATAAGTCCCAGAGCCTGGGACCATCTAGGAATTGCATTGAGAATCCTAATGCTGGTACTTTATTTTAAATTAAATCTGTTTATTAGTCAGGTGAAAACATAAAACAGACAAAATGGAGCCCTTTGCCAGATCCTGCCCTTACATGACTCTCAAGCCTACACCTTTGGCCCAATAAATGCTGTGTCCTAGGGACTGCTTGGGCTTATGGCTTTGGTGACCATGTCTAGTGTACATTACCACTTTTCCAGTCACAAATTAGCATTAGCCTGCACCAAGAAGTGGTAGACTGGAGCAGGGTAGGCTTCCTTCAGACCTGCACTGCTCACCACCTAGAAGGAGGTGCCCTGAGCTGCCCAGGAAGAGAGCTGGACTGCAGTTGGGTGACTCCATGAGCACACTGCCATGTATCCTGCTAGATCCAGGACCACACTGGCCTTAAAGTGATGTGCAGGCTGTAGAACAAGACAGGGTCAGGACCACAAACCCTGCATCCCCGCAAGGATCCAGCACAGCTCCCATGCTGTTTTTCAGAGGCTTCCTCATCTGCCTTTATGGGTCACTGGATGTATGTGGGGCCAGAGCTGGGTGAAGAGAGTCAGGTCAACTCTCCTGTGTTCTGACAGCAATGCTGAAGACAGAGATGCCCAGGGTGGGCAAACCCACCCCTCCCAGCACAGGGCTGGCCTAGTGTTGACCTCCTAGCCCCACTACAGCTCACCAAGAACACCAAGGGGACTCTCCTCTTTAACACGCTACCAGGACAGGACCTCAAATATGCTTCATCATAAGAAAAATCCAGGCAAGCTGAAAGCTATGATACTTGAGAGCAGTGATAGCACTTTCTTCCTGCAAGAAATGACTATTTGCCACACAATGGTGTGAACATCTTGCCCCTGCAGGGATAACTGAAAGCTATGAACAAAGTAGTCCTGCCTCAGCCACATTAGGTCAGCTGCTCACCAATCTTGGGGCGCTTCAGCACTAGGCTGAGGAAATGCCATAGACCCTAAGGAAATGCTGTCTCCCTGGGAGGCAGAGATGCTAGAAAAGAGCCCAGTGGTTGGCAGGGCTAGTTGGAGAATCTCAGACAAAGGAAACTGGAAAATGTTTAATAAGTAGACCCAGGGAAGAAAGTGAATCTGTGTTGGGCTGCCTGAGGAAGTGAGGCTGGGAGAAAGAGAAGGAGGTAGTCCCCAAACCTCTTCAGATAACAGGGCTGGCCCAGGCTAAATCATTTAAGGCTTTTCCATTGTTCCTGCAAGCTCCAGCTAATAAGAATCTGCTCAAGTCAATAATTCCACTATAGACTATCCCATTTTAATTAAACTGAATAATAAAAAGAGAGCCTGACAACCCTCATACCCCAACTGATCTTCCCAAGATGGTACTAGGGAAGGTTGTTGACAACATGTTATAGGGCAGATGAGCTACAACAAGTACTTTACTAGTAAGTCAGAAAGAGAAAGACAAATACCATATGATATCACTTATATGTGGAATCTAAAATGTGGTACAAACGAACTTATCTGCAAAACAGAAACAGACACACAGACATGGAGAACAGACTTGCAGTTGCCAAGGGGAGAGTGGAAAGGATGGATTGGGAGTTTGGGATTTGTAGATGCAAATTCTATATATAGAATGGATAAACAACAAGGTCCTACTGTATAGCACAGGGAGCTATATTCAATATTCTGTGATAAACCATAATGGATAAGAATATGAAAAATATATATATACATACATATATATGTATATATGTATATATATATATATATATATATATACATATATATAACTGAATCACGTTGCAGTACACCAGAAACTAACACAACAGTGTAAATAAAGTATACTTCAATAAAATAAATTTTTAAAAAACACAAGTACTTCACTAAGTAAGTAAGGATCAAAAACACCCAAACAACCTTCCATTTCTACAGTGTCTTCTCTCCACCAAGCTTGGTGCATGACTTTCTGCTCACGGGCAGATCAGCTAAGGCTGTGGGAGCAAGAGCTGTTCTCCTCACAGAAAGGGGTGGTGATGGTACCTATGTCAATGGACCAAATTGATGATGGTGTCCACTGAAACTGATAGATTTTTAAGAGCATCTTCTGTGCGGAGAAAGAGGTTAAATAGAAAAGCTGGCACAGAATTAAAAACACTAAATTCAGGGACACACACCCAGCAGGTGTTCCCCAAAATGCCAGCAGAAGAAAGGAAAGAATATGAATTAGTGCCTGCCTCCAGATGAGTGGGGTCCGCACAGACCAGGCACTCTCAGCAGGCCCCTACTGTTCCCCCACCCCGATGGGAAGGAGACATGATTCTCCTGGCCAGTCCTTTCAGAAGGCAAACCGCCAGCCCTTGGTGCCCTCTTGTCTGGCTGCCAGGGCAGGATGCTTGGAGCCCTTGCCAGGAAAACCCAGGCCAGCCATCTGCTGGGCATTGGGACAGCAGATCCTCGTGAGAGCACTGGGTTAAATTACTAAAACCTGGCAGATTCTGTGAGCTGCCAGGAATGTTTGCTCTCTGTGACAGGGCAGAGGTCAAGGTGGGCTAGTAGGTAGCTCATGGTCCTCTAAGGAGTGACATGCAGTCAGCTGGCTGGTGTTTTGCAGGGACAATGGAAAGAGCCCATGCTGGGATTCAGAAGCTGAAGCTTCTGTAAACTGGAGAAAATCACAACTTTCCTTGGTTTTAGCCTATTCCCTATGAGAAGATCGCTTCAGGCTGTAAAACTATGAATATTTTCTGAGATAAAGCTACAAATGGAGTGTACTATTAAACTAGTCACCCTGCCTGTGACCCATTCCATAAAAATGGGGGATGAAATGACACATTGTTGCTCTTGGCGGGTTGAGATCTTGTCAGGGGCCAGTGAACTCCCAAGGTGAGATGAAGCAACCTGGCCTATCACAAGCTAAGCGTGAATGATTCCACACCATCCTGTAGCCTCTCCAACCACAGGGACCAGGAGGAGGACAGAGAGGCAGCTAATCACTTGGCAAACAGCTAATCAGCTAAACAGTTAGGAACTGTTATCTGATTTTTTAGAAAAAAAATTAGACAAAATATTAGAAAAATACATAGGAGAAAAGCTTCAGGCTTGTGGGCTGTGCAAAAACCTAATTTTCAATGTCAAAAGCTGAACATTATTTGGATCTTAGTCTTTGTGTTTCTTCTGTAGCAAACCCTAATTCCCCTTCAGACCGATGGATGCCTTAGGCAGAGTAGAATTACAACTGTGTGTTTGGAAAAGCAAAAGTAAAATATATATACACTTTTTCAAAATATTACCTTGTTTATTCATTTTAATATGAAATTGACTGAATCTTCAGATGTTACACTAAATGGTCAACAAAAATACCCATGAATCTGCCTCCTGTGCAGTTAATTTTACTAGAGCAAACAATTTTTATATTTTCCAAGGTTAGTCTGTTCTAAACTCCATGATGCTGTACCTTACTAGGTTTCTCATAGATAAGAAAGCATATCAATGTAGGCAGAAACTTCTCTCTCTGATTTTCCTATATTCATGCCTACATTGAAATTTGGTGGGCACAGAAGGTAGCTTACCAATAATTCAACATGTTTAATCAAACATATGTTTAATCAAGGAAGTCATTACATTTTGCTGTGTTAACAAGACAAAACAAACTTTAATCAGTGTGACTTAGAGTGAGAATGAAAAGTAACTTTATAGGTTGATTAATCACCACAACATTCATAATGACCAGGTTGCCACTTTATATATTTAAGTTAAAACAAGTAATTCCTTTTCCATTGGAATCAACATGTATGGCACTTAAATCCTATTTTGATTAGTAATTAAATGCCACACACCAACAAAATGCTTCCTGAACTTCATCTGAAGACTCACCTTTCTTTTTTTTTTTTTTTTTTTTTTTTGCGGTACATGGGCCTCTCACTGTGTGGCCTCTCCTGTTGCGGAGCACAGGCTCCGGATGCGCAGGCTCAGCAGACATGGCTCACGGGCCCAGCCGCTCCGCGGCATGTGGGATCTTCCCGGACTGGGGCAAGAACCCGTGTCCCCTGCATTGGCAGGCAGACTCTCAACCACTGTGCCACCAGGGAAGCCCTCACCCTTCTTAAAATATAAATATTTCAGGAAAAAGTAGGCTTTAAACTAATTAATAAATATTTTAAGGCAGGCAAGTGTGAGGTAATGAAACACTAAATGAAAATTGTAAATGTTGGTGGAGGTTGGAATTGTCTCCAAATAAGGAAAACATAAATGGAAGGAGGATGGAAATAGAATACTTGGTTTACTTCACATCTTTATAACAAACTAGCAAACCAATACATGATGGGAACATATCTCCAAATCATACTGGCTACAGGTTCAAGTGATTCATAGATTATAGTTTCTGTGGGAACCAAGTCCCAAATCAGTGAAGCATATTCAACTGAAGTACAGTCTAGAGGCAGTCTGAGCTACTCATATCATAGAGCAATGAACAAATGTTCCAAAAATGGCCCCTCACAGCCCATATTAGCTGCAACTTTAAGATCATTTAAGTGGCTAATTTTCTGTCAACTTCCTTTAGTGAAAAAAAAAGCTGAGCCACTAACTTTATAAAGTTATATATTTAAAGAATAAATTAAGATTATTTGATCTTAACTTAATAATATTTTCCTCCAGCTCTCATTTCTCACTATCAGGCTCTTTAAAGATATGGATATATCAATATTCTCACTAAATGTTCATGTTTTACCTTTTCATTTATGGTTTAAAAGAGACTAAATATATTCTTACCTTGCATTTTTATGACATTCTGAGAATAAATACCTTATTATGAACATATCACCTGCTTTATATTGAGAGTCAAGAGGAAAACAGTATTCGGTGTACTGTACACATTTCTATTTTACATACCTTGATGACATGCTTGGAATAATAGCTTTTAAAATCATTTAACTAACTCAGGCATATCTACTGGATGCTGACTACTGAAATGCAGTCTTCTAGTGTTGTTTCTCTAATTCCCCAAACAGAAAGAAACCTCTATGTGAAAATTCTTTCATCAAGTAGATTTTAAAATGTTCATTTCATCTCCCCAGTTACCACCTGTGAAATAAACACAAAAGAAATTTAAATTGAATGTAAGACTTTTCCCAAGCAAACTTAAAGGAACTTATTTCTGAAGAGACAAAGTCTCATGCTCAATAGTTTTCCTTAATCTAATCATTTTCAGGAAGAATTGTTTCTTCCTCAGAATAAATCTGTTATCTGGAGGATATAACCTATGATCATAGCGAAGGAAATGACAAATTAAACTGTGAAATGAAACACTTTTTATGAGTCTGTTGAAAAAAATATTTTTTACTATCAAAGCATGCTATAATTTGTACTATGAAATGTTAATTGATAATCATCATGTAACAATTGAAGCATATTCTTCAAGGGACTAAACTGGTCTGTTTGCTTAAAATTAAGGTGAGGGCTTCCCCGGTGGTGCAGTGGTTGAGAGTCAGCCTGCCGATGCAGGGGACACAGGTTCATGCCCGGTCTGGGAAGATCCCACATGCCACGGAGCGGCTGAGCCCGTAAGCCATGGCCGCTGAGCCTGCGCGTCCGGAGCCTGTGCTCCGCAACAGGAAAGGCCACAACAGTGAGAGGCCCACGTACCTCAAAAAAAAAAAAAAAAATTAAGGTGAGCACAAATGTAGTATACTATTTTCCTAAAGGAGTAAACACAACTTCTCAACACATGTAGTTAGCAACTTATAAATGGCTTTTTTTTTGAAAGTTCATTTGTTAGTGACTTTTATGATATGCTGGACAGAAAACACAATTCAAAAAACTCACCTATGAATGACACAACGATTCCTAGTCTAACCCACAAGGGCTTATTTAATCCATAATGTTGTTTACATGTTGTATATGTAAAGTTAGCATTCAAAAAAATTGAAAATAACCGTTATGTACAGCTTTTGTCCTCATTTAAAAATGATAATTATGTCACCAAATTTTCAAAAAGTGTTCACAGTAGCTTCCTGATATGCTGAACTATTATCTAACAAAAACAAATCAAAGAAACAAATATAATTATTTTTTAAAAAAATCATCTTAAACGGCCATGCTTCAGAAAAACGGTAGAGGCAGATGTGAAAGTAGATAAGACTTTCCTAAAGATTATTATTAGGAGGTATTTGGTTATTTCTAGGAGTATAAAGGGTGATGGCATTGTTTCCTTATACATATTTATACATGAAAAAGTGTAGATTTGTTAATAGAGGAACATTCCTAATCTACTGTGTAGTCAGGGTGAATTTAGAACTCATAAATGGAAAAAATAAATGCATAATCTTTTTCTTTGAAGGTAATAAAATTTCCTCAATCACAAAAGGAAAAGACCTTTTAAAAATTTTCCAGGATTACCTCTCTATTTGTATTGTAGGCATTCTTGGTCTCTCAGTGGTTCTCTCTAAGGTTCTAACCGCCCCCCCCCAATATTCTAAACTTTCACTATTTCTGATTCGAAGGTACTCAGGTGATGTCAGTACAGTGGCATTCAAGTCTTGTCCTCTCACTAAGATCATGGCTCCTCTAACTGCCAGAGATCTGTGACTGTTGGACCTGAACTCCTAGGACCTATGTGGTAGATTAATGGAAAATGCTTATGTCTGCCACCTGATCCCTGAATATACATCCACTGGGGGAAGAGGAATGGAGAAAGGGAGAAGAAATAATCTAAGAGGGGCAGAGATTGAAAGATTTTGTGCAGCAGAGAGGAAAAATAACTAAACAACACTCAGCCTTAGGTGCAAGCCCATGTCTCCATCCTTACAAATCTCAGAAGAATCAAGACACCACCTATCTTACCAAGGAAGATGAGAAGCAAGATGGTATTGTCCCTGTGAATATATTGAGAGTTGCAAGACTTAAAACCATCCAGCATTAGACCTATAACCTATGAACAACCAATAATTTAGAAGGACACTTTAAAAAGGTGAGAGTAAATTGTAATTTAAGTGTTATATACTAGTAGGCATTTCATATAACATCAAATAAAACCTACTTCCCAGAACACTTACCTCGTTGTAGTTATTCATCTAGTGGAGCAAAGTCTGAAATTGTCCTTAGGAATCATGGTGTTTGAACATTCCTACTGGGCATATGAAATTAATCCTCAAACTTATAATAAATTGGAAAGAGGAGTATTCCATATTCTAAGAAACTCATCATTATCTAGTTTTAAATGATGTTTCCCAAACACACTGCAGCCACTTCAAGAGATTTTGGAGGAAGTTCTATAAGGTCATATTTTCACTGATACATAATTTTAAATACCCTTTCTGTACATTAAGAGGATTGGGCTCAGAAAAAATTATCCACTCTTTTTATTTGAGTTTTCAAAAGGAATTCAACTTTCTAGTCTATTTTCTATAATTTTATCCCTATTCTCATCATCTTTATTGGGTTGCTTTGTGCAACCATATTTTTTTCTCTACTTTGCATCACCCCCAAATTATAGATATGACTGGGTTAACTAATATTCCTTTTAACAAAATAATATTATCATATCTGGGAAGGAACTTAAAACCCTCTGGTTCCACCCCCCCCCCATTTTACAGTAGAGTATACTAGGGCCTATAGTCATACAGTAGAAGATAGTAATTCTAGGATTCAGATCTCAAACCTCTAGTGTTGTGTTCTCTGAACTGAACCACATTTTCTAGTTCATCTGGATTCTTGGGCTTTAGCATCTTGTATTTAATATTTAAAAAAAAACTGTATTGCCAATATAAGAAGCCTGAAATGAAACTAATACAGAAAAAGTATAGAAAAATGAATAGAATAATTCATTAAAAATGCAAGTCTGATCACATTTCTCCTCAGTTCAAAACTCATCAGTGCCATCTCATCTCATTCAGGATATTAGCCAAAGTCCTCACAATGGCTTTTGAGAGTTTTTATCATCTTGATCCCTGCTGTTTCTCTGACCTCTTCCATTATAGTTCTCACTCTCATTGACTCTGATCCAGCCATACTGGCCTCTACTATTCTTTAAAGCACCAAACAGTTTCTCCCTTAAGGCCTCTCCACCTGCTACTCCCTCTCCCTAGAATACTCTTCTTTCAGATATCTACATGGCTTACTCCCTCATTTTATTCAGGTCTCTGATGTCTTGCCTGACCATAATATTTAAAATAGAGATAGTCCTCCTTCAGTGATCACTCCTTTTTTCTTCTCTGTTTTTTTATACTATTTATTACCATGTAACATAATCCACTTAATACACTTCATAAGGGTAAGGACTTTGTTACTGTTGTTGGTTGCAAGAAAAATTCTTAACAAACCAGTCTCACAGACTGTCAGTAGATATATGAGCCCAATCAAGAATGTATATGTGATTATGTACAACATCAAACCAAACTTGTCAGTCCTTTCTCTTTGAAATTGGGAATTAGAGCTGATTTTTTAGTAGCCATCCTCATTTGTGGAACAACTTTTACAAAGAGATAGTAAACCCAAGGTTATTCTTTGGACAAAACAATTTATACAAGGACAAACATGGGTATTCCCTTCTTCCATGTTTGCCCCTCCATAAATCTTTCCTTGCCACATAAATACAGAGCTCAAATCCAAAGTAAGAGATACGCAGAAAAAAAAAAAAAGAGAGAGAGAGAGAGAGAAAGTCCATGCCTGATTCCAGTCAGGATAGGTACTTACAAAATGGGAACATTTCTAGGTGTTAACAACAAGCAAGGAGGATGCAACTCGTTTTGCTGTGTTTGTAGCATTAAACACTCCATCTATCAAAATGAGTTTGCTTCCCCAAACTCTCTTAGAAATCCTATAGGATCAAAAACTAATGTAAGAATGTTCTTTTCTGTCTCACTGGAAAAAAATAGAAATAAATATTCAGTTTTTCACTTATCATGTTACTAAACAGATCAAATTGTGAAAAGGGATCCATATGCTTTGAGTCAGATTGTAAATAAATACAATCTGGGAACCTATATGTTCATATGTATCAAAATCACTTTTAAAGTTTTATATCTCTAGGTCTGATGATTTATAATAATTTATCATAAAGAATGAATTACTCCAGTACAGATTTATTAACCAGGATACTCATATTGCATTATTTATAATAGCAAAAATATTAGGAAGAAATACTTAAATGTCCAACAATGCAATATTGATGTCTCACATTTTCCACAATGATCATTTACTATTTATGTACCTTATTCAGAAACCATCCTATTCCTTCATGCACATGCATTAGTATTATGACATAAAAGGTATGATACGAACAATGCAATAAGTAGTACTAAAGTTAATCATTAACTGTAAAGTTTACAAATACGTTTTTTTGTATTTTTAACTTGACAACAGCTATGAAACCAAATGTCTCCTAACACATAAAAGTGAGTTTGGATAACAATGGATGTCTGTATTTAACATCAATTAATCACCATTTTCTTAATATATTTGGTCATGGGATCCTTTCTTTTTGGTAAAACGTTAACATCTTAATATAAAAGTTTCCCTTGATATCAATTTAGGAAACATTGTCCTTATACTACCTCATCATTTTAGGTAGTAAGTGGTGATGTGAATCAACCAACTTTGCACATTGTAATTATTTACCAAATTGAGATTAGAACTCAGATCTCCAGACACCGAGGCCAGTATTGTATTTCTTTTATCAACTTTTACTCTGTAGGCATGCGTCTTATGTAACTGTAAGTTGTATGAGTTGCAGTGCATATACCCTATTATTTTTTTTTCCACATGGGCAAAGGTGAAATTAACGAGAACTTTACATACTTTAGAGAACAAAAAATGTTAATAAACACGTTGTAGAAGTAATACACATGAAATAATGTTTAAAATTGATAACATATACTTTTTCAAAGATTTCATATTTATAACAATAATAAAAATTTACATGTATACAGTGATTTAGAGCTAATAAAGAATATGCATTCTCATTGTGTCACTTAAATGTTCTGCGATATGAACTTCAAACTCATTTGTCCTCATTGGAGTCAGCATGGTCTGATGTGCACATGAATTTTCAGAGGGCATGGACTTTTTCATGACCATTTCTTGATTTTCAGTCAGCAGTTCTTTCTAAAGACTTGATTTGAGGAGTATTCCTGGATTTATATTGGATTGACCTCTCAAGTTTTAAATAATTTGGGATCCTTGACTTCAGGCTATTTCTCTATCAAGCGAATTAATATGGTTCTCAGACTACACTTTTATAAACTCCCTCAACTTTTTAAGTCTTTGTTCAAATGTCACCTTCTCAGCGAGGTCTTCATTATCCACCCTAATAAAAGCTGCAATCAACCACTTCTCCCCCAATTCCACTTTTTAAAATCTTCTTTACACAGCTCTCTATCTTATCCATAGTACTTATCACCTGCTAACACTCTGTATGATTTAGTAATTTGTTGTTTTTCTAACTCATTATCTATCTGTTATTGCTAGAATTTAAGTTCCATGAGAGCAGAGCTTTTTAATTCTTCTTTTGTTCACTGACATATGCTTATTGAGTGCTTACTATATGCCAAGCCCTTCTCTAGGCATATAGTAAGCAATCAATATATATTAGCTGAAAGAAAGAAAAAACTCCTTCTTGCTCAAGGACTTTCAGTGACTCCTTCCTGCCTAATATGATAGGCTAAAGTCTTCTCCATATTCTAAATTCTTTAAAACCTGCTGACACACTACTTACATATTGCCTTTCCTCCTCAACTTACATCCTGTGATGTAATTACGCCAATCCCTTAAGAGCCCTAAACTGTCAACCTTTATAAAATAAAGACCAGATTTGTGAACGCTGTATAATAATCTTCCATAATCTATCCTCATCATGTCTTCTCAGTGTCAACTTCTGGCATTCATCTTTCCTTGCATCCTGTTAAGACATAAAAGAGACATAACCACCATTCATTCTTCCAGGACTCAAGTTTCACTTCATCATTGAAGCCACTCCAATACTCCTACGTCCAGCCTTATTCCTTTTCATTCTGAATTGAGCTCTACACATACTTCAATATGGATATATTGGTCTACCAATTAGACCATTATCCCTTAACATTTGGGGAAATTTCTTATGTGTTTTTGTTTTTTAGGTTTTTTTGTTTTGTTTTGTTTTTTGTTTTTTTTAACATCTTTATAGGAGTATAATTGCTTTACAAAGCTGTGTTAGTTCTTGCTTTATAACAAAGTGAATCAGTAATACATATGTTCCCATATCTCTTCCCTCTTGTGTCTCCCACCACTACCCTCCCTATCCCACCCCTCCAGGCAATCACAAAGCACGAGCTGATCTCCCCGTGCTATGCAGCTGCTTCCCACTAGCTATCTACCTTATGTTTGGTAGTGTATATATGTCCATGCCTCTCTCTCGCTTTGTCACAACTTACCTTTCCCCCTCCCCATATCCTCAAGTCCATTCTCTAGTAGGTCTTTGTCTTTATTCCTGTTTTATCCCTAGGTTCTTCATGACATTTTTTTCTTAAATTCCATATATATGTGTTAGCATACGGTATTTGTATTTCTCTTTCTGACTTACTTCACTCTGTATGACAGACTCTAGGTCTATAGACCTCATTACAAACAGCTCAATTTCGTTTCTTTTTATGGCTGAGTAACATTCCATTGTATATATGTGCCACATCTTCCTTATCCATTCATCCGATGATGGACACTTAGGTTGTTTCCATCTCTGGCCTATTGTAAATAGAGATGAAATGAAGATTTTGGTACATGACTAATTTTGAATTATGGTTTTCTCAGGGCATATGTCCAGTAGTGGGATTGCTGGGTCATATGGTAGTTCTATTTGTAGTTTTTTAAGGAACCTCCATACTGTTCTCCAAAGTGGCTGTATCACTTTACATTCCCACAAACACTGCAAGAGGGTTCCCATTGCTCCACACCCTCTCCAGCATTTATTGTTTCTAGATTTTTTGATGATGGCCATTCTGACTGGTGTGAGATGATATCTCACTGTAGTTTTGATTTGCATTACTCTAATGATTAATGAGGTTGAGCATTCTTTCATGTGTTTGTTGGCAGGTCTTCCTTGCAGAAATGTCTATTTAGGTCTTCTGCCAATTTTGGATTGGGGTGTTTGTTTTTGTTATTGAGCTGCATGAGCTGCTTATAAATTTTGGAAATTAATCCGTTGTCAGTTGCTTCATTTGCAAATATTTTCTCCCATTCTGAGGGTTGTCTTTTGGGCTTGTTTATGGTTTCCTTTGCTGTGCAAAAGCTTTGAAGTTTCATTAGGTCCCATTTATCTATTTTTGTTTTTATTTCCAATTCTCTAGGAGGTGGGTCAGAAAGGATCTTGCTGTGATTTATGTCATAGAGTGTTCTGCCTATGTTTTCCTCTAAGAGTTTGATAGTTTCTGGCCTTTTATTTAGGTCTTTAATCCATTTTGAGCTTATTTTTTTGTAAGGTGCTAGGGAGTGATCTAACCTCATACTTTTACATGTACCTGTCCAGTTTTCCAAGAACCACTTATTGAAGAAGCTGTCCTTTCTTCACTGTACATGTCTGCCTCTTTTATCAAAGATAAGTTGACCATATGTGCGTGGGTTTATCTCTGGGCTTTCTATCCTGTTCCATTGATCTACGTTTCTGTTTTTGTGCCAGTACCATACTGTCTTGATTACTGTAGCTTTGTAGTATAGTCTGAAGTCAGGGAGCCTGATTCCTCCAGCTATGTTTTTCGTTCTCAAGATTTCCTTGGCTATTTGGGGTCTTTTGTGTTTCCATACAAATTGGAAAATTTTTGTTCTAGTTCTGTGAAAAATGCCAGTGGTAGCTTGATAGGGATTGCATTGAATCTGTAGATTGCTTTGGGTAGTAGAGTCATTTTCACAATGTTGATTCTTCCAATCAAAGAACATGGTATATCTCTCCATCTGTTTGTATCAACTTAATTTCTTTCATCAGTGTCTTATAATTTTCTACATACAGGTCTTTTGTCTCCTTAGGTAGGTTTATTCCTACATATTTTATTCTTTTTGTTGCAATAGTAAATGGGAGTGTTTTTTTGATTTCACTTTCAGATTTTTCATCATTAGTGTATAGGAATGCAAGAGATTTCTGTGCATTAATTTTGTATCCTGCAACTTTACCAAATTCATTGATTAGCTCTAGTAGTTTTCTGGTAGCATCTTTAGGATTCTCTATGTACAGTATCATGTATTCTGCAAACAGTGACAGCTTTACTTCTTCTTTTCCCATTTGGATTCCTTTTATTTCCTTTTCTTCTCTGATTCCTGTGGCTAAAACTTCCAAAAGTATGTTGAATAAGAGTAGTAAGAGTGGGCAATCTTGTCTTCTTCCTGATCTTAGTGGAAATGCTTTCACTTTTTCACCATTGATGATGATGTTGGTTGTGGGTTTCTCATATATGGCCTTTATTATGTTGAGGAAAATTCTCTCTATGCCTACTTTCTGGAGGGTTTTAATCATAAACGGCTGTTGAATTTTATCCAAAGATTTCTCTGCATCTATTGAGATGATCATGTGGATTTTCTCCTTCAAATTTTTAATATGGTATATCACATTGATTGATTTGCATATATTGAAGAATCCTTGCATTCCTGGAATAAACCCCACTTGATCATGGTCTATGATCCTTTTAATGTGCTGTTGGATTCTGTTTGCTAGTATTTTGTTGAGGATTTTAGCATCTATGTTCATCAGTGATATTGGCCTGTAATTTTCTTTCTTTGTGACATCCTTGTTTGGTTGTGGTATCAAGGTTGTCGTGGCCTCGAGTTTGGGAGTGTTCTTCCCTCTGCTATATTCTGGAAGAGTTTGAGAAGGATAGGTGTTAGCTTGTCTCTAAATGTTTGATAGAATTCGCCATCTGGTCCTGGGCTTTTGTTTGTTGGAAGATTTTTAATCACAGTTTCAATTTCAGTGCTTGTGATTGGTCTGCTCATATTTTCTATTTCTTCCTGATTCAGTCTTGGCAGTTTGTGCATTTCTAAGAATCTGTTCATGTCTTCCACGTTGTCCATTTTATTGACATAGAGTTGCTTGTAGTAACCTCTCATGATCTTTTGTATTTCTGCAGTGTCAGTTGTTTCTTCTCCTTTTCCATTTCTAATTCTATTGATTTGAGTCTTCTCCCTTTTTTTCATGATGAGTCTGGCTAATGGTTTATCAAGTTTGTTTATCTTCTCCAAGAACCAGCTTTTAGTTTTATTGATCTTTGCTATTGTTTCCTTCATTTCTTTTTCATTTATTTCTGATCTGATTTTTATGATCTCTTTCCTTCTGCTAACTTTGGTGTTATTTTGTTCTTCTTTCTCTACTTGCTTTAGGTGAAATGTTAGGTTGTTTATTCGAGATGTTTCCTGTTTTGAAGGTAGGATTGTATTGCTATAAACTTCCCTCTTAGAACTGCTTTTGCTACATCCCATAGATTTTGGGTTGTCATGTCTCCATTGTCATTTGTTTCTAGGTTATTTTTTTAATTTCCTCTTTGATTTCTTCAGTGATCACTTCGATATTAAGTAGTGTGTTGTTTAACCTCCATGTGTTTGTATTTTTCCAGATCTTTTCCTGTAATTGATATCTAGTCTCATAGCATTGTGGTCAGAAAAGATACTTGAAACAATTCCAATTTTCTAAAATTTACCAATGCTTGACCTGTGACCCAAGATATGATCTATCCTAGAGTATTTTCCATGAGCACTTGAGAAAAATGGTTATTCTGTTGTTTTTGGATGGAAGGTCCCATAAATATCAATTACGTCCATCTTGTTTAATGTATCATTTAAAGCTTGAGTTTCTTTATTTATTTTCATTTTGGATGATCTGTCCATTGGTGAAAGTGGGGTGTTAAAGTCCCCTACTATGAATGTGTTACTGTCGATTTCCCCTTTTATGGCTGTTAGTATTTGTCTTATGAATTGAGGCGCTCCTATGTTGGGTGAATAAATATTTACAATTGTTATATCTTCTTCTTGGATCGATCCCTTGATCATTATGTAGTGTCCTTCTTTGTCTCTTCTAATAGTCTTTATTTTGAAAGTCTATTTTCCCTGATATGAGAATTGCTACTCCAGCTTTCTTTTGGTTTCCATTTGCATGGAATATGTTTTTCCATCCCCTTACTTTCAGTCTGTATGTGTCTCTAGGTCTGAAGTGGGTCTCTTGTAGACAGCGTATATATAGGTCTTGTTTTTGTATCCATTCAGCAAATCTGTGTCTATTGGTGGGAGCATTTACTCCATTTACATTTAAGGTAATTATCGATATGTTTGTTCCTATTCCCATTTTATTAATTGTTTTGGGTTCATTATTGTAGGTCTTTTCCTTCTCTTGGGTTTCTTGCCTAGAGAAGTTCTTTTAGCAGTTGTTGCAAAGCTGGTTTGGTGGTGCTAAACTCTCTCAACTTTTGCTTGTCTGTAAAGTTTTTAATTTCTCCATCAAATCTAAATGAGATCCTTGCTGGGTAGTGTAATCTTGTTTGCAGATTTTTCTCCTTCATCACTTTAAATATGTCCTGCCAGTGCCTTCTGCCTTGCAGAGTTTCTGCTGAAAGATCAGCTGTTAACCTTATGGGGATTCCCTTGTGTGTTATTTGTTGTTTTTCCCTTGCAGCTTTTAATATGTTTTCTTTGTATTTAATTTTTGACAGTTTGATTAACATGTGCCTTGGTGTTTTTCTCCTTGGATTTATCCTGTATGGGACTCTCTGTGCTTCCTGGACTTGATTAACTATTTCCTTTCCCATATTAGGGAAGTTTTCAACTATAATCTCTTCAAGTATCTTTTCAGTCCCTTTCTTTTTTCTCTTCTTCTTTTGGAACCCCTATAATTCGAATGTTGGTGTGTTTAATGTTGTCCCAGAGGTCTCTGAGACTGTCCTTAGTTCTTTTCATTCTTTTTTCCTTATTCTGCTCTGCAGTAATTATTTCCACTATTTTATCTTCCAGGTCACTTATCCATTCTTCTGCCTCAGTTATTCTGCTATTGATCCCTTCTAGAGTATTTTTCATTTCATTTATTGTGTTGTTCATCATTGTTTGTTTCATCTTTCATTCTTCTAGGTCATTGTTAAATATTTCTTGCATTTTGCCCATTCTATTTCCAAGATTTTGGATCATCTTTACTATCATTATCCTGAATTCTTTTTCAGGTAGACTGCTTATTTCCTCTTCATTTGTTAGGTCTGGTGTGTTTTAATTTTGCTCCTTCATCTGCTGTGTGTTTTTCTGTCTTCTCATTTTGCTTATCTTACTGTGTTTGGGGTCTCCTTTTTGCAGGCTGCAGGCTCATCGTTCCCGTTGTTTTTGGTGTCTGTCCCCAGTGGCTAAGGTTGGTTCAGTGGGTTGTGTAGGCTTCCTGGTGCAGGGACTAGTGCCTGTGTTCTGGTGGATGAGGCTGGATCTCATTTTTCTGGTGGGCAGCTCCACGTCTGTTGGTGTGTTTTGGGGTGTCTGTGGACTTATTATGATTTTAGGCAGCCTCTCTGCTAATGGGTGGGGCTGTGTTCCTGTCTTGCTAGTTGTTTGGCATAGGATGTCCAGCACTGTAGCTTGCTGCTCGTTGAGTGAAGCTGGGTGCTGGTGTTGAGATGGAGATCTCTGGGAGATTTTTGCCATTTGATATTTTGTTGAACTGGGAGGTCTCTTGTTGACCAGTGTCCTGAATTTGGCTCTCCCGCCTCAGAGGCACAGCACTTGCAGCACCAAGTGCCTTTCATCCACACGGCTCAGAATAAAAGGAAGAAAAAGTAGAAAGAAAGAATTAGTAGAAGTAGAAGGAAAGAAAGAAAGAAAGAAAGAAAGAAGGGAGGGAGGGAGGCAGGGAGGGAGGGAGAAAAGAAGGAAGGAAGGAGGGAAGGAAAGAGAAAAAATAAAGAAAGAAGATAAAATAAAATAAAGTATAATAAAGTTATTTAAATAAAAAAATAATTATTAAGAAAAAAATAAAATTAAATTAAATTAAAAAAGACAAAAAAAAATGGATGGATAGAACCCTAGGTCAAATGGTGGAAGCAAAGCTATACAGCATATATCTTGCTCTCAAAGTCCACCTCCTCAATTTGGGATGATTTGTTGTCTGTTCATGTATTCCACAGACATCAAGTTGATTGTGGAGTGTTAATCCACTGCTTCTGAGGCTGCTGGGAGTGATTTCCCTTTCTCTTCTTTGTTCCCACAGTTCCTAGGGGCTCAGCTTTGGATTTGGCCCTGCCTCTTCATGTAGGTCGCAGGAGGGCATCTGTTCTTCGCTCAGATAGGACGGGGTTAAACGAGCCACTGATTCGGGGGCTCTGGCTCACTCAGGCCGGGGGGGAGGGAGGGGCACGGAGTGCGGGGCGAGCCTGCGGCGGCAGAGGCCAGCATGACGTTACACCAGCTTGAGGTGTGACTTGCGTTCTCCCGAGGAAGTTGTCCCTGGATCCTGGGACCCTGGCAGTGGCGGGCTGCACAGGCTCCCCAGAAGGGAGCTGTGGATAGTAACCTGTGCTTGCACACAGGCTTCTTTGTGGCAGCAGAAGCAGCCTTAGCATCTCATGCCCGTCTCTGGGGCATGCGCTTTTAGCCTCGGCTCACGCCTGTCTCTGGAGCTCCTTTAAGCAGCACTCTTAATCCCCTCTCCTCGTGCACCAGGAAACAAAGAGGGAAGAAAAAGTCTCTTGCCTCTTCGGCAGGTCCAGACTTTTCCCCAGATTCCCTCCCGGCTAGCCGTGGTGCACTAACCCCCTACAGGTTGTGTTCATGCTGCCAACCCCAGTCCTCTCCCTGTGCTCCAACCGAAGCCCGAGCCTCAACTCCCAGCCCCGCCTGCCCCAACGGGTGAGCAGACAAGCCTCTTGGGCTGGTGAGTTCCTGTCGGCCCTGATCCTCTGTGTGCGAATCTCTCCGCTTTGCCCTCCACACCACTGTTGCTGTGCTGTCCTCCATGGCTCCGATGCTTCCCCCCTCCACCACCCACAGTCTCCACCCATGAAGGGGCTTCCTAGTGTGTGGTAACCTTTCCTCCTTCACAGCTCCCTCCCACTGGTGAAGGTCCTATCCCTTTCCTTTTGTCTCTATTCTTTTTCTTTTTTTTCTTTTGCCCTACCCAGGTACGTGGGGAGTTTCTTGCTTTTTGGAGGTCTGAGGTCTTCTGCCAGCGTTCAGTAGGTGTTCTGTAGGAGTTGTTCCACGTGTAGATATATTTCTGGTGTATCTGTGGGGAGGAACGTGATCTCTGCGTCTTACTCTTCCACCATCTTCCCGGAAGCCTGTAATTTTGTATTATTGAATCTAGCACAGTGCATGACACATATTAAATATTAAAAAATATTTGCTGAAAGAATGACTGCCATGCAAACTTGTACCTTAGAATGTTCACCCATGTCATTCTTCTCTTTTGGATGTTCATTATCTTGCCCCTCTAATTGACTTCTAACCATTTGTTGTGGCTTTAACAATTCTTCTTCCTTCATGTGCCCAAATCACTTCAGTCTACTTTAGTTTTCAGAAATAACACTTACTATAGAGCTTTATGTTAGACTTCGTATAGTCATTCATTGTTATCTGTTTCCTAAGTGTCCAGCATTTCTAAGGCAAAGTACCATGTCTTATAATGTTGGGCACCACCCTCCACCAAAGTTTGAACACATAGCAGCTAGTCAATACACAAATCAACTGATAATGATTCTGGAGCCTCAGATTCCTTTTTGTGTAGGAGTTCAGGACTGTCTTGACCTTTTAGTTCACACAGAATCTCTAACAAGTAATGTCCTCACTTTTTGGAGTCCATAGGAACTAAGATTATCTTCTGATTATAGCAGAATTCTAATTATGTCCCCTGATGTCTTTTCCTGAATTCTTTTACCTTAAATGCATTTTTTTTAGTATGAAGCAATTTCATGGTTCCTTAGTTTCTTAGCTAGGAAACAAGAAAACATGCTTTTTTACTAAAAGTGATTTTCAAAGAGATATTCTTTTTTTTAACACCTTTATTGGAGTATAATTGCTTTCCAATGGTGTGTTAGTTTCTGCTTTATAACAAAGTGAATCAGCTATACCTATACGTATATCCCCATATCTCCTCCCTCTTGCATCTCCCACCCACCCTCCCTGTCCCACCCCTCTAGGTGGTCACAAAGCACTGAGCTGATCTCCCTATGCTATGTGGCTGCTTCCCACTAGCTATCTATTTTACATTTGGTAGTATATATAAGTCCTTGCCATTTTTTTTTTCAAAGAGATATTCTTTTGGTAAAGAAGTTTTTTGGTCCATAGGTTTGGGAAATACTACATTACCTAGCCCTTCTCTTGGAGAGTCAGAACACATATTAGTAGATTAAAGATCTGAGGAGATTTTTAGATATGTTTTTTGCTTTACAAGTTATTTAATTTAATCTTCAGAATATCCTATAAGGAAGGCACTCTTTTATTCTCATTTTATAATAGAGAAAACTAAGGAACAAAGAAATTAGTTAATTTGCTTAAAGTCACACAAGTAGTAAGTGGTGAGTCCAGGACAAGCATAGTTAACCACATGAATCGAACCTTTGTGTTCTTAACAAGTGCACCTAGTTTGTCAATAAAATAGTCCATAGAAACATCTTTTATTTCAAGAGCATGCAGCTTTTTATTGAAATATAATTGATTTACAATATTATATTAGTTTCAGGGATACAGCATAGTGGTTCAGTATTTTTATAGATTATACCTCTTTAAAAGTTATTACTAGATAATGGCTATAATTCTCTTTGCTGTACAATACATCCTTGTTGCTTATCTATTTTATATGTAGTAGTTTGTATCTCTTAATCCCATATTCCTGTCTTGTCCCTCCACTCTTCCTCTCCTCTCTGGTAACCACTAGTTTATTTTCTATATCTATGAGTCTGTTTCTGTTTTGCAATATATATATTTTTTGGTTTTATTTTTTAGATCCCTCATATAAGTGACATCATACAGTATTTGTCTTTCTCTCTCTGACTTAACTCACTTAGCATAATACCCACCAGGTCCATTCATGTTGTTGCAAATGGCAAAAATTTATTCTTTTTTATGGCTGAGTAGTAGTCCTTTGTGTATGTATGTGTATGTGTGTGTATGTATATATATCTCACATCTTCTGAGTCAGTCGTCTGTTGATGGACTTGGGTTGCTTCCATGTCTTGGCTATTGTAAATAGTGCTGCTATGAACATTTGGGTGTGTGTATCTTTTTGAATTAGTGGTTTTGTTTTCTCCAGATACATACCCAGGAGTGAAACTGCTGAATCATATGGTAGTTCTATTTTTAGTTTTTGAGGAACTTCCATACTGTTTTCCATAGTGGCTGCACAATTTTACATTGGTGGGAATGCACAAGTGCACAAGGGTTCCCTTTTCTCCACATCCTCTCCAACATTTGTTATTTGTAGATGTTTTAATGATAGCCATTCTAAGAAGTTTGAAGTCATTTCTCATTGTTGTTTTGATTTGCATTTCTCTAGCAATTAACGATGTTAAGCATCTCTTCATGTGCCTATTAGCCATCTTTTTGTGTTTGGAAAAATGTCTATTTAGGTCTTCTGCCAATTATGTGATTGGAGTGTTTGTCTTTTTGATAATGAGTTGTATGAGCTGTTTGTATTTTTGAATATTAACCCCTTGTCAATCAGATCCTTTGCAAACATTTTCTCCATTCATTAGGTTGTCTTTTCATTTGTTAATGGTTTTCTTTGCTGTGCAAAAGTTTTTAAGTTTAATTAGGTTCCATTTCTTTATTTTTGCTTTTATTTATTTTGTCTTAGAATACAGATAAAAGAAATATTCCTATGACTCTCAAAGAGTTTTCTGCCTGTGTTCTCTTCTAGGAGTTTTATGGTTTCCATTTTTACGTTTAGTTATTTAATTCATTTTGAATTTACTTTTGTATATGGTGTGAGGGTGTGTTCTAATGTCATTCTTTGACATGTAGCTGTCCAGTTTTCCCAGCACCACTTATTGAAGTGACTGTCTTTTCTCCATTGTATAATCTTGCCTCCTTTATCATAGATTAATTGACCATAGGTACAAGGGTTTAATACTGGGCTCTCTATTCTGTTTCATTGACCTATGTGTCTGTTTTTGTACCAGTACCACACTGTTTTGATTACTCCAGCTTTGTAGTATAGTCTGGAGTCAGGGAACATTATACCTCCAGCTTTGATTTTTTCTTTTTTTCTTTTTCCTCACGATTGTTTTGGCAACTGAATTTTTTGTGGTTCCATATGAACTTTAGGATTATTTGTTCTAGTCCTGTGAAAAATGTTATGGGTATTTTGATAAAGATTGCATTAAAACTGTAGATTGCTTTGGGTAGTATTGTAATTTTAACAATATTAATTCTTCCACTTCAAGAGCACAGGATATCTTTCCATTTCTTTTAAGACATGGCCAGAAACCAAGTGTCCATCAACAGATAATTGGATTAGGAAGATGTGGTATATATACAAAATGGAATATTGTTCAACCATAAATAGAATGAAATATTTTCATTTGTAGCAACATGATGGACCTAGAGAATATTGGGCTTAGTGAAATAAGTCAGAGTGAGAAAGACAAATATTGTATGAAATAAAACTAAATATATATATTGCAAGATAGAAACTGATTCACAAATATAGTAAACAAACTTGTGGTTACCAAAGGGGAAAGGGAAGTGTGGGAGGCACAAATTAGGGATATGGAATTAAGAGATACAAACTATTGATACTATGTATAAAATAGATGAGCCACAAGCATATACCGTAAAGCATAGAGAGTCATAACCATTATCTTTTAATAACCTATAATGGGGTATAATCTGCAAAAATACCCTTTTCTCTCTTCTCCTTCTGGGACCCCTAAAATACGAATGTTGATATACTTAATGTTGTTTTAGAGATCTCTTAAATTGTTTTCTTTTTTTAAATTGTTTTTCTTTTTGCTGTTTTGATTGGGCGATTTCCATCGTTCTATCTTCCAGATCACTTATGTGTTCTTCTGTATCACTTAGTTTGCTCTTCATTCCTTATAGTGTGTGTGTGTGTGTGTGTGTGTGTGTGTGTGTGTGTGTGTGTGTGTTTAATTTCAGTTATTGAAGTCTTCATTTCTGACTGGCTCCTTTTTTTATATTTTCTAATTCCTCATTAAAATTCTCACTGTGTTCATCTATTTTTTTTCTAATTCAGTTAACATTTTTATTACCAATGCTTTGAATTCTTTGCCTGGTAAATTGTTTACTTCTGTTTCATTATTTATTTTTTCAGGGGTTCTCTCTTTCTCTTCCAATTGAGACCAGTTCCTCTACATTTTCATTTTGCTTAACTTTCTCTGTCTCTATGAAATTATGTGAACCAGTTACCTACTGTGGTCTTGAAGGGGTGTTCTTATGTGTGTGTTCCTATAAAAAGTACATGTACCCAGTATCCTTGGTGGTAGAGCTGGGTTTGATGTGGATGCAAATCACCTCTTTCCTCAGGATGTACTGGCAGCTGCCACCTTGGTAGGGGGGTCAGGCTGGAGATGGTGGGTCTAGAGCTGGAATTCAGTGTGAGGCGGGAGTTCCTCTCTGCTCAGTGGCAGTCACCACCCCATTGGGGGTGGGGTCTGATCCCAAGTTGCTGGAGCAGAACCCCTCATGGTTGGGCCTGAGGTGGCCTTATTTTCTTTAACCATGTACTTTCAGTCCCCCAGCATCAGGACCCTTGCCCCAGAGGAGGGAGACACCAAAGCAAGGGGGAGCCTGTGCAGCAGACAAAATTCTAAACTCTCTCAGATATACTGCCCATGAAGGTGCCAGCAATCGTTTTCCTAGCTCTGTGAGGGGGTCCAAGTCCCCACTGTGCATCACAGCCAATCACTCCCCACAGCCTCTGCCACCCCTACCTTGCTGTGTAAACACACTGCAGGGCAGGCAGTGCCTGCATGAACTCTTGGCATATATCATAGTGTGAGTGGTAGTGGTGCAGCTGCTATCAGAGATATGGGCTGCTTCTTATGTGCTGTCTGAGTAACCACCAAAAATGGCTGCTGCTGCCCAACCCAGACTCTGCCCCAGGACCAGGTTGCCTTTGTGTCCCTTTGTCCAGTTTTCTCCCACTTTGTGGCATCCCTAGATCCATTGCTGTGCTGTGACATGGAGTGAGGCTGGAGCCTTTGTTAGGCTCAGGCTGGGTTGCAACCCGAGGCAGTCATAGGAAGTGAGTCAGCCAGCCTCACTGTTTTAATTTGCCCTTTCTGCCCTGCTTCTGAGTCTCCTCCCAGGGGCACAGATTCCAACCCAATCACTTTTCTGCCCTTCCTACTTGACTATGTGTGTATCTTTCTTACAACCATGGTTGTACAGGAGTCTTTCGGCCAGTTTCCAATTAGGTGTAAGTAAGAATTGTTCTAGGTGTAGTGTATTTTCAATGTGTTCATGGGGGGACGTGAGTTCCATGTCTTCCTACTCTGCCATCTTGATCAATCCCCTGTATAAGGGCATGAATTAATAATGATAATAAAAATTTCATTAGTGCTTTCTATGTGCCATTCTGTCACCATGCTGAAAATGTTTATATGTATCATGACACTTAATTCTCAAAATAACACTATGAGATTGATGGGGGATATAATAATAGACCTGGGGAAATAGAGACTTAGAGAGGTTAAGGAACTTGCCCAAGTGTTCACAGCTGTTAATTGGTAGAGCTGAGAGTCAAAGTCTGGAAGGGAAATACACTTAAGATTAAGGTATTTCTTAACAGGAATTTATCTGCATTTAAAAAGGCAGTGTCACCCAAATGAAATCATTGCTTATCTCTGAATGGCAGTGCCCACATGATTCCTCCAAAGCAATTTAGAATCAAAACTCTTTTGTGTCCTAAAAGAAATAAATAAAACGTACTTCTGGAAGTTAAATAACTGTTAAAATGGATTGTGATTACTCATTAAACAAATAAGTAAATATTACTCTTTCAAAAGTTTATTTGCTTAACTGTTTCCACACCTTGGATGATTTTGTACATAAAGACATTTTAAGGCTGATTGATGGGGGGAGGTATTCATAAGTGCTTTTACAAACTTTTTTTAAAAAAGAATAACATATTTTGAAGTAAAAGTAAGCACATTTTTAAAGGAAAGGTTAATTGAAATCAGAATATAGAAAAGCTCTACATAATGTAAATTATAGTTTATATATATATATATACACATACCTATGACATTTCATTTTAGACATATGAGGGATTGCATATAACAAACACATGGAGGGTATTATGCACATAGAGATCTGATTTTCACTTTTATATATCCACCTCTGTGCTGAATGTCCCTCCAATGGAGTTTTTCAGTTGCCTACCCTAAGATGAAGGTGAGTTGATGCTTGTGATATAGTTTAAAGAAGACTGGTTTTGTAGTCAGAAAATTTAAGTCTGCATTTCATATAGTAGAATATGTAGTGTAGTATCTGACATACAGCAGGTGGCTCTTATTTAAAATGCAGTGAATGAATAAATGAATACTACTTACTGGCTCTATGACCCTGAGAAACTTAATCTCTTCTATTCCTTATTTTCTTCATCTGAAAGAGTGGAATACAGCTACTATTTATCAACCAGATTAGATTTGAGAAATAAATATGGTGATGTGTGGGGAAATCTTCAAAAAGTTCCTTTGCAGAATGACTTCTGGACTGGCAGAAATAACTTACAGAGAGCCTGGTTCAGTTCTCCTTAACCCATCTGCATGCTGTAAGTGATGAAGTAACATATACACCAGACACTTATTTAAAATAAAGTCTATTGGTGGGAGGGGTTGTAGACAATAAAGGAAGTGGTACTAGTTACCATTCACACACCCCAGCTAAAAATCATCCAGCCTAAAGAGAGGAAAGAGAAAACCTAAAAGCAACATCTTAGATGGTGTTGTGTCAGAGAGAAGGAGTCCTATTCCCTGCCCTTGCCCCAGTATGAGTCACAGTGAGGTGAGGTAAATCATAGAATCCACAGATAGTTTTGAGGGGGGTAAGTATGAGAATATAGATATGGTATGTCTTCAAGGTTAAAGCAGCAACAAGTCTTACAGAGTTCCACATCCAGGATGGCTCTGGAGTAATAGAGATGGCCACTTGTGTCCTTACAGTTGGGCCTGAGTGAGCCTTGCAGAGTGCATGTTATGGAGAGTAGCTGAATGTTTTCTCATGAGACAGAGCATCATGTGTATGGTAGAGAGAAGCATCTGATGTCAGATACCTTGTAGTTAAGATGAGGAAGATGATGTTAGCACCTATATGGAGGCCAACTAGGGAGCAGATAGGAGGACAAATGTTGATATATGACCAACTTTGCCTATCCGGTTGGATTATTTTGGCACTATTGTGGCTCCTAAACTTAGAAGAAATAAAAGAGAATAGGAGGAGAAATAGCACCTTTAATTGACTGAGAAAATCTTGTATTAAGATTATACTTATTTGTCTTTAAGAAGGTTTTGACACCTGGTAGAATTGTTATCCAAAATGAAAATTCAGTTGATACTGAAATAGAATAACATTCTTGGCCCACCCAAGATTATGAACTGAGACTCACGTTGCTACAAGTAGAAGTCAACTTTGTAATAAAATTAAGAGTCATCTGTAATTTTAGAGCAAAGCATGCTTGCTTTTTGTACCCTAAATGTAGTATGAATTTGAGAAATTTTCCAATAATAATACCCTGAATAAAACTTCTCAGTGCACAAGCTGACAATTGCTTAACATTAATATTTTCTCTTCCTCCAAGTTTAGATAATCCCAAGTAAAACTTAAGGTATTTCATACACATATACTTTAAATATACTTTTCTGAAAGGAATACAACAAGCTATTTTATTTTTTACTTGGGAGAGAAGAGGGGCTCTTATTTTCAATTTTGTACTTCTGTGTACAGTTTGATTTTTTCAACTATGTATACATAAAGCATGTGTTTAACTTTTTTTGTCAAAATTCAACTGGGCAATGAAATTATTAGTATTTTTTTCTTTAATTTTCTCTTTATTAACAATGAATGAAAGTTATTTTAAAATACCCAGTACGCTTATAAAGGAATATAAAAATGTGAAGCATTGTCTTGGTTGTTGATAGGGAAGGCAAACTATTTGAGCTACAATGCTGATTTTAAATATTCTAATCCCTGACAGAATAAGTGAAGAATGCTAGAATCTAGAAAATATTATAATATTTTCTCAAATACTCCAAAATAGTACAGACTCATTGGTATTAAGAATCTCTGAAAATACAAGTATCTTCTTTAAAAATTAAATCAGATTTAGACTAGGGGCCACGACTCAAAATAGTACAGATTCTGACTAAGGTTGAGAAGAGAAAAGGGAAATTCACATAGTACAGACTTAGCCAGGTTGAGAGATTTTAGAATATTTAAGAAGGATACTCTGACTCCTGGGCATCAAAGAGCAGACAAACAAAAGCTGGAGGTGAAATAGGGTTTTAGAAAAACAGATTAACACTGGATATATGAAAGTGAGCCAAAAATTCATTCCACCACCCCCCACGGGATTTGTGGTCTAATGAGGAATCAGAAACTAATCAAGCAAATAGATATTTAATTGCAATTTAGGATAAGTGTAATGAAGGAAAAATAGGGTATCATTAGAAAGGATATTGGAAGGGGGTTATATTAAATTGGGCAATCAGAGAATGTAGTCCTAAGGTGACACTTGAACTAAGATCTGAATGACTAGAAGTTATCAGCCTTGGTGAAGATCTGATTGCTGAATATTCCAGGCAGAAAGTATGAAGGTACTGAAATGGAAACAAACTTGAAATATATTGCAGTAGAAAGAAGATTGGTTTGACTGAAAGATAGTGCATAAAAAGTAGAGAGTGACAGATGATTTGGTCAGAGATGTAATAGAGGGGCCAAATCATGGAGAGTATTACAGGTTTGTCAACCATATAACTTATCATCTAAATCCAATCGTTTTTGTAAAAATTTCAGCTTTATTGAGGTAAAATTGATACATAAAATTGTAAGATATTTAAATGGTATATCATGGCGAATTTATGTACATATACATTGAGAAAGGATTCTCTCATCTAATTAACACATCCATCACCTTACCTATATATATAGTTTTTTCTTTGGTGAGAATATTTGAGTTCTACTGTCTAAGCTAATTTCATTAAAAAATATAGTGTAATCAACTATAGTCACCATGTTTTACATTAGCTCCTATGACCTTATTCAATTTATAGCTGAAAGTTTGTACCTTTTTATCAACCTCTCCCTACTTTTCCCTACCCAAGACCCTGGCAATCATTTTTCTAATCTCTGTTACTGATTGACTCTTTTTCCTCAGCATTATTGAGATATAACTGACATAGAGCACTGTGTAAATTTAAGGTGTACAACAAATCGATTTGATACATTAATTTTTTATTTTTTTCATGAGTCACGAAACTACTTTATTTTATTCTATTTATTTTTTTTACTTATGCTTAACTTTATTTCTTAGTAAAAGGAAAACTAAATCTTCAACTTGTCAACATTTCTTATTGAATATTCTCTCTCTTTTTTTAACATCTTTATTGGAGTATAATTGCTTTACAATGGTGTGTTAGTTTCTGCTTTATAGCAAAATGAATCACTTACACATATACATATGTTCCCATATCTCTTCCCTCTTGTGTGTCCCTCCCTCCCACCCTCCCTATCACAAACCTCTAGGTGGTCACAAACCACAAAGCTGATCTCCCTGTACTATGAGGCTGCTTCCCACTAGCTATCTATTTTAAGTTTGGAAGTGTATGTATGTCCATGCTCTAGTAGATCTGTGTCTTTATTCCCATATTATCACTAGGTTCTTCATGACCTTTTTTTAAATTATTTTTTCTGAGATTCCATATATATGTGTTAGCATACGCTATTTGGTTTTCTCTTTCTGACTTACTTCACTCTGTATGGCAGATTGTAGGTCCATCCACCTCACTACAAATAACTCAATTTCGTTTCTTTTTATGGCTGAGTAATATTCCATTGTATATATGTGCCATATCTTCTTTATCCATTCATTTGTTGATGGATACTTAGCTTGCTTCCATGTCCTGGCGACTGTAAAGAGAGCTGCAATAAACATTTTGGTACATGACTCTTTTTGAATTATGGTTTTCTCACGGTAAATCCCCAGCAGCAGGATTGCTGGGTCGTATGGTAGTTCTATTTGTAATTTTTTAAGGAACACCCATACTCTTCCCCATAGTGGCTGTATCAATTTACATTCCCATCAACAGTGCAAGAGTGTTCCCTTTTATCCACACCCTCTCCAGTGTTTATTGTTTCTAGATATTTTGATGATGGCCATTCTGACTGGTGTGAGATGATATCTCATTGTAGTTTTGCTTTGCATTTCTCTAATGATTAATGATGTTGAGCATTCTTTCATGTGTTTGTTGGCAATCGGTGTATCTTCTTTGGAGAAATGTCTATTTAGGTCTTCTGCCCATTTTTGGATTGAGTTGTTTGGTTTTCTGTTATTGAGCTGCACGAGCTGCTTGTAAATTTTGGAGATTAATCCTTTGTCAGTTGTTTCATTGGCAAATATATTCTCTCATTCTGAGGGTTGTCTTTTGGTCTTGTTTAGGGTTTCCTTTGCTGTGCAAAAGCTTTTAAGTTTCATTAAGTCCCATTTGTTTATTTTTGACTTTATTTCCATTTCTTTAGGACGTGGGTCAAAAAGGATCTTGCTGTGATTTATGTCATACAGTGTTCTGCAAAGGATTTCCTCTAAGAGGTTGAAACTTTATGCCCTTACATTTAGGTCTTTAATCCATTTTGAGTTTATTTTTGTGTATGGGGTTAGGGAGTGTTGTATTTTCATACTTTTACATGTACCAGTCCAGTTTTCCCAGAACCATATTTTGAAGACACTGTCTTTTGCCACTGTATATGCTGGCCTCCATTACCAACAATAAGGTAGCCATATATGCGTGGGTTTATCTCTGGGCTTTCCATAATGTTCCATTGATCTATATTTCTGTTTCTGTGCCAGTACCATACTGTGTTGATTACTGTAGCTTTGCAGTATAGTCTGAAGTCCAGGAGCCTGATTCCTCCAGCTCCGTTTTTCGTTCTCAAGATTGCTTTGGCTATTCGAGTTTTTTGTGTTGCCATACAAATTGTGAAATTTTTGTTCTAGTTCTGTGAAAAATGCCAGTGGTAGTTTGATAGGGATTGCATTGAATCTGTAGATTGCTTTGGGTAGTAGAGTCATTTTCACAATGTTGATTCTTCCAATACAAGAACATGGTATATTTCTCCATCTGCTTGTGAGTCCTTTAATATTTTTCATCAGTGTCTAATAATTTTCTGCATACAGTTCTTTTGTCTCCTTAGGGAGGTTTATTCCTAGATATTTTATTCTTTTTGTTGCAATGGCAAAAGGGAGTGTTTTCTTAATTTCACTTTCAGTTATTTCGGAATTAGTGTATAAGAATGCCATAGATTTTGGTGCATTAATTTTGTATCCTGCTACTTTACCAAATTCATTGATTAGCTCTAGTAATTTTCTGGTAGCATCTTTAGGATTCTCTATGTATAGTATCATGTCATCTGCAAACAGTGACAGCTTTACTTCTTCTTTTCCAATTTGGATTCCTTTTATTTCTCTGATTGCTGTGGCTAAAATTTCCAAAACTATGTTGAATAAGAGTGGTGAGAGTGAGCAACCTTGTCTTCTTCCTGATCTTAGTGGAAATGGTTTCAGATTTTCACCATTGAGGACGATGCTGGCTGTGGGTTTGTCATATATGGCCTTTATTATGTTGAGGAAAGTTCCCTCTATGCCTACTTTCTGTAGGGTTTTTATCATAAATGGGTGTTGAATTTTGTCAAAAGTTTTCTCTGCATCTATTGAGATGATCACATGGTTTTTCTCCTTCAATTTGTTAATATGGTGTATAACATTGATTGATTTGTGTATATTGAAGAATCCTTGCATTCCTGGAATAAACCCCACTTGATCATGGTTTATGATCCTTTTAATGTGCTGTTAGATTCTGTTTGCTAGTATTTTGGTGAGGATTTTTGCATCTATGTTCATCAGTGATATTGGCCTCTAGTTTTCTTTCTTTGTGACATTTTTGTCAGTTTTGGTATCAGTGTGATGGTGGCCTCACAGAACGAGTTTGGGAGTGTTCCTCCCTCTGCTCTATTCTGGAAGTGTTTGAGAAGGATAGGTTTTAGCTCTACTCTAAATGTTTGATAGAATTCGCCTGTGAAGCCATCTGGTCCTTGGCCTTTGTTTGCTGGAAGATTTTTAATCACAGTTTCAATTTCATTGCGTGTGATTGTTCTGTTCCTGTTTTCTATTTCCTCCTGGTTCATTCACAGCAGGCTGTGCATTTCTAAGAATTTGTCCATTTCTTCCTAGTTGTCCAGTTTATTGGCACAGAGTTGCTTCTAGTGATCTCTCATGATTCTATGTATTTCTGGAGTGTCAGTTGTTACTTCTCCTTTTTCATTTCTAATTCTATTGATTTGAGCCTCCTGCGTTTTCTCTTGATGAGTCTGGCTAACAGTTTGTCAATTTTGTTTATCTTCTTGAAGAACCAGCTTTTAGTTTTATTGATATTTGCTATCATTTCCTTCATTTATTTTTTATTTATTTCTGAGCTGATCTGTATGATTTCTTTCCTTCTGCTTACTTTGGGGTTTTTTTTGTTCTTCTTTCTCTAATTGCTTTAGGTGCAACGTTAGGATGTTTATTCGAGATGTTTCCTGTTTCTTAAGGAAGGATTGTATTGCTATAAACTTCTCTCTAAGAACTGTCTTTGCTGCATCCCGTAGGTTTTGGGTCATCATACCTCCACTGTTGTTTGTTTCTAGGTATTTTTTTGATTTCCTCTTTGATTTCTTCAGTGATCACTTCGTTGTTAACTAGTGTATTGCTTAGCCTCCATGTGTTTGTATTTTTTACACATCTTTTCCTGTAACTGATATCTAGTCTCATAGCATTGTGATCAGAAAAGATACTTCATATGATTTCAATTTTCTTAAATTTACCAAAGCTAGATTGGTGACCGAAGATATGATCTATCCTGGAGAATGTTCCATGAGCACTTGAGAAAAATGTGTATTCTGTTGTTTTTGGATGGAATGTCCTATAAATATCAATTAAGTCCATGTTGTTTAATATATCATTTAAAGCTTGTGTTTCCGTATTTATTTTCATTTTGGATGATCTGTCCATTGATGAAAGTGGGGTGTTAAATTCCCCTACTATGATCATGTTACTGTCGATTTCCACTTTTTTTTTAACATCTTTATTGGGGTATAATTGCTTTACAATGGTGTGTTAGTTTCTGCTTTATAACCGATTTCCACTTTTATGGCTGTTAGAATTTGCCTTATGTATTGAGGTGTTCCTATGTTGGGTGCATAAATATTTACAATTATTATATCTTCTTCTTGGATCGATCCCTTGATCATTATGTAGTGTCCTTCTTTGTCTCGTGTAATAGTTTTTATTTTAAAGTCTATTTTTTCTGATATGAGAATTTTTACTCCAGATTTCTTCTGATTTCCATTTGCATGGAATATCTTTTTCCATCCCCTCACTTTCAGTCTGTGTGTGTCCCTAGGTCTGAAGTAGGTCTCTTGTAGACAGCATATATATATGGGTCTTGTTTTTGTATCCATTCAGCCAGTCTGTGTCTTTTGGTGGGAGCATTTAATCTATTTACATTTAATGTAATTATCGATATATATGTTCCTAGTCCCATTTTCTTAATAGTTTTGGGTTTATTATTGTAGGTCTTTTATTTCTCTTGTGTTTCTTGCCTATAGAAGTTCCTTTAGCAGTTGTTGTAAAGCTGGTTTGGTGGTACTGAACTCTCTCAGCTTTTGCTTGTCTGTAAAGGTTTTAATTTCTTCATCAAATCTGTATGAGATCCTTGCTGGGTAGAGTAATCTTGGTTGTAGGTTTTTCTCCTTCATCACTTTAAATATGTCCTGCCACTGCCTCCTGGCTTGCAGAGTTTCTGCTGAAAGATCAGCTGTTAACCTTATGGGGATTCCTTGTGTGTTATTTGTTGTTTTTCTCTTGCTGCATTTAGTATGCTTTCTTTGTATTTAATTTTTGACAGTTTGATTCATATTTTTCTTGACATATTTCTCCTTGGATTTATCCTGTATGGGACTCTCTGTGCTTCCTGGACTTGATTAACTATTTCCTTTCCCTATTAGGGAAGTTTTCAACTATAATCTCTTCAAATATTTTCTCATTCCCTTTCTTTTTCTCTTCTTCTGGGACCCCTATAATTCGAATGTTGGTGTGTTAAATGTTGTTCCAGATGTCTCTGAGATGGTCCTCAGTTCTTTTCATTCTTCTTTCTTTATTCTGCTCTGCAGTATTTATTTCCACTATTTTATCTTCCAGGTCACTTATCCGTTCTTCTGCCTCAGTTATTCTGCTACTGATCCCATCTAGAATATTTTTAATTTCATTTATTGTGATGTTCATCATTGCTTGTTTCCCCTTTAGTTCTTCTAGGTCCTTGTTAAATGTTTCTTGCATTTTGTCTATTCTATTTCCAAGATTTTGGATCATATTTAGTATTATTATTCTGAATTCTTTTTCAGGTAGACTGCCTATTTTCTCTTTATTTGTTAGGTCTGGTGGGTTTTTACCTTGCTCCTTCATCTGCTGTGTGTTTTCCTGTCTTTTCATTTTGCTTATCTTACTGTGTTTGGGGTCTCATTTTTGCAGGCTGCACGTTCGTAGTTCCTGTTGTTTTTGTTGTCCCTCCCCAGTGGCTAAGGTTGGTTTAGTTGGTTGTGTAAGTTTCCTGGTGGAGGTGACTAGTGCCTGTGTTCTGGTGGCTGAGGCTGGATCTTGTCTTTCTGGTGGGCAGGTCCATGTCTGGTGCTGTGTTTTGGGGTCTCGATAGCCTTATGATTTTAGGCAGCCTGTCTGTTAATGGATGGGGCTGTGTTCCTCTCTTGCTAGTTGTTTGGCATAAGGTGTCCAGCACTGTAGCTTGCCACTCGTTGAGTGAAGCTGGGTCTTGGTGTTGATATGGAGATCTCTGTGAGATTTTCACCCTTTGATATTACATGGAGCTGGGAGGTCTCTTGTGGACCAGTGTCCTGAAGTTGCCTCTCCCACCCCAGTGGCACAACACTGATGCCTGGCTGGAGCACCAAGAGCGTGTCCTCCACATGGCTCAGAATAAAAGGGAGACAAAGTAGAAAGAAAGAGGATAAAATAAAATAAAATTTATTAAAATAAAAAATAATTATTAAGAAAAAAATGTTTTAAGTAAAAAAAAAATAAAATGATAAAAAACGAAAAATATACCAGATTGACAGAAACCTAGAACAAATTGTGAAAGCAAAGCTATACAGACAAAATCTCTCACAGAAATATACACACTCACAAAAAGAGGAAAATGGGAAAAAATAATATATCTTGCTCCCAAAGTCCACCTCCTCAACTTGGGGTGATTCATTTTCTATTCAGGTATTCCAGACCTGCAGGGTACATCAAGTTGATAGTGGACCTTTAATCCGCTCACTGCTTCTGAGGGTGCTGGGAGTAATTTCCCTTTCTCTTCTTTGTTTGCACAGCTCCTGGGGTTCAGCTTTGGATTTGGCCCCGCCTCTGCATGCAGGTCACCTGAGGGCGTCTCTTCTTCGGTCAGACAGGACAGGGTTAAAGGAGCAGCTGATTTGGAGACTCTGGCTCACTCAGGCCGGGTGGAGGGAGTGGTATGGATGCAGGGCGAGCTTGTGGCGGCAGAGGCCAGCGTGACGTTGCACCAGCCTGAGGCGCGCTGTGCATTCTCCCAGGGAAGTTGTCCCTGGATCACGGGACACTGGCAGTGGTGGGCTGAACAGGCTCCCGGGAGGGGAGGTGGGGATAGTGTCGTGTACTTGCACACAGACTTCTTGGTGGCTGCAGTAGCAGCCTTAGCATCTCATGCCCGTCTCTGGGGTCCACGCTGATAGCCGTGGCTCACGCCCATCTCTGGAGCTCCTTTAAGCAGCGCTCTTAATCCCCTCTCCCCATGCACCAGGAAACAAAGAGGCAGGAAAAAGTCTCTTGTCTCTTAGGCAGCTCCAGACTTTTCCCGGACTTCCTCCCGGGTAGCCGTGGTGCACTAACCCTTTTAGGCTGTGTTCGTGCACCAACCCGAGTCCTCTCCCCGTGTCTGACTGAAGCGCGAGCCTCAGCTCCCAGCCCCCACCCATCCCAGCAGGTGAGCAGACAAGCCTCTCGGGCTGGTGAGTGCTGGTAGGCACCGATCCTCTCTGCGGGAATCTGTACGCTTTGCCCTCCACAGCCTTGTTGCTGTGCTCTCCTCCATGGCTCTGAAGCTTCCCCTTCTGCTCCCGCAGTCTCTGCCCGCGAAGGGGCTTCTAGTGTGTGGAAACCTTTCCTCCTTCACAGCTCCCTCCCACTGGTGAAGGTCCCGTCCCTATTCTTTTTTCTCTGTTTTTTCTTTTTTCTTTTGCCCTACCCAGGTACATGGGGAGTTTCTTGCCTTTTGGGAGGTCTGAGGTCTTCTGCCAGCGTTCGGTGGGTGTTCTATAGGAGAAGTTCCACGTGTATATGTATTTCTGATGTATCTGTGGGGAGGAAGATGATCTCCACGTTTTACTCTTCCGCCATCTTCTCAAATCCCCCTGATATATTTATATACTGCAAAATGATTGCCACAATAACATTAGCTAACACCTCCAAACCGTCACATAATTACCATTTCTTTTTTGTTGTGAGAACATTTAAGATCAACTCTCTTAGCAACTTTCAAGTATATAATACAGTATTATTAGCTATATCCACCATGTTGTACATTAGATCCCCAGAATTTGTTAATCTTATAACTAGAAGTTTGTGTATTTTGACCAGTATCTCTCCATTTTCCTCAACCCCACCCCTGGTAACCACCACTCTACACAGTTTCTCTGTATTTGGCTTTTTTAGACTCCACATATAAGTAACATCATACAGTATTTGTCATTCTCTAACTTATTTCAGTTAACATAGTTTCCTCAAGGTCCATCCATGTTGTTGCAAGAGGCAGGATTTCTTTCTCTCATGTCTGAATAATATATATAATTCTATCTATTCACCTATTAACAGACACTTAGTTTTTTGTCATTTCTTGGCTATTGTAAATAATGCTGCAATGAACATGGAGATACAGATTTTTTTTCAAGATCCTATTTTCATTTCCTTTAAATATACACCCAGAAGTGGGATTGGTGGATCATATGGTAGTTCTATTTTTAATTTCCTGAGGAATCTCCATACTGTTTTCCATAATGGTTGCACCAGTTTAATTTCCCATCAACAGTGCACAAGTGTTTCCTTTTCTCCACATCTTTGCCAACACTTGTTATCTCTTGTCTTTTTGATGATAGCCATTCTAATAGGTGCCAGGAGATATCTCGTTGTGGTTTTGATTTGCATTTCCCTGATGATTAGTGATGTTGAACATCTTTTCATATACCTGTTGGTCGTCTGTATGTTTTCTTTTGGAAAATGCGTTTTCAGTTCCTCTGCCCACTTTTTAATCAGATTTTTTTAAATATTGAATTGTATGAGTCCTTTATACATTTTGGATATTAACCCCTTATCAGATATAGGCTTTGCAAATATTTCTCCCATTCTGTAGGTTGTCTTTTCATTTTGTTGATTGTTTCCTTTGCATATACCTTCTTTTTTCAAAATATTTATTTATTTATTTATTTACGTGGCTGTGTCAGGTCTTAGTTGTGGCACATGGCATCTTTAGTTGCAGCATGTGGGATCTTCAGTTGCAGCCTGTGGGATCTTTTTTAGTTGCATCATGTGGATTTCTCAGTGTGGCATGTGGACTCTTAGTTGTGGCATGCAGACTTCTTAGTTGCTGCATGCATGCAGGATCTAGTTCCCTGACCAGGGATTGAACCCAGGCCCTTTGCACTGGGAGCACGGAGTCTTACCCACTCGACCACCAGGGAGGTCTCCAAATGCTTTCTAGTTTGATGCAGTCCCACTTGTTATTTTTTGCTCTTTTTGCCTTTTCTTTGCTGTCAAATCTGAAAAAAAAAATCATTTCCAAGACCAGTATCAAGGATCTTACTCACTATGTAAACCCAAACACTTTTTTTTTTTTTTGCAGTACACGGGCCTCTCACTGTTGTGGCCTCTCCTGTTGCAGAGCACAGGCTCAGCAGCCATGGCTCACGGGACCAGCTGTTCCGCAGCATGTGGGATCTTCCCGGACCGGGGCACAAACCCGTGTCCCCTGCTTTGGAAGGTGGATTCTCAGCCACTGCGCCATCAGGGAAGCCCCCAAACAATTTTGAGAATGAAAGAGAAAACTATTACAATTATGTGGAACAACAGGCATAAACCAGGACTCTACTGGAAAAACTAGATATATGGCCATACTTATGTCATGATTGGAATTTAAATTTTATTCTAAATATGATGAGAAACAATGGAAAATTTTTAAGCAGAGAGATGATGTGATCTGATTTCCACATATTTGTCAAAATTTTCTTAATTCAATTAATATAAGTGGCATAAAAATTTATACATTTTGTTGGACCCTTGTTTGCAAAAAGTAGAGGTTACTTTAAGTAATTATTACTTTATTTTTAAGACATAGAAAATAAGAGAAGCATGTATTCTTAATCCCAGTGCCATGCCTCACACAATTTAGTCAAATACATATAGCTAGGCCTCATGGAAGAATAGAATACAGGCCTTAAATAGATGGGAATTTGGAGTTTGGTCAGTGTTTAAAACAGATCTAATTGCTAGGTTATCTTGTTAATTTCCCTCCTATTTTTAACAGCCATGTTTTATTGATCTTTTACTCTTTTGTTGCTACCAATCAACTACCTCACTTTATAATCTCTAAATCTTCTTGACTTCTACTTATTCAAAGTTTTTTCTTCTTCATGACTTTTATAGCTTCAATATTTCCACCTACTGCTTTCTTTCTGTCCTTCCACTTTTGCTCCCCCTACTAGATAACCAATACTCTTTCTGTATCATATTTAAACTCCTCTATAAAGATGACTTGGCTAGTTCATTTAAACACTATACCACAGGTGGACAAATTTTTTTTCTAAGAGATCAAATCGTATTCTGTAGGTCAGGCAATATATTGGTTGTCTTTCAGCCAGGTAACCATCTCTGTCTAAAAGCTGTGACATTGTGGGTGTTCAAAGACTTAGCCAATTCAATATAATATTATCAGCAATAGTTTAGAAATTAAGAAATGGTTTTCTCATATTCACAAGCTACTCTCACTCCAAGATAGTATAATTCAATCAGTGTATCTCTCTCACTAAACAGTTACTCCCCACTGAATGAAAATAAATTTTCTCCCTTCTCATATTATTCATTCAGTCAGTCATACATTTTCCCAGTGCCTTTTGGTATATATCTGAAGGTATTTCTGCATTCATTGGAGATTTAAAATAAGTCATTTTTATATTAATAAACAGCCCCCAAATCTGTATCTTACATCAAATGTTTATTCCTCCCTCACATTTTATACAGCTATGGGCCAGCCATAGCTTTGTTCCATATGCCTTCATTCAGTACCCAGACAAAAGGAATAGCCCCGATCTGTGACATGTTCTAGAACATGATATGCTTGTGGCAAAGGGGAAAGAACAATAATCTGGCAGACGGCACTTAAAGTTTCTGCTCAGAAGTCAAATTGACTCATATTCGATTGGGCACAGCAAATCATATGGCCAAGCTTAATGTCAATGTGTTGGGAAATGAGGCCATAGGAAGCACTGTAAGTCAAATGTCAACAATTAGGAATGTATGAACTCTCTTACTGGAAAGAAAAGTAAATAGATTGAACAGATGAGAAAATATATTCTCTATTACATTCCACCCTCTTAGTCACAAATATTCACTTTCCTTCTTCCTGAATGTAAATAAACTCACTCTTTCCCAAGAAGGCATTCAAAAATCTCACCAAATCATGGCATCAAAATGAAAGTTTGAGATTTTGAAATGGTCTCTACATCAGGTTTTTTTCTAAATTCAAGAAGTAGAATTAAAGACAAGTTTCACAGTCTTCCAAACACCTAACATACAATGATGAATCAGTGACACTCACATCTCAAAGTGAAAACACATAAACTGTAGTAACTCACTGGACAGTAGGAATTGTAAAACCTGCTGGAAAAATGACTGTAGATAAGAATTGTTTCTTGATTACACTCCAGTTTCACTTTTTGGGAGGAGCTTTGCAGTCAAGTTTTCTCCATCGCTTAGTTCTACCCTATGGAAAGTAATTCCTTTTCCATGATTCTCCTTAGCCACATCTGAAGAGAACATGGAAAATATGTTCTCCTATTTCACTCTAGTCAGTTTAATATGCCAATAGCTACATGCACAATTCTTTTCAAATTATGCCCCTTTATTAGACTTACAGGTAATTTGAATTTATTACACTTTAGTGAAACCACTCTCTTAGTCTGTTTTCCCTGAGCTATTTAATACAATTTAAAGGATTTACTGAGAATCACCTAAATCTGTTCAGAGGTTTTTAACAAAACATGTGACCATGCCTGTCCTTGATTTGGTCCTTGATAGAAGCTGAATCTTAACTGTCTTAATTGGCTTTTCTTGCTCAAAGCATTTCTTATTAATTTTTTTCATTTTCCAGTTTGATATTAGGAGCAGTTGTACCTTTCTCTCTTTTTGCTTTCTGCTTGTAAAGTACCTGGTTGTTTTTTTGCTTGTTTGTTTGTTATTTTTATTAATTCTTTCTTATAATACCTTGTCAAATTATAGCACCAAACAATCAAATAATGAATCCAACATTCTGTTTTCCACTTCTTCATCTAAAACAGGTTTATTAGATAATTATTTGCCTTCCAAGTTATCACAGTTATCACTTTTTTCTTTTTTTTCTTTCTTTCTTTTTTTTTTTTTTTTTTGTGGTACCCGGGCCTCTCACTGTTGTGGCCTCTCCTGTTGCGGAGCACAGGCTCCGGACGCACAGGCCCAGCAGCCATGGTTCACGGGCCCAGCCGCTCCGTGGCACGTGGGATCCTTCTGGACCGGGGCACAAACCCGTATCCCCTGCATCGGCAGGCGGACTCTCAACCACTGCGCCACCAGGGAAGCCCACATGTGACACTTTTATAAAAATATTTGTCATTGCATATATGAGCTGTTATTTTTCCAGTCTCTGAAGATAATTTCCTTTCTACCCATGACTTGATCCCCAAAACAATGACATATATATTAAGTGTTTTGTGATGTTAGCACCTTAAATATTAATATATATATTAGTCAGCTTTGCTGTGGTAACAAACAACACTAACTTCCCAGGAGCTTATCACAACAGAAGTTAATTTTTGTTCACATTTTATGTTAGTTGTAGGTCAGCTGTAACTCTGACTCCCATTTCTTTTTTCCATCACTCAGTCTGCCTGATAAGCCCCTATCTGGAAAATGCTTTGATAACATGTCATTATGGCAAATGGAAAAAAAAAACTGATCTGGCAAAAACATTCAATGGCTTTAAAAGCAACTAGTTATACATCATGTCTGCTCACATTTCTTGGTCAAACATCAACAAGGTGAGTAAATAGACTCCTCCCTCAGGAGGCATTGCAATACCCATGGCAATAAACATAGATCCTATAGATACTCTTATAAGAAGAAAGAGTATATAGCTCAGAATGATAAAATCTACTATGACTTGTTAGAAAAGCTAGATATTTTTAATACAAAGAAGAGAAGAGTGAGTCAACATCCACTTTAAAATTACTTCTATCTTCTTAAAGGTCTTTACTAAACTCTCATTTTGAACACAAAGGAGTATCAATAGATGTGAGCATGCCTTTCTGGATTTTAGAAGATTTTGGATAAACTCAAAAGACTACTGAGACCAATTGTCAACTTTTTGTCCCTATTGATGAAAACATATAATATTGAAATTCTGGGTAGAGAATACAGATGCTTTTCTTCATTAACTTAAAGTAATTGGAAAATAGTAACAATACGATTCTAGAAGACTAGATAGTGAGATGGAGGAGGGGGAGTGTAAAGGAGACAGATAAATGAAAGTAACTGTATTGCAGAGAGTGAAACTGACATTCTGATCCTAGGGAAGGGAATTGACTATTATTGCTTACGTTACTCTATGCTAGCTACTGTACTTGGAGTTTTGTATAATGTTTTTATCAATTGTCAAAATAATGTATAATTACTTCCAGTTTGTCAATCAGGAAGTCATGATTGAAAAGTATAATTTGTACAGTTTTGGAGCTAAGTTTCAAACCAAGGCCTGTCTCTTCTTCCTATTTCTCCTGCTGAATATCTCAAGCATATTTTCATTGTGGCAATACTTGTGCTTTTATGGATAGGGAAAGAAGTTTCTTCGACATTCCTGGTGATCTTGAGCCACACTTGCCTTAATAATTTCCTCAATCTACTGTATGGCAATCACCTCAGCACTATAAAAGAGCTCTGATTTAGAGATATCTTTCAAACCAGTAAGAGGGATTTACTGTGAAGACTAACAAGGGAGTTAACAGCTTTCAGTTCAGTTTAGCAAATATTGTATTAAGTATGTACTATGTTCTATTTACTGATGAAATGAGTAAGATATAGTCTCTGATCTCAAATTATTTAGAGACTTTGGAACCGGAAGCAAGAGAATTCTTCTGGATATGCTGGTAAACTTCCTAATAGTTACATAAAGATAACAAAACTTACTAGCACACTGACTCATAATGGAAGCCTATTGAGTTAATGTCCAGAACTCAACCACCACTTCTACTCAAAGAAGTATACAACCATTTTAAACTTTACCAGAACCTAGGGAGTGAATTAAGAAGTCTACAAAAGACATGAAAAAGATAACCTCACATTATTTATGTTTCAATAAAAAGGAAATTTAGTAATATATAAATCTCCCTACTTATGAACAAGTTAAGTTTTAAGGAATTGTAAGTTCATTTAAGTCCAATATGATATCATACAAGGGAGTGCTTACACTAGTTATCAATTGCAGACATGGTTGACATACTTTTGTTCTAATGTTCACTTTTTCTTTAAAACATTTCAGGCTAAAATATTAAAAATAGAGAAATTTCTGTATCAAATGAAAAACTGTTAAATAAAAAAAAGCAGAAATCACAAAATTACTGTGTATAATTATTTTATAACAACGAAAACCATTTTAAACATTTGTTGTAATAACAACAAAAAACTTTTAAAAATTAAAAGAAATTGCTGTGCTTGTTTCAGAACAATGGGTTCTGAAACTTTAGGTACTAGATTATTAGGTATTAAAAAAAAATGAGGAAGCTGTAATATGATGGTGAACCTGTCTGAAAAGAGAAACTGAAGGAGGCCATAGGGAGTATGTGGTGGCTGGTGGAAATTTCTCAAACCTGAAGAGAGGACAAAAATAAATAAATAAATAAAACAATTGGGTGAAGTAATCAGAAAGATAATATGAGGAGGAATTGAGTAAGTGTGGTCCTGACCTAATATCTTGCAGTTAATTGATGATATTTTGGCACAAGCATAAATTCCTGGAAATGTAAGAGTGATATGATTCATTTAATTGATCTAAATTCAGCGTTCGGAATGATTTAGTCAATGGTTTTAGTCATTCCATTTCTCTATGGGCCATACAGAGTATAACTCTAAAGAACCAGTAACTTAGACACTATAAGGAAACTACTTATTTATAGTCACACCTAAACTACTTGTGTAAGTCTTAGAGACCCTACAAGTTACTATCCTGAGCAAAACTGTGATTCATTTAATTATAAGACTATGTAGATTGAACTTTGAGGTTTAGTCAATCACTAAGACCAAAAAAGAGAATTCTCAGAATGGCTCATGGTAGCCACTGATAAAAATACATAATCTACTTGTTTACATCTTGACTATCACATATATAATAAATGATATTTATGAACATCACATTATAAAATAGTTATCTCTTCCTTGGCTTTCATGTTAACATACTTTCCTGATCTTCCTTGTTCGTTTATGGCTATTCCTTTAAGTTTCATTGTTGACTCAAGCATTGCTATTTAGTCACTAAATGCTGGCATTCATTAAGTAAATTTATGTACATTACTTCTCACTCTATATTTTTTCCCATGGAAATCACATCCATTCTATTTGCATCAATGATCATTCATGACTCCCAAAATCATATCTCTAGCTCAGAACTCTCTTCTGATACTCCAGACCTTATAATTCAACTACCTTTTTAGCACTTACATTTGGATAACTAAAAAGGACCTGAAACTCAAAAGGCTCCAGATTTTACTCATAAGCAAACCACCATCTGCCTGGGGAGCACAGGAACAGATCCTCTCCAAATGTTCCCTCCCTAATAAATAGCACTGCTATTCATCCAGATTAAAACCTAGCACTAATTCTTGACATTTTCTTCCTCCTCACTTCCCATATATAATCCAGCAATAAATGGTACTGATTTCATTTCTGGTCTCTCATATCTATCCATTTTCTTTTCAATATCCACTGTCTTTATTTGAAGCAACCACAAAGAGATTTTTATCCTTTTCTAAGCTAATTCAGGTTCTGAAGCTAGCTAGAGTAATCTTTTCAAAATGCAAACCTGTTCATGTCACCACCGCCCATTATCATGCTCCTTTAAATATTTCAGTACTTTAAAGCCCTTAAATAGTATTTTAAATATTATCCCATTAGGACAATTACTAAAATCTATAACATGATCTAACAAAATTTGAATGTTCTGACCTCTGCCTATCTTTCCATCTTCATCTTGAACTGTAATCACCTTCATTAAATATTTTAGCCACACTCACTTTCTTTCAGTTCTTCAAAGTCACCACACTCCTTCTTGTTAATGGAATTTTTGTATAATGTTCCCCTTGCATGGAGGACTTTTAGTCTTTCCTGACATACTCCAAGATTATTTAACTATTCCTTCTTATGATCTCAGTTCAAAAATTACTTACTCAGGAAAGCCCTCTCTGATCACTTGATCTACTAGACATCCTATTGTTATACACTCACCATGCACTGTGTATTATTTATCTCTAGAAGTTATCGGAGTTGTAATTTAATAGTTATTTGATTGATATCAGAATTCTTTATTAACCTCTAAATTTCAAGACACGTGAATTATTTTTTTCTGTTTTGTCCACAGCTGTATCCCAGTTGCATAGGATAGTGCCTGGCAACACACTAAGCATTCAGTACCAATCTGTTGAAAAAATGATTGAAAAAAGTAGATGTGATACTAAAGAGTTTCAGATTTATAATACAAAATTCTTTATTTTGTTTTTCTAAAAGCTTGTAACAATTTTCCTTTTTAAAATGGCTATAAGGGTATATCTATAAAACTTTAACATCATTAAACAAATCAAGCATTGAACACATCTTGCTTTTCTAGTCATTCTACTTCTATATGGGCAATAAAAAGTATGACTCTAATGTACCAGTAACATAGTTATTCCTTTATAGTCACACCTGAACTCCTTGTAAGTGACAGAGACCCACATCCTATTTTGCCCTATCACCACCAGAAAGCACTATTCCTTACACATTCTTATCATCTTTAAGACCCATTATTATGGGGGGGAAAAAAGACAAGCTTTTAAATTGTCTTTGTTGTCATTTCAACAGCTTTAAGAAAATGACTATGGTGGTGGTTCCCAATCATAGTCTTCTATAAAAAAAAATCTAACACTTATTTTTAAAAAATAAGGAAGACTTTATTCAAAACAATTGCAATAGTGGTCAAGACTACTGCAATGGAGGAGAGAGATTGAACTCAACTTCAAATATGGCAGAAACAGCTGGAAATTTATAGCTAAAGAACAGAATGAGGGGATCAGTGGATGGAAAATTACTAAAGAGAACTAGATTAGATACCAAGGAGAGAGATTCTTCCTAAACTGACCTAATAAAATTCTCACTAAAAGAATGCCAAGGGCTTAGATATTAAGGATGGGGCTGTTGAAGAATTTGATCAAATATCAAGTGGTGGTAAGATTCTCACTAACTGACTTCACAGAATTCTCTGCTAAAACTGGGCTGAGCCAGTCAAGATCAAGACCTAGTTGAGAAGAGGGCTTAGAGGAGCCTGAATAAAGATTGGTGACTAAAGACTGGTCAAGAATGGAGTCTTTATCACTTCTCATAACAAAGTTTCAACTCACATATTCAAATATCAATCCATACTAATTAATTGCATTACATTCATCTAATATTATGAAAACTTGCAATCTTAGGAAAAGTACCTGAATGGACCTGAATATCCTGTTTCCAGTTTAAGAATCCATTTTTAATTTTTAGCCTTAAAATGTTTAATCATCCCCTCATATGAAGGACAATAAAATAATCAAAAATGAAGCTAATAAAAGAATACATTAGAGCAAGATCAATCATCTCTTGGAGGATATGGTCAGAGGCAAGTCATGCTATGTGAATTTAAAAATCTCCCAACATAATGACTGAATGGGTTGTTTCTTCCTGTGATTATACCATTTTTTGCATCATATATTTGTCTATGCAATTAGATGCATGCAAGTTCAATTTTGATATGCGTGTGTGTGTGTGTGTGTGTGTGTGTGTGAATTATATCTTTTATGTAGTATCTCCACCAAATAATTTTGGCTCTAAAGTCTATAAACATATACTGTTTGATATTAAAATAAATGCACACACTTCTATTTTGTTTATATTATATATATATATATATTTGATATGTTATGTATATATATTCCTTTCTTTTACTTTTAATTCTTCTTTAGTCTCTTGTTTATTATGTGTCACTTGAACAACATACAGCTGGATCTTGTTTTCTTATATTTTATTTTTAACCAGACTAACAAAGTTTGTCTTTTTTTTTGTTTGTTTTGTTTTTCTGCGGTACGTGGGCTTCTCACTGTTGTGGCCTCTCCTGCTGCGGAGCACAGGCTCCGGACCCGCAGGTTCCAGATGCGCAGGCTCAGCGGCCATGGCTCACGGGCCCAGCCGCTCCACAGCATGCAGGACCCTCCCGGACCGGGGCACGAACCCGTGTCCCCTGCATCGGCAGGCGGACTCTCAACCACTGCGCCACCAGGGAAGCCCAAAGTTTGTCTTTTAATTTGAATATCTGGACCACTTACACTTACTTGAATTACTGGTATATTTTTATTTATTTTGATGATCTGATTTTGTGTTTCCTATTTGTCCTGAGATATTTTTGCTTACAATCCTTTCTTTTCTTCATTTAGATGATTTGTAATTTTAATTTTCTTTCTAATATTTTAAAAAACTTATTCACTGTGATTTTTATTTTTTAAGCATTACCACAAAAAATCCTAATGTAGCTCCTTAAATTAGTTTTTTTAAATATCTTTTATATATTTTTAATTGAGGTATATTTGATTTATTATATTATGTTAGTTTCAGATGTATGGCATAGTGGTTCAGTATTTTTGCAGGTTATACTCAATTATAGGTTATTACAAGGTAATGGCTATAATCCCCTCTGTATAGAGTATGTCCTTGTTGCTTATCTATTTTATATATGGTAGTTTATTACATATGATAGAGTTATCCCATACACCTAACTTGTCCCTCCTGCCTTCCATTTCCTCTTTGGTAATCACAAATTTGCTTTCTATACCTGTGAGTCTGTTTCTGTTTTGCATATACATTCATTTCTATTATTTATACAAGTGATATCATGCAGTATTTGTCTTTTTCTGTCTGACTTATTTCAATAAGCATAATATTCTCTAGGTCCACCCATTTTGCTGCAAATGGCAGTATTTCATTCTTTCTATACATCTGAGTAATATTTCATCGTGTGTGTGTATGTATATATATATATATATATATATATATATATATATATACATATATACCACATTTCTTAATGCAGTTTACTATTGATGGGCACTTGGGCTGCTTCCATGTCTTGGCTATTCTAAATACTGCTGCTATGAACATTGGGGTGCATTAATCTTTTCGAATTAGTGTCTCAATTTTTTTCTGGTTATATACCCAGGAGTGGAATTGCTGAATCATATGGTAACTTCTAGTTTTAGTTTTAGTTTTCTGAGGAACCTTCATACTGTTTTCCATAGTGGCTGCACCAATTTACATTCCCACCAACAGTGTTCAAGGGTTTCCTTTTCTCCACATCCTCTCCAACATTTGTTATTCATAGACTTTTTGATGATAGCAATTCTGATAGGTGTGACGTGATACCTCACTTTTGTTTTGATCTGCATTTCTCTAATATTGGGTTGGCCAAAAAGTTCATTCGTTTTTTTCTATAGATGGCTCTAGTAGCACTTAGTTGTCTGTAACTTCATTCGAAACAATTTTGTTAGATTGTATGTGACCGCTGTCCTAGCATGCATTTACAAAAAGACATCAAAATTGCTGAATTTTTGTATAGCCTTTTAATACTGAAGATGGAAGAAAAAAACATTTTTGGCATATTATGCTTTATTATTTAACGAAAGGTTAAAAATGCAAATGAAATGCACAAAAAGATTTGTGCAGTGTATGGAGGAAGTGCTGTGACTGATCGAAAGTGGCAAAAGTGGTTTGTGAAGTTTCGTGCTGGAGATTTCCCGCTGGACGATGCTCCACGGTCAGGTAGACCAGTTGAAGTTGATAGCGATCAAATCGAAACAATAATTGAGAAAAATCTACGTTATACTACACGAGGGATAGCCAACATACTCAAAATATCCAAATCAAGCATTGAAAATCATTTGCACCAGCTTGGTTATGTGAATTGCATTGATATTTGGGTTCCATCTAAGTTAAGCGAAAAAAAACGTGTTGACCATATTTCCGCATGAGATTCTCTACTGAAACATAATGAAAACGTGCCGTTTTTAAAACAAATTGTGACAGGCAATGAAAAGTGGATACTGTACAACAATGTGGAATGGAAGAGATCATGGGGCACGTGAAATGAACCACCAACAACCACACCAAAGGCTGGTCTTCATCCAAAGAAGGTGATGTTGTGTATATGGTGGGATTAGAAGGGAGTGCTCTATTATGAGCTCCTTCCAGAAAACCAAAGGATTAATTCCAACAAGTACTGCTCCCAATTAGACCAACTGAAACTACACTTGATGAGAAGCATCCAGAATTAGTCAAAAGAAAATGCATAATCTTCCATCAGGATAACACAAGACCACATGTTTCTTTGATGACCAGGCAAAAGTTGTTACAGCTTGGCTGGGAAGTTCTGATTCATCTGCTGTATTCACCAGACATTGTAGCTTCGGATTTCCATTTATTTAGGTCTTTACAAAACCTCTTAATGGAAAAATTTTCAATTCCCTGGAAGACTGTAAAAGGCACCTGGAAGAGTTCTTTGCTCAAAAAGATAAAAAGTTTTGGGAAGATGGAATTATGAAGTTGCCTGAAAAATGGCAGAAGGTAGTGGAACAAAAGGGTGACTACATTGTTCAATAAAGTTCTTGGTGAAAATTAAAAATGTGTCTTTTATTTTTACTTAAAAAGCCAAAGGAACTTTTTCCCCACCCAATAATTGATGATGTTGAGCATTTTCTCATGTGTCTGTTAGCCATTTGAATGTCTTCTTTGGAAAAATGTCTTCTGCCCATTTATTGATGAGTTGTTTTATTTTTGATATTGAGTTCTATGAGTTGTTTGTATATTTTGGATATTAACCCCTTGCTGCTCACATCATTTGCAAATATTTTCTTTCATTCCCTAGGTTGTGTTTTTGTTTTGTCAGTAGTTTTTTTTGCTGTGCAAAAGTTTTTAAATTTAATTACGCCCCATTTGTTTATTTTTAACTTTATTTCTTTTGCCTTAGAAGACTGATTCAAGACAATATTGCTATGACATGTCAAAGAGTGTTCTGCCTGTATTCTTTTCTAGGAGTTTTATGGTTTCCATTCTTACATTTAGGTCATTCAACCATTTTGAGATTATTTTTGTATATGGTGTGAGGGAATATGCTTATCTCATTGTTTTACCTGTGACTGTCCAGTTTTCCCAGCACTACCTGTTGAAGTGACTGTCTTTTTTCCATTATATATTTCTTCCTCCTTTGTCGTAGACTAATTGACCATGGGTGCATGGGTTTATTTCTGGGCTCTCTATTCTGTTTCACTGATCTCTGTGTCTGGTTTTGTGCCAGTACCATGTTGTTTTGATTACTATAGCTTTGTAGCATAGACTGAAGTCAGGGAGCATGATATCTCCAGGACTGTTCTTTTTTATCAAGATTCCTTTGACAATTCAGAGTCTTTTGTGGTTCCATGTGAATTAGAGGATTATATGTTCTAGTACTTTTTAAAATGTCATGAGGGCTGGGAAGATGGCGGAAGAGTAAGACGTGGAGATCACCTTCCACCCCACAGATACACAAGAAATACATCTACACGTGGAACAACTCCTACAGAACACCTACTGAACGCTGACAGAAGACCTCAGACCTCCCAAACGGCAAGAAATTCCCCACATACCTGGGTAGGGCAAAAGAAAAAAAGAAGAAACAGAGACAAAAGAATACGAACAGCACCTGCACCAGTGGGAGGGAGCTGTGAAGGAGGAAACGTTTCTACACACTAGGAAGTCCCTTCGTGGGCTGAGACTGCAGGAGGCAGAGGGGGGAACTTCGGAGCCACAGAGGAGAGAACAGCAACAGGGGTGCGGAGGGCAAACTGGGGAGATTCCTGCACGGAGGATCTGTGCCGACCAGCACTCACCAGCCCGAGAGGCTTGTCTGCTCACCCACTGGGGCGGGTGGGGCTGCGAGCTGAGGCTCGGGTTTCTGTCAGAGCGCAGGGAGAGGACTGGGTTTGGTGGCTTGAACATAGCCTGAAGGGGTTAGTGCACCACAGCTAGCCGGGAGGGAGTCCGGGGAAAAGTCTTCACCTGCCAAAGAGGCAAGAGACTTTTTCTTCCCTCTTTGTTTCCTGGTGCACAAGGAGAGGGGTTTAAGAGCGCTGCTTAAAGGAACTCCAGAGACGGGCGCGAGCCATGGCTAAAAGCGCGAACCCCAGAGACGGGCGCGAGCCGCAGCTAAAAGCGCGGACCCAAGAGACGGGCGCGAGCTGTGGCTAAAAGCGCAGACCCCAGGGATGGGCGTGAGCTGTGGCTAAAAGCGCGGATACCAGAGATGGGCGCGAGCTGCAGCTAAAAGCACGGACCCCAGAGACAGGCAGGAGATGTTAAGGCTGCTGCTGCCACAACCAAGGGTCCTGTGTGCGAGCACAGGCCACTATCCACACCCCTCTTCCGGGGAGCCTGTGCAGCCCGCCACTGCCAGGTTCCTGGGATCCAGGGACAACTTCCCCGGGAGAACGCACAGTGGGCCTCAGGCTGGTGTAACATCATGCCGGCCTCTGCCGCCGCAGGGCCGCCCCACACCCCGTGCCCTCCTTCCCCCCAGCCTGACTGCACCAGAGCCCCCGAATCAGCGGCTTCTTTAACCCTGTCCTGTCTGAGCAAAAAGGAGACGCCCTCCAGCGACCTACACGCAGAGGAAGGGCCAAATCCTAAGCTGAGCCCCTGTGAGTTGTGAGAACAAAGAAGAGAAAAGGAAATCTCTCCCAGCAGCCTCAGAAACAGCGGATTAAAGTTCCACAATCAACTTGATGTACCCTGCATTTGTGGAATACATGAATGGACAACAAATCATCCCAAATTGAGGAGGTGGACTTCGAGAGCAAGATCTATGATTTTTTCCCCTTTTCCTCTTTTTGTGAATGTGTATGTGTATGCTTCTGTGTGAGATCTTGTCTGTATAGCTTTGCTTCCACCATTTGTCCTAGGGTTCTGTCCTTCCATTGTTTGTTTTTTAAATTTTTGTCTTAATAATTAATTTCAATTTTAATAACTTTATTATACTTTACTTTCTTTCTTTCTTTCTTTCTTTCTTTCTTTCTTTCTTTCTTTCTTTCTTTCTTTCTTTCCTTCCTTCCTTCCTTCCTACCCTCCTTTAGACAACAAATCATCCCAAATTGAGGAGGTGGACTTCGAGAGCAAGATCTATAATTTTTTCCCCTTTACCTCTTTTTGTGAGAGTGTATGTGTATGCTACTGTGTAAGATTTTATCTGTATAGCTTTGCTTCCAACATTTGTCCTAAGGTTCTATCCGTGCCTTTTCTTTTTTTTTTTTTAATAAATAATTATTTTTTAATTCAATAACATTATTATACTTTACTTTACTGTATCTTCTTTCTTTCTGTCTTTTTCCTTCCTTCTCTCCTTCCTTTCTTCCTTCCTCCCTCCCTCCCTCACTCCTTTCTTTCCTTCTTGCCTTCTTTCATTCTTTTCTTCTTTCTTTCTTTCTTTCTTTCTTTCTTTCTTTCTTTCTTCCTTCCCTCCTTTCTTTCTTTCTTTCTTTCCTTCTTTCTTTCTTTCTTTCTTTCTTTCTTTCTTTCTTTCTTTCTTTCTTTCTTTCTTTCTTTCTTTTTCTTTCTTTCTTTCTTTCTTTCTTTCTTTCATTCTTTCTTTCTTTCTTTCTTTCTTTTTCTTTCTTTCTTTCTTTCTTTCTTTCTTTCTTCCTTCCTTCCTTCCTTCCATCATACTTCTACTAATTGTCTCTACTTTTTCTCCCCTTTATTCTGAGCCATGTGGATGAAAGGCTCTTGGTGCTCCAGCCAGGAGTCAGGGCTCTACCTCAGAGGTGGGAGAGCCAACTTCAGGACACTGGTCAACAAGAGACCTCCCAGCTCCACATAATATCAAATGGCAAAAATCTCCCAGAGACCTCCATCTTAACACCAGCACCCAGGTTCACTCAACGACCAGCAAGCTACAGTGCTGGACAACCTATGCCAAACAACTAGCAAAACAGGAACACAACCCCATCCATTAGCAGAGAGGATGCTTAAAATCATAATAAGCCCACAGACACCCCAAAACACACCACCAGATGTGGACCTGCCCACTAGAGAGACAAGATCCAGCCTCACCGACCAGAACACAGGCACTAGTCCCCTCCACCAGGAAGCGTACACAAACCACTGAACCAACATTAGCCACTGGAGACAGGAATCAAAAACAATGGGAACTACGAACTTGCAGCCTGCAAAAAGGAGAACCCAAACACAGTAAGATAAGCAAAATGAGAAGACTAAAAAACACACCGCAGATGAAGGAGCAAGATAAAAAGGCACCAGACCTAACAAATGAAGAAGAAATAGGCAGTCTACCTGAAAAATAATTCAGAATAATGATAGTAAGGATGATCCAAAATCTTGGAAATAGAATGGACAAAATGCAAGAAACACTTAACAAGGACCTAGAAGAAATAAAGACGAAACAAGCAATGATGAACAACACAATAAATGAAATTAAAAGTACTCTGGATGGGATCAATAGCAGAATAACTGAGGCAGAAGAATGGATAAGTGACCTGGAAGATAAAATAATGGAAATAACTACTGCAGAGCAGAGTAAAGAAAAAAGCATGAAAAGAACTGAGGACAGTCTCAGAGACCTCTGGGACAACAACTAAATGCACCAAACTTTCCAGTAGAAGAGAAAAAGAAAGGGACTGAGAAAATATTATTTGAAGAGATTATAGTTGAAAATTTCCCTAATATGGGAAAGGAAATAGTTAAACAAGTCCAGGAAGCACAGAGAGTCCCATACAGGATAAATCCAAGGAGAAATATGCCAAAACACATATTAATCAAATTGTCAAAAATTAAATACAAAGAAAGCATATTAAAAGCAGCAAGGGAAAAACAACAAATAACATACAAGGGAATCCCCATAAGGTTAAGAGCTGATCTCTCAGCAGAAACCTTGCAAGCCAGAAGGGAGTGGCAGGACATACTGAAAGTGATGAAGGAGAAAAACCTGCAACCAAGATTACTCTACCCAGCAAGGATCTCATTGAGATTTGATGGAGAAATTAAAATATTTACAGACAAGAAAAAGCTGAAAGAGTTCAACACCACCAAACCAGCTTTACAACAAAAGCTAAAGGAACTTCTCTAGACAAGAAACACAAGAGAAGGAAAAGACGTATAATAACGAACCCAAAAGAATTTAGAAAATGGGAATAGGAACATACATATCGATAATTACCTTAAATGTAAATGGACTAAATACTCCCACCAAAAGACACAGATTGGCTGAATGGATACAAAAACAAGACCCTTATATATGCTGTCTACAAGAGACCCACTTCAGACATAGACACATACAGACTGAAAGTAAGGGGATGGAAAAAGATATTCCATGCAAATGAAAAGCAAAAGAAAGCTGGAGTAGCAATTCTCATATCAGACAAAATAGACTTTAAAATAAAGACTATTACAAGAGACAAAGAAGGACACTACATAATGATCAAGGGATCGATCCAAGAAGAAGATATAACAATTGTAAATATTTATGCACCCAACATAGGAGCACCACAATACATAAGGCAAATACTAACAGCCATAAAAAGGGAAATTGACAGTAACACATTCATAATAGGGGACTTTAACTCCCCACTTTCACCCATAGAGAGATCATCCAAAATGAAAATAAATAAGGAAACACAAGCTTTAAGTGATACATTAAAAAAGATGGACTTAATTGATATCTATAGGACACTCCATCCAAAAACAACAGAATACACATTTTTCTCAAGTGCTCATGGAACATTCTCCAGGATAGATCATATCTTGCATCACAATTCAAGCCTTGGTAAATATAGGAAAATTGAAATTGTATCAAGTATCTTTTCTGACCACAACGCCATGAGACTAGATATCATTTACAGAAAAATATCTGTAAAAAATACAAACACATGGAGGCTAAACAATACACTACTTAATAATGAAGTGATCACTGAAGAAATCAAAGAGGAAATAAAAAAATACCTAGAAACAAATGACAGTGGAGACACAACGACCGAAAACATATGGGATGCAGCAAAAGCAGTTCTAAGGGGAAAGTTTATAGCAATACAAGCCCACCTTAAGAAGCAGGAAACGTCTCGAATAAATAACCTAAACTTGTACCTCAAGCAATTAGAGAAAGAACAAAAATATCCCAAAGCTAGCAGAAGGAAAGAAATCATAAAAATCAGATCAAATAAATTACAAAGAAATGAAGGAAACAATAGCAAAGATCAATAAAACTAAAAGCTGGTTCTTTGAGAAGATAAACAAAATAGATAAACCATGAGCCAGACACATCAAGAAAAAAAGGGAGAAGACTCAAATCAATAGAATTAGAAATGAAAAAGGAGAAGTAACAACTGACACTGCAGAAATACAAAAGATCATGAGAGATTACTACAAGCAACTCTATGCCAATAAAATGGACAATCTGGAAGAAATGGACAAATTCTTAGAAATGCACAACCTGCCAAAACTGAATCAGGAAGAAATAGAAAATATGAACAGACCAATCACAAGCACTGAAATTGAAACTGTGATTAAAACTCTTCCAACAAACAAAATCCCAGGACCAGATGGCTTCACAGGCGAATTTTATCAAACATTTAGGGAAGAGCTAACACCTATCTTTCTCAAACTCTTCCAAAATATAGCAGAGGGAGGAACACTCTCAAATACCTTCTACGAGGCCACCATCCCCTTGATATCAAAACCAGACAAGGATGTCACAAAGAAAGAAAACTACAAGCCAATATCACTGATGTACATAGATGCAAAAATTCTCAACAAAATACTAGCAAACAGAATCCAAGAGCACATTAAAAGGATCATACACCATGATCAAGTGGGGTTTATTCCAGGAGTGCAAGGATTCCTCAATATACGCAAATCTATCAATGTGATAAACCATATTAACAAACTGAAGGAGAAAAACCATATGATCATCTCAATAGATGCAGAGAAAGCTTTTGACAAAATTCAACACCCATTTATGATAAAAGCCCTACAGAAAGTAGGCATAGAGGGAACTTTCCTCAACATAATAAAGGCCATATATGACAAGCCCACAGCCAACATCATCCTCAGTGGTGAAAAACTGAAAACATTTCCACTAAGATCAGGAAAAAGACAAGGTTGCCCACTCTCACCACTATTATTCAACATAGTTTTGGAAGTTCTAGCCACAGCAATCAGAGAAGAAAAGGAAATAATAGGAATCCAAATCGGAAAAGAAGAAGCAAAGCTGTCACTGTTTGTAGATGACATGATACTATACATAGAGAATCCTAAAGATGCTACCAGAAAACTACTAGAGCTAATTAATGAATCTGGTAAAGTATCAGGATACAAAATTAATGCACAGAAATCTCTGGCTTTCCTATACACTAATGATGAAAATTCTGAAAGTGAAATCAAGAAAACACTCCCAGTTACCACTGCAACAAAAAAAATAAAATATCTAGGAATAAACGTGCCTAAGGAGACAAAAGACCTGTATGCAGAAAATTATAAGACACTGATGAAAGAAATTAAAGATGATACAAATAGATGGAGAGATATACCATGTTCGTGGATTGGAAGAATCAACATTGTGAAAATGACTCTACTACCCAAAGCAATCTATAGATTCAATGCAATCCCTATCAAATTACCACTGTCATTTTTCACAGAACTAGAACAAAAAATTTCACAATTTGTATGGAAACACAAAGGACCCCGAATAGCCAAAGCAATCTTGAGAATGAAAAGCAGAGCTGGAGGAATCAGGCTCCTGGACTTCAGACTATACTACAAAGCTACAGTAATTAAGATGGTATGGTACTGGCACAAAAACAGAAACATAGCTCAATGGAACAGCATAGAAAGCCCAGAGATAAACCCACGCACATATGCTCACCTTATCTTTGATAAAGGTGGCAGGAATATACAGTGGAGAAAGGATAGCCTCTTCAATAAGTGGTGCTGGGAAAACTGGACAGGTACATGTAAAAGTATGAGATTAGATCACTCCCTAACACCATACACAAAAATAAGCTCAAAATGAATTAAAGACCTAAATGTAAGGCCAGAAACTATCAAACTCTTAGAGGAAAACATAGGCAGAATGCTCTATGACATAAATCACAGCAAGATCCTTTCTGACCCACCTCCTAGAGAAATGGAAACAAAAACAAAAATAAACAAATGGGACCTAATGAAACTTCAAAGCTTTTGCACAGCAAAGGAAACCATAAAGAAGACCAAAAGACAACCCTCAGAATGGGAGAAAATATTTGCAAATGAAGCAACTGACAAAGGATTAATCTCCAAAATTTACAATCAGCTCATGCAGCTCAATAACAAAAAAAACAAACAAACAACTGAATCCAAAAATGGACAGAAGACCTAAATAGACATTTCTCCAAAGAAGATATACAGACTGCCAACAAACACATGAAAGAATGCTCAACATCATTAATCATTAGAGAAATGCAAATCAAAACTACAATGTGATATCATCTCACACCGGTCACAATGGCCATCATCAAAAAATCTAGAAACAATAAATGCTGAAGAGGGTGTGGAGAAAAGGGAACACTCTTGCACTTCTGGTGGGAAAGTGAATTGGTTCAGCCACTATGGAGAACAGTATGGAGGTTCCTTAAAAAACTACAAATAGAACTACCATATGATCCAGTAATCCCACTACTGGGCATATACCCTGAGAAAACCATAATTCAAAAAGAGTCATGTACCAAAATATTCATTGCAGCTCTATTTACAATAGCCCGGAGATGGAAACAACCTAAGTGCCCATCATCGGATGAATGGATAAAGAAGATGTGGCACATATATACAATGGAATATTACTCAGCCATAAAAAGAAACGAAATTGAGCTATTTGTAATGAGGTGAATAGACCTAGAGTCTTTCATACAGAGTGAAGTAAGTCAGAAAGAAAAAGACAAATACCGTATGCTAACACATATATATGGAATTTAAGAAAAAAAATGTCTTGAAGAACCTTGGGATAAGACAGGAATAAAGACCCAGACCTACTGGAGAACGGGCTTGAGGATATGGAGAGGGGGAAGGGTGAGCTGTGACAGGGCGAGAGAGAGGCATGGACATATATCCACTAACAAACATAAGGTAGATAGCTAGTGGGAAGCAGCCGCATGACACAGGGATATCGGCTCTGTGCTTTGTGACCGCCTGGAGGGGTGGAATAGGGAGGGTGGGAGGGAGGGAGATGCAAGAGGGAAGACATATGGGAACATATGTATATGTATAACTGATTCACTTTGTTATAAAGCAGAAACTAACACACCATTGTAAAGCAATTATACTCCAATAAAGATGTTAAAGAATGTCATGAGTACTTTGATAGGGATTTCATTAAATCTGTAGATTTTTTGTGAAGTATGGCTATTGTAGCAATATTAATTTTTCCAATCCAAGAACACTGGATATCTTTCTGTTTCTTTGTGTCATGTTCAGTTTCCTTCATCAATGTTTTATAGTTTTCAGTGTGTAGGTCTTTCATATTTTTGGTTAAGTTTATTCCTAGGCATTTTATTCTTTTCTGATGCAATTTTAAATGGGATTTTTTTTCTTCCTGATACTTCATTTTTAGTGTATAGAGCCACAAGAGACTTTTGTATATAAATCTTTTTTCCTGCAATTTTTCTGAATTCATTTATTAGCTTTAATAGTTTTTGGTTGGATACTTTAGTGTTTTCTATATAAAGTATCATGTCATCTGCAAATAGTGAAAGTTTTACTTCTTCCCTTCCAATTTGGGTATGTTTTATTTCTTTTTCTTTTCTGGTTACTGTGGCTAGGACTAAAAATAATATGTTAAATAGAAGTGGCAAGAATGGGTATTCTTGTCTTGTTCCTGAAATTAGAGGAATGGCTTTTAGCTTTTCAACTTTCAGTATGATGTTTGCTGTGGGTTTGTTGTAAATGGCCTTTATTATGTTGAGATATATTTCCTCTATACACACTTTGATGAGAGTTTTTTAATCATGAATGGATGTTGAATTTTGTCAAACACTTTTTCTGCTGCTATTGACACGATCATGTGATTTTTATTCTTCCTTTTGTTAATGTGGTGTATAATATTGATTGATTTGTGAGTTTTGAACCACCCTTCTGACCCTGGAATAAATCCAACTTGATCATGGTGTATGATCCTTTTTATTTATTGTTGGATTCCATTTGATAATATTTTGTTGAGGATTTTTGCATCTATATTCATCAAAGCTATTTGCCTGTACTTTTTTTGTAGTGTCTTTGTCTGGTTCTGGTATCAGGGTAATTATGGCATCATAGAATGAATTTGGGAGTGTTCCATCATCTTCAATTTTTTGGAATAGTTTGAGAAGGATAGGTATTATTTCTTCTTTATATGTTTGGTGTAATTCCATTGTGAATTTGTCTGGTCCTGGACTTTTGTTTGCTGGGAAGTTTTTATTATGAGTTTAATTTCACTTCTAGTGATTAGTCTTTTCAGTTTGTCTGTTTCTTCTTGATTCAGTCTTGGCAGTCTGGATGTTTCTAGAAATTTGTCCATTTCTTCTATGTTGTCCAATTTTTTGGCATATAAGTATTCATAGTATTCTCTTATTTTGTTGTATCTCTGTCAGATTTTTCATCATTAGTATATAGGAATGCCAGAGATTTCTGTGCATTAATTTTGTATCCTGCCACTTTACCAAATTCATTGATTAGCTCTAGTAGTTTTCTGCTGGCATCTTTAGGATTTTCTATGTATAGTATCACGTCATCTGCAAACAGTGACAGCTTTAATTCTTCTTTTCTGAATTGGATTCATTTTATCTCCTTTTCTTCTCTGATTGCTGTGGATAAAACTTCCAAAACTATGTTGAGTAAGAGCTGTGAGAGTGGGCAACCTTGTCTTGTTCCTGATCTTAGTGGAAATTCTTTCAGTTTTTCACCATTGAGGATGATGTTGGCTGTGGGTTTGCCATATATGGTCTTTATTATGTTGAGGAACGTTCCGTCTATGCATACTTTCTGCAAGGTTTTTATCATAAATTGGTGTTGGATTTTGTCAAAAATTTTCTCTGCATCTATTGAGATGATCATATGATTTTTCTTCTTCAATTTGTTAATATGGTTTATCACATTGATTGATTTGCGTATATTGAAGAATCCTTGCATTCCTGGAATAAACCACACTTCATCATGGTGTATGATCCTTTTAATGTGCTGTTGGATTCTCTTTGTTGGTACTTTGTTGAGGATTTTTGCATCTATGTACATCAGTGATATTGGTCTGTAGTTTTCTTTCTTTGTGACATCCTTGTCTGGTTTTGATATCAAGGTGATGGTGGCCTTGTAGAATGAATTTGAGAGTGTTCCTCCCTCTGCTATATTTTGGAAGAGTTTGAGAAGGATAGGTGTTAACGCTTCTCTAAATATTTGGTAGAATTCGCCTGTGAATCCATCTGGTTCTGGGCTTTTGTTTGTTGGAAGATATTTAATCACAGTTTCAATTTCAGTGCTTGTGATTGGTCTGTTCATATTTTCTATTTCTTCCTGATTCAGTCTTGGCACGTTGTGCATTTCTAAGAATTTGTCCATTTCTTCCAGATTGTCCATTTTATTGGCATAGAGTTGCTTGTAGTAATCTCTCATGATCTTTTGTATTTCTGCAGTGTCAGTTGTTTCTTCTCCTTTTCGTTTCTAATTCTGTTGATTTGAGTCTTCTCCCTTTTTTTTTTTGAAGAGTCTGGCTAATGGTTTATCTATTTTGTTTATCTTCACAAAGAACCAGCTTTTAGTTTTATTGATCTTTGCTATCATTTCCTTCATTTCTTTTTCATTTATTTCTGATCTGATTTTTATGATTACTTTCCTTCACTAACGTTGGGGTATTTTTGTTCTTCTTTCTCTAATTGCTTTAGGTGCAAGGTTAGGTTGTTTATTCGAGATGTTTCTTGTTTCTTAAGGTGGGCTTATATTGCTATAAACTTCCCTCTTAGAACTGCTTTTACTGCATCCCATAGGATTTGGGTCGTTGTGTCTCCATTTTCATTTGTTTCTAGGTATTTTTTTGATTTCCTCTTTGATTTCTTCAGTGATCACTTCGTTATTAACTAGTGTACTGTTTAACCTCCATGTATTTGTATTTTTTACAGATCTTTTCCTGTAATTGATATCTAGTCTCATAGTGTTGTGGTCAGAAAAGATACTTGATACAATTTCAATTTTCTTAAAGTTACCAAGGCTTGATTTGTGACCCAAGATATGATCTATCCTGGAGAATGTTCCATGAGCACTTGAGAAAAATGTGTATTCTGTTGTTTTTGGATGGAGTGTCCTATAGATATCAATTAAGTCCATCTTGTTTAATGTATCATTTAAAGTTTGTGTTTCCTTATTTATTTTCATTTTGGATGATCTGTCCATTATTGAAAGTGGGGTGTTAAAGTCCCCTATTATGAATGTGTTACTGTCGATTTCCCCTTTTATGGCTGTTAGTATTTGCTTTATGTATTGAGGTGCTCCTGTGTTGGGTGCATAAATATTTACAATTGTTATATCTTCTTGGATTGATCCCTTGATCATTATGTAGTGTCCTTCTTTGTCTCTTCTAATAGTCTTTATTTTAAAGTCTATTTTTTCTGATATGAGAATTGCTACTCCAGCTTTCTTTTGCTTTCCATTTGCATGGAATATCTTTTTCCATCCCCTTTTTTTCAGTCTGTAGGTGTCTCTAAGTCTGAAGTGGGTCTCTTGTAGACAGTATATATATGGGTCTTGTTTTTGTATCCATTCAGCCAATCTGTGTCTTTTGGTGGGAGAATTTAGTCCATTTACATTTAAGGTAATTATTGATATGTATGTTCCTATTCCCATTTTCTAAATTGTTTTGGGTTTGTCATTGTAAGTCTTTTCCTTCTCTTGTGTTTCTTGCCTAGAGAAGTTCTTTAGCATTTGTTGTAAAGCTGGTTTGGTGGTGCTAGGCTCTCTCAAATTTGCTTGTCTGTAAAGGTTTTAATTTCTCCATGAAATCTGAATGTGATCCTTGCTGGGTAGACTAATCTTGATTGCAGGTTTTTCTCCTTCATCAGTTTAAATATGTTCTGCCACTCCCTTCTGGCTTGCAGAGTTTCTGCTGAAAGATCAGCTGTTAAAATATGGGGATGCCCTTGTGTGTTATTTGTTTTCTTTCCCTTGCTGCTCTTAATATGCTTTCTTTTTATTTAATTTTTGACAGTTTGATTATTATGTGCCTTGTCATATTTCTCCTTGGATTTATCCTGTGTGGAACTCTCTGTGCTTCCTGGACTTGTTTAACTATTTCCTTTCCCATATTAGGGAAGTTTTCAACCATAAGCTCTTTAAATATCTTTTCAGTCCCTTTCTTTTTCTCTTCTCCTTCTGGAACCCCTATTATTCAAATGTTGGTGCATTTAATGTTGTCCCAGAGGTCTCTGAGACTGTCCTCAGTTCTTTTCATTCTTTTTTCTTTATTCTGCTCTGCAGTAGTTATTTCCACTATTTTATCTTCCAGGTCATTTATCCGTTCTTCTGCCTCAGTTATTCTGTTATTGATCCCATCTAGAGTATTTTAAATTTCATTTAATGTGTTGTTCATCGTTGCTTGTTTCATCTTTAGTTCTTCTAGGTCCTTGTTAAATGTTTCTTGCATTTTGTCTATTCTATTTCCAAGAATTTGGATCATCCTTACTATCATTATTCTGAATGATTTTTCAGGTAGACTGCCTATTTCCTCTTCATTTGCTAGGTCTGGTAGGTTTTTATCTTGCTCCTTCATCTGCGGTGTGGTTTTCTGTCTTCTCATTTTGCTTGTCTTACTGTGTTTGTGGTCTCCTTTTTGCAGGGTGCAGGTTCGTAGTTCTCGTTGTTTTTGATTCCTGTCTCCAGTGGCTAATGTTGGTTCAGTGGGTTGTGTAGGCTTCCAGGTGTAGGGGACTAGTGCCTGTGTTCTGGTCGGTCAGGATGGATCTTGTATCTCTAGTGGGCAGGTCCATGTCTGGTGGTGTGTTTTGGGGGTGTCTGTGGGCTTATTATGATTTTAGGCATCCTCTCTGCTAATGGATGGGGTTGTGTTCCTGTTTTGCTAGTTGTTTGGCATAGGGTGTCCAGCACTGTAGCTTGCTGGTCGTTGAGTGAAGCTGGGTGTTGGTGTTGAGATGGAGATCTCTGGGAGATTTTCGCTGTTTGATATTATGTGGAGCTGGGAGGTCTCTTGTTGACCAGTGTCCTGAAGTTGGCTTTCCCACATCTGAGGCACAGCACTGACTCCTGGCTGGAGCACCAAGAGCCTTTCATCCACATGGCTCAGAATAAAAGTGAGAAAAAGTAGAGAGAAAGAAGTAGTAGAAGTAGGAATAAAGGAAGAAAGAAAAGGAAGGAAGGAAGGAAGAAAGAAAGAAAGAAGAAAAGAAGGAAAGAAAGAAAGAAACAAAGAAAGGAAGGAGGGAGGGAGGGCAGGAGGGTCGGTGAGAGGAAGGAAGGAAGGAAGAAAGGAGGGAAGGAAGGAAAAAAGAAAGAAGTAAGATAAAGTAAAATAGATTAGAGTAATGTATAATAAAGTTATTAAATTAAAAAATAATTATTAAAAAAATATTTTTTAAAAAAGAAAAAAAAACGGATGGATACAACCTTAGGACAAATGGTGGAAGCAAAGCTATACAGACAAAATCTCACACAGAAGCATACACATACACACTCTCAAAAAGGGGAAAAGGGGCAAAAATCATAAATCTTCTCTCAAAGTCCACCTCCTTTATTTGGGATGATTCATTGTCTATTCATGTATTCCACAGTTGCTGGGTACATCAAGTTGATTGTGGAACTTTAATCCACTGCTTCTGAGGCTGCTGGGAGAGATTTCCCTTTCTCTTCTTTGCTCCCACAGCTCCCAGGGGCTCAGCTTTGGATTTGGCCCCGCCTATGCATGTAGGTTGCTGGAGGGTGTCTGTTTTTCGCTCAGAAAGGACGAGGTTAAAGAAGCTGCTGATTCGGGGGCTCTGGCTCACTCAGTCCCTGGGGATGGAGGGGCATGGAGTGCGGGGTGAGCCTGCAGCGGCAGAGGCCAGCATAACGTTGCACCAGCCTGAGGCTCGCTGTGCATTCTCCCAGGGAAATTGTCCCTGGATCCTGGGAACCCGGCAGTGATGGGCTGCAGAGGTTCCCCGGAAGGGAGGTGTGGATAGTGACATGTGCTGGTACACAGGCTTCTTGGTGGCGGCAGCAGCAGCCTTATTGTCTCATGCCCATCTCTGGGGTCCACACCTTTAGCCGCGGCTCGCGCCTGTCTCTGGAGCTCCTTTAAGCAGTGCTCTTAATTCCCTCTCCTCATGCACCAGGAAACGAAGAGGGAAGAAAAAGTCTCTTGCCTCTTCGGCAGCTCCATATCTTTTCCCGGACTCCTTCTCGGCTAGCCGTGGTGCCCTTACCCCTTCAGGCTGTGTTCACGCCACCAGCCCCAGTCCTCTCACTGCGCTCCGACCAAAGCCCGAGCCTCAGCTCCCAGTCCCGTGCACCCCGGCCGGTGAACAGAGAAGCCTCTCGGGCTGGTGAGTGCCGGTCGACACTGATCCTCTGTGTGGGGATCTCCCCGCTTTGCCCTCCACAACCCTGTTGCTGCGCTTTCCTCCGCAGCTCTGAAGCTTCTCCCCGCCACTACCCGCTGTCTCCGCCTGCGAAGGGGCTTCCTAGTGTTTGGAAACATTTCCTCCTTCACAGCTCCCTCCCACTGGTGCAGGTTCTGTCCCTATTCTTTTGTCTCTGTTTTTTGTTTTTTTTTCTTTTGCCCTACCCAGGTACGTGGGGAATTTCTTGCCTTTTGGGAGGTCTGAGGTCTTCTGCCAGCATTCAGTAGGTGTTCTGTAGAAATTGTTCCACGTGTAGATGTATTTCTGGTGTATCTGTGGGGAGGAAGGTGATCTCCGTGTCTTACTCTTCCGCCATCTTTCCCTCGTCCTATTGTAGGGTTTTGATGTGTGATTGCCATGGGGTTCATATATGTTGACCAATAATTATATTTTCTTGATTTAAACTGATAGTCATTTAAATTTAAACACATTCTAAAAGATCTACATCTTTACCCCCCCATTCTCATTTTGTGTTTTTGCTTTTATATTTTACATCTTTATGCTTATGTCTTTATTGTTTATCATAATTATAATTGCTTTTGTAATTGTTTTGTCTTTCAATCAACATACTAGTTTATGTAAATGATCTTCAATCCTACTATATGTTTGTCTTTCTTATTGGGATTTTCTCTTTCCAATATATTCTTACTTCTTTTCCATTTAGAGAAAATATTTCAACATTTCTTTTAAGGTATATTTGTTATTGCTGAATTCTTTTAGTTTTTGCCTATCAGTGAAGTTATTTATATCTCCTTCTCTTCTAAATGACACCTTGCTGGGTAGAGTATCCTAGTTTGTGGGCTTTTTCCTTTTAGCACTTTGAATATATTTTGACACTCCCTTGTGGCTTACAAATTTTCTGCAGAGAAATCAACCAATAGCCTATGGGGATTCCCTTGTATATGACTCTGTTTATCTCTTGATGCCTTTAAAAATTTTTTCTTATCTTTAATTTTTCCCATTTTAATTATGATATATCTTGCTGTAGGTTTATTTGGGTTCATCATGTTTGGTACTGTCTCTGGTTCCTGTATGTGCATATCTGTTTCCTTCTTTAGGTTTAGGAATTTTTCAGCTATAATTTCATCAATTATAATTTCTTCAATTTATTTGATACCCTTTTCTCTCTTTCCTCCTTCTGGACCACTATAATGTGAATGTTTTCATGTTTGATGCTATTCCAGAGATCTCATGTGTTACATTTGTTTCTGTGTTTGTTTCACTTGTCTTTCTAGCTGCTGTTCTGATTGAGTGATTTCCATTATTCTTATCATCCAGATCACTTATGTGTTCTTCTGTGTCATTTAGTTTTCTGTTCATTGCTTCTAGAGGGCTTTTATCTCAGATATTGAATTATCTATATTTGATTGGGTCTTTTTTTATTTTCTAGTTCATTTTTAAAATGATCTGTGTTTAGATCAATTCTCGTCCCTAATTCAATTAGCATTTTTATTAGCCATGTTTTGAATTATTTGATAAATTGCTTATTTCTGTTTCATTCTTTATGTTTTCAGGGTTTTTCTCTTGTTTTTTAAATTGAAAATAATTCCTCTGTGTTTTCATTTTACTTAGCTTTCTCTGCCTCTATGAACTTAGGTGAAATAGTTAACTACTTCACTTTAAAGTGGTGTTCTTATATGGGAGCATCCATATGCAGACTATATATGCCCAGTGCCTTAGGTGGGATGGCTGGATTTAATGAGAATGCCAGTCACATCTTTCCTCAGGGTGTGCTGGCAGCTATGAACTTGATAATGGGTGTGGCTGGTGATGGAGAAGCTAGAGCCTCTGCAGGTTGTGAGACATGAATTCCCCTCTGCTCAGTGGCCATCACCACCCTGTCAGGGTCAGAGTCTGTCCCCAGGTGGCTAAAACATAAGCCCCGAGGGTCAGGCTAAAGCTGGTTCTGTTCTTTTTAAGCGTGCATTTCTTTTTCTCCTCACAGTGGGGTCTTTGCCCCAAAGGAGGGGAGTGCTGAAGCAAACGGGGCTAATGTGCTTACAGAGGTCTGATGCTCTGCTTGTGTAAGCATTTGTGGCTCCCCTCAGACACAGCCCAAGGTCATTTTTTTTTTTTGCCTGTTGTAGCTTCCCCAGATCTAGAGACAGCTGTGGTGTGGAGTGGGCAAAGCCAAGCAGTTCGGCTTATATTGGTCTGGGGTGGGCAACAAGGCAGTCTCAGAAATTCAGGTATCCCTGCTGCTGTCAGAAGTCTGGGCTGTTTTTCATGTGCCACTTGAGTATGTGCCAAAAATGGCTGCCACTGCCTTACCTTGGTTACACCTCAGGACCCTGTGTTGCCTCTGAGTCTATAGGTGGAGGTTTTTCCCATGTCCTGGCCACCCTAGATCCAGTAAAGTCTTGTACTTTTACTTTTACTTTATCGTTGTAGGAACACTTAATATGAATCTAGTCTCTTAACAGATTTATAAGTGTACAATAAAACACTGGTATCTAGAGGCAAAATGTTGTGCAGCAGATATCTAGATTTTCATTCATCTTGTACAACTAAACCATTATGTTATTTGATTAGCAACTGTCCATTTTCTATACCCTCAGCCCTTGGCAACCACCATTGCATACTCTGCCTCTAAGAGTTTGACTATTTTAGATACCTCATATAAGTGGAATCATGCTGAAGTTACCCTTTCATGACTGGCTTGTTTCACTATGTATAATGTCTTCAATATTTATTCATGTTGGCACATATTGCAGAATTTCATTCTTTTAAAGGCTGAATAATATTCTATTATATGCATATACTATGTTTTGTTTATCCATTAATCTGTCAATGGACATTTGGATTATTTCCACATCTTGGCTATTGTAAATATTGCTGAAATAATCATGGAAGTGCCTATATCTCCTCAAGATCCTGACTTAAATTCTTTTCTTTTTTTTTTGTTTTTGCAGTACACGGGCCTCTCACTGTTGTGGTTTATCCTTCTTGTCCTTAATGTGGTATATCACCTTTATTGGTTTTCTTTATTGAACCATCCTTTCATGCCAAGGATATATCTTACATGATTATGGTTTATAACCTTTTTAATGGGATGTTGAATTTCATTTTCTAGAGTTTTTTTGATTACTTTTTATCTATTTTAATCAGGGATATTGGCCTATACTTTTCATTTTTTGTGGTGTCTTGGTTAGCCTTTGTTATCAGGGTAATGCTGGCTTCATAAAATGAATTTGTAAGTGGTCTCTCTTCTTCAAATTTTTGGAAAAATTTGAGAAGAATTGACATTAATTCTTCTTTAAATATTTGGTAGAATTTGTCAATAAAGCCATATGGTCATGAGCTTTTCTTTGTTGGGGACTTTGATGAGTCATTCTTGTTACTAGTTAAATAACTGTTTAGACACTAGTTCTTCATGGTTCAGTCTTGGAAAACTGAGTATTTCTAGAAATTTGCCCATTTCTTCTAGGCTATACAGTTTATTGTTTTATAATTATTCATAGTAGTCTCTTATGACCCTTTATTATTTCTCTAGCATCAATTGTAATGTCTCCTTCTTCATTTCTGGTTTTAATATTTTTATTTTCCTTAGTCTAGATAGAGCTTTGTTGATTTTGTTCATCTTGTCAAAAAAACCAACTCAGTTTCATAAATTTTCTTGCAATTTTTCTAGTCTCTATTTCATGTATTTTAGCTGTAGTCTTAATTATATCCTTCTTTCGGCTAAATCTGGGTTTAGTTTCTTCCTCTTTTCTAGTTTTTTAAAGTTATATGGCTAGGGTTTTATTTGAAATATTTATTCTTTATCAAGGTAGGTGGTTATTGCTATAAACTTTCCCCTTATTACTTTTTTAACTGCATTGTATATACTTGCTTTGTTGTAGTTGTTTATATCTCAAGATATTTTCAAAATTCCCTTTTGATTTACTCTGTGGTCAACTGGCTACTCAAAAGTAGGCTGTTTAGAATATTAGCAAATGGGCTTCCATGGTGGCGCAGTGGTTGAGAGTCCACCTGCCGATGCAGGGGACACAGGTACGTGCCCCTGTCCAGGAAGATCCCACATGTTGCAGAGTGGCTGTGCCCATGAACCATGGCCGCTGAGCCTGTGCGTCCAGAGCCTGTGCTCCGCAACGGGAGAGGCCACAACAGTGAGAGGACCGTGTACTGCAAAAAAATTTTAAAAAGTAAAATAAAATGAAATAAAATAAAATAATAGCAAACAGTGGGCTTCCCTGGTGGTGCAGTGGTTGAGAGTCTGCCTGCCAATGCAGGGGACACGGGTTCTTGCCCCAGTCTGGGAAGATCCCATGTGCCGCAGAGCAGCTGGGCCCATGAGCCATGGCCACTGAGCCTGTGCATCCGGAGTCTGTGCTCCACAACGAGAGAGCCCACACCAGTGAGAGGCCCACATACTGCAAAAAAAAAAAAAAAAAAAAGCAAACATAATCCAGAAGCACATTAAAAGGACCACACACCATGATCAACTGTAGTTTACCCCAGGAATGCAAGGATTCTTCAATATATGCAAATCAATCAATGTGATACACCATATTAAAAAACTGAAGCGTAAGAACCATATGATCATGTCAATAGATGCAGAAAAGGCTTTTGACAAAATTCAACATCATTTTTTTATAAAAACTCTCCAGAAAGTAGGCATACAGGGAACTTACCTCAACATAATACAGGCCATATATGACAAACCCACAGCCAACATCACTCTCAATGGTGTAAAATTGAAACCATTTCCACTAAGGTCAGGAACAAGACAAGGTGGCCCACTCTCACCACTATTATTCAACATAGCTTTGGAAGTTTTAGCCACAGCAATCAGAGATGAAAAAGAAATAAAAGGAATCCAAATCAGAAAAGAAGTAAAACTGTCACTGTTTGCAGATGACATGATACTATACATAGAGAATCCTAAAGATGCTACCAGAAAACTACTAGAGCTAATCAATGGATTTGGTAAAGTAGCAGGATACAAAATTAATGCACAGAAATATCTTGCATTCCTGTACACTAATGATGAAAAATCTGAAAGAGAAATTAAGGAAACACTCCTACTTACCATTGCAACAAAAAGAATAAAATACCTAGGAATAAACCTACCTATGGAGACAAAAGACCTTATGCAGAAAACAACAAGACACTGATGAAAGAAATTAAAGATGATAGAAACAGATGGAGAGATATGCCATGTTCTTGGATTGGAAGAATCAACATTGTAAAAATGACTATACTACCCAAAGCAATCTACAGATTCAATGCAATCCCTATCAAACTAGCACTGGCATTTTTCATAGAACTACAAAAAAAATTTTTGCAATTTGTATGCAAACACAAAAGACCCCAAATAGCCAAAGCAATCTTGAGACAGAGAAACGGAGCTGGAGGAATCAGGCTCCTGGACTTCAGACTATACTACAAAGCTACAGTAATGAAGACAGTATGGTACTGGCACAAAAGCAGAAATATATATTAATGAAACAGGATAGAAAGTACAGAGATAAACCCACGAACATATGGTCAACTTATCTTTGATAAAGGAGGCAAGAATATACAATGGAGAAAAGAGAGTCTCTTCAATAAGTGGTGCTGTGAAAACTGGACAGCTACATGTAAAAGAATGAAATTAGAGCACTCCCTAGCACCATACACAAAAATAAACTAAAAATGGATTAAAGATGTAAATGTAAAGCCAGACACTATAAAACTCTTAGAGGAAAACATAGGCAGAACACTCTATGACATAAATCACAGCAAGATCCTTTTTGGCCCACCTCTTAGAGAAAGGGAAATAAAAACAAAAATAACCAAATGGGACCTAATGAAACTTAAAAGCACCACAAAGGAAACCATAACCAAGACAAAAAGACAACCCTCAGAATGAGAGAAAATATTTGCAAACAAAGCAACTGACAAAGGATTAATCTCCAAAATATATAAGCAGCTCATGCAGCTCAATATGAAAAAAAAATAACCCAATCCAAAAATGGGCAGAAGACCTAAATAAACATTTCTCCAAAGAAGAAACACTGATTGCCAACAAACACATGAAAGGATGCTCAACATCATTAATCATTAGAGAAATGCAAACAAAAACTACAATGAGGTATCACCTCTCACCAGTCAGAATGGCCATCATCAAAAAATCTACAAACAATAAATGCTGGAGAGGGTGTGGAGAACAGGGAACCCTCTTGCACTATTGGCAGGAATGTAAATCGATACAGCCACTATGGAGAACCGTATGGATGTTCCTTAAAAAATTAAAAATAGAACTACTGTATGACCTAGCAATTTCACTACTGGGCACAGACCCTGAGAAAACCATAATTCAAAAAGAGTCATGTACCACAATGTTCATTGCAGCTCTATTTACAATTGTCAGGACATGGAAGTAGCTAAGTGTCCATCAGCAGATGAATGGATAAAGAATATGTGGCACATATGTACAATGGAATATTACCCAGCCATAAAAAGAAACAAGATTGAGTTATTTGGAGTGATGTGGATGGACCTAGAGTCTGTCATACAGAGTGAAGTAAGTCAGAAGAGAAAAAAAAATATCATGTGCTAACACATATATATGGAATCTAAGAAAAAAATGGTCCTGAGGAACCTAGGGTCAGTACAGGAATAAAGACCCAAATATAGAGAATGGACTTGAGGATACGGAGAGTGGGAAGGGTAAGCTTAGATGAAGTGAGAGAGTGACATTGACATATATACACTACCAAATGTAAAATTGATAGCTAGTGGGAAGCAGCTGCATAGCACAGGGAGATCATCTCAGTGCTTTGTGACCACCTAGAGGGGTGGGATGGGGAGGGTAGGAGGGATACGCAAGTGGGTGGGTAAATGGGGACATATGTATATGTATAGCTGATTCACTTTGTTATACAGCAGCAGCTAACACAACAATGTAAAGAAATTATAATCCAATAAAAATGGTTAAAAAAAGTGTGTTGTTTAATTTCCATATATTTATGAATATTTCAGTTTCCCTTCTGCTATTAATTTATACATCGTAGTTGGAAAATGGCCTTGGTATGATTTCAAGCTTAAATTTATTAAGGCTTGTTTGTGATCTAACATGCAGTCTATCCTTAAGAATGGTCCATGTGTGCTTCAGAATGTGTATTCTGCTGCTTTTAGGTTGGGTATTCTACATGAATAGAATAGTCTATACTGTTGTTCTTGTCCACTGCTTCTTTGTTGAATTTCTCTCTGGTAATTCTTTCTATTATTGAAGGTGGGATATTGAAGTCTCCTACTACTATTTTCTTGCTGTTTCTTCTTACAGTTCTGTCAATGTTTGCTTTATATATTTAGTTCTTCTGATTAGACACAAATATATGTTTGTTATATCTTCCTGATGAATTGACATTTTTATCACTGTACAATGTCCTTCTTTGATTTTTGTGTCAGTTTTGCACTGAAGATCTATTTTGTCTGATATAAGAATAGCCACTCCTGTTCCTCTCTGTTTGTCATTTGCACAGAATATCATTTTCCTTTCCTTCATTTTCAACCTATGCACGTCCTTACATCTAAAGTCTCTTGTAGACACCACATAGTTGGATTTTTGTGTGTTTGTACCCATTCAGCCACTCTATGTCTCATGATTGAGAAATTTAATCTATATACATTTAAGGTAATTTTGGTAGCAAAGATTTTACTCTTGTCATTTTGTTAATTTTTTTGTTTAGTAGCTATTTTTATTCCTTTTCTCCTCTTTTTTTGTGTTTTATTGATTTTGCTTTTTTTAATCGATATGCTTTGATTCCTTTCTGTTTGTTTGTTTTTTTTTCTTTTGCGGTACGCAGGCCTCTCACTGCTGTGGCCTCTCCCGTTGTGGAGCACAGGCTCTGGACGTGCAGGCTCAGCAGCCATGGTTCATGGGCCCAGCCGCTCTGCGGCATGTGGGATCTTCCCAGACCGGGGGGCGAACCCGTGTCCCCTGTATCGGCAGGCGGACTCTCAACCACTGAGCCACCAGGGAAGCCCTCTTTTCTCTTTTTAAAAAATCCTATAGATATTTTATTTGTCATTACCTTTGGGCCTACGTAATATATCTTATAGTTATTTTAAGCTGTTAGCAACTTAAATTTGATGACATACAGAAACTCTACACTTTTATTTCCTCAATACGCTTTAAGTTATTGATGTCACATTTTACGTCTATTTATGCTATGTATCCATTAATATTGTTCAGTTATAGTTATTTCTGTTAGCAGACATTTGTTCCTGTCCAAAACACCCATAAGATATTTGGTCCATGCTAAAATTTGGCCCTATTCAAAGCATTCATGGGCATATTTGGCCCATGCCAAACGGTTTTGCACAGGACCAAATATCAAGGACTTTTTGGCATGGACCAAATGTGTTATAGACATTTTAAACTGGACCAAAGAGTCCTACAGATATTAAGGACCTTTGGTTGTGAACTAAATTTCTTATGATATAAATATCTTATGGACCAAATGTCTTTTAGAAAAATGTCTTATGGGCATTTTGGACAGGACCAAATATCCTGCAAGGGTTATTTTTACTACTTTTTTATTTTTTGGCTTTTAAAGTAGAACTAAAATTATTTACTCACCACTGTTACAATTATACAGAATTCTGTGTTTGTCAATATATTTACATGTCCCAAAGAGTTTATTTTCTTTTTCTACAGTGTTGCTGCTTAGTGTCCTTTCATACCAAATTAAAGGATTCCCTTTAGCGTTTCTTGTAAGGCAGATCTAGTGGTAAAGGACTCCTTTTGATTTTGTTTATCTGAAAAGTCTTTATCTCTCATTCATGTTTGTAGGAGAGTTTTGCTGGATATAGTATTCTTGTTTGGCAGTTCTTTTTTCTTTCAGCGCTTTGAATATGTCATCTCACTCCCTCTTGCCTGCAAGGTTTCTGCTGGAATATCTGCTGATAGCCTTATGGATGCTCCCTTTTACATGATAAAAGTCATTTTTCTTTTGCTGCTTTCAAAATTCCTTTTGTCTTCGACTTTTGACAATTTGATTATAATGTGTCTCAGCATGAATTTTATTTGACTCATCTAATTTTATGTCATTTGGGTATTCTAGATCTGGATGTCTATTTCTTTCCCTAGATTTGGGAAATTTTAAGCCATCATTTCTTTGAATAAACTTCTTGGTCATTTCTCTCTCTTTTTTCCTTCTAGGACTCTCATAATGCATATATTGGCACACTTATGGTGTCCCATAAGTCCCTTAAATTTCCTTAATTATTTTTCATTATTTTTTTCTTTTTGCTTCTCTGACTAATTTCCAATGACCTGTCTTCCAGTTAGCTGATTCTTTATTCTGCTTGCTTTAGTCTGTTGCTGAATCCTTCCATTGGTGCTTTCAGTTCAGTTATTATATCCTTTGACTCCAAGATTTCTATTTTGTTATTTTTTAAAATTCTCTCTTTTTGAAATTCTCACTTTGTCCATGAATTTTTCTCATGATCTCATTGTGCATTTTTATAATGGATATCTAGAATTTTCTGTCATGTAATTCTTATGTCTCCATTTCATTAAGGTTTGTTTCTAGAGTTTTCACTTGTTCTTTTTTCTAGGTTGCATTTCCCTTTTTCATCATTTTTATTGACTGTGCTGGTAGCTACACATTATTTAAAAAAAGAAAAACACCAATTCTCCTAGTTTTCATGGACTGGCCTTGTACAGAAGATCTTGTCCATTAAACATGGTGGAAGCTTCTGAGGGCCTCTCAAACCTTCATGCTAGTCCAAACCACCATTTTTGTTCTTAGGAATCCCCAGGTGTATAGAATATGCCAGATCCTGTCAGTGCTCCAAGACTGGTGAAACAAATGCCAGATACTTGGGCAGCACCTGGAAAAGATTGGATAGTGGATGTGCACTACAACTCTATTCCTCCACAGGGAGAATCTGAGAGCTGAGGGTGTTCATCCTTTTTCTCTGTGCTGAGATGCTGGAGGAGTTGTGGGTGCCTGCACACTAGTTCAAACCACCACTCTTTTCTCTGTAGCCCACAGACAACTAGCATATGCCAGGTCCCATCCACACTCCAAGACATGTGAGAGAGAAATCATTACCTCAGGTGCCAATTAGAAAAGTTGGGATTTAAATATGTGGCCCAACTCGTTCCCTCCTCAGGGAGAAGCTTGGAGTTTCCTGTTTCTCTTGATTATATGGTACTTTCGCTGGTATGAAGATTATGGTTAGAGGGTGTCTTCAGTTTTCCTACTGGTTTTGATGTGGCTGGTTTTGCACTCATTTGAGGTGCTGGAGCTTCACATCTAGTTTCTGGATTTCTCACAAAGGAATTGATCCAAGTGTTGCTGTTAAAATCAGTGAGTCCATCAGTGGAAGGAGAATCCAAGACTTAATTTTTCACCATCTTGTTGATGTAATTTCATAAATTATTGACTCTTACACTTAATCAATATTTTTACCTTTCTCCTGAACAATACAAGGACCATTAACACTATCTCTGATAACCCATCTATTGCTACTTTACGTTTTACATCTATCTAGTTTTTACTTTTAGTTTTTACTTCCTGAGAAATTACTGTTATTGCTTTATAAAAGTATTGTTCGTTTAAATTTACCAATGTATTAACAACTTTTTGGTTGTTTACCCCTCTTTTATCATAGAATTTCTACCTGGGAAGACTTTCCCTTTACCCAAGAACATACTTAAAATCTCTTTTAGTGAGAATCCATTTTAATGTTTCTTAACATATATTTCCATATAATTTTTGAAGGATGTCCTTGCTAGGTATTCAGTTCAAGGCAATTTCTTTTACTTTCCCTTAGTACATTGAATATATTATTTCACTTTCATAATGGTCTCCACTGAAAGAATGTTAATCTTTTAGATTATTTTTTTTTTGCATTTGGGAGTAATATATTTCTTATTTCTTGTTGCTTTTAAGATTTTGTGTTTGGTTACCTGCAGTTTTGCTATCATTTATGTAGACGCAGATCATTTTTTATTTAACCTGCTTGGTATTCATTTGTCTTCTTGAATCAGTGTACTGCTACCTTTCATAAGCTCAATAATATTTTGTATACAAATAAAGGTTCTTCTCCATTATTACATCATTTCCTTTGAATTTCCAAATAGATTAATTTTAGAGCTTCTCACACTTTCCACCACATCTCTTAAAATATTGCTCATAATTTTTCACCTTTTTATTTCTCCATACTCTATTATCGATGATTTTTTAAAATCAGTCTTTCAATTCACCTATTCTCATATTGTTTGTCTTTTTTATGCTTTACTACATCCACTTTTTTGTGTAAATCAGTGTTTTACTTTAGAAAATTTTATATTTACAGAAAACTTGTAAACATAGTACAGACAATCTTCATATACCCCATAGCTAATTTTTCCTAGTAGTATTATATAGACTGGGTTTTAACATTTATATCATTATTTGTTCCTCTCTGCCTGGGGTATCTGATTAAAATCCCTAACTTTGATGGATTTGTTTGTCTCTAGCCTCCAACCTTGCCCCTCACACTAAGAAGACATGAAAATCAAAGTTCCTATGTTTAGCAAATGTCTTTAAGATAAAAGGTAAATTAAATGTCCAGATATCTTCTTTGGTTTCCTATTTTCATTTACTGTTTAATCTCTGAGTATATCTAGATTTTCATTTCATTGACGCATTTGTTTTTGTTTTTATTTTATTCAGCATTTTTAGGTGTTTTCGGTAGGAGGAAGTGAGAGGGTCATTCAGGATATGGAATACACTATACCACTGTAAAGAGTTTGAGTTTGATTCTAAAACCTCTTACAATTAATTGTATGTATGTTATTTAACTATGCTCAAAGCAAGAAAATCTTACTTAAGAAGTAAGTATATAGGAAGTAAGTACATAGGAATTATCCATAGAGATAACAAAAACAAGCAGTCACAAATCTGTCACTGAAACTCAGCTGTTCTAAATGTCACTCCTTATATATCATTAAAGCAGAAACTTTTGATGTGATAATTTTGATGGGCTGTGCATTTTAAATTAATACCCAGAATAAGCTATCAGCAGCAACAAAATGATCTATTCTTCAACTATTATTTTAAAAAGGAAACTTACTGTGAAATGTATTCTGATCTAATTTTTGTCCTAGGAAGTAAAACCTTGAAATAAAACCACAAGTTAGAAAGATTCAAATTTCAGCATACTTACCAAATAATATGTGAAAGTACTCTCACATAGCACACTGCTGCCATCATTTATCCACAAGGTGGCATTACAAGCCTTCAAAATCAACCAATTTCACCACTAGGACATAAAGATTGTGCTGAAATTTTGATAAGATTCTAAAGGGAGGAAGAGATAGATATAAACAAAGGTCTACTTCCTTCTTGAACACAAATTTTCTTAGACGTGATCAATTACAAGAAATACTAAGGAATGAAACTATAAGATGTTAAAGCATCAAAGAACAAAGGGAACAGTAAAGCAGATCATCTCAAGTCATTTAGATTGCTTTTTTTAATGTCTAGAAGATCCCCTTCCTGCTTATATTTGGTAAAGTGTTATCTTAATGGGTATTTCGTGAACAGATAGTAGTGGCAACTAACTCAGAATAAAGTGATGTTTCAAGGAGTTAGCCAACCTGGGATTTGCAAACATTCAGTTGATAATACACAAGTTCTGACTCTACAGAATTATTAAGAAAGCTTCATGGGATTGTTGAAAAATAAGAATTTATTTTCTCATTCTCAATTGGTCTAATTTCTTTACCTCCACTGAACAGAGAGGCAAAACCTTATAATCATAGGAGTTTAGAATTGAAAGATTCTTAAAGACTATATAATCCAACACTTTCATTTTACAATTTAGAAAACTGAAATCAACATAGGTTGAGTAAATTCTTCAAGATGACATGCCTTAACAGGATTACAGTCGTCATCTCAGCTATGGCATCTAATGAACAAAAATTCTTGATGAAAACACAATGGTGATGTGAGACTTTTAAGAAAAACAATCAGTTATTTCATCAAGGGAGAAAAAATAAAACTATGTCTAAATGACACTAGAAAAATAACTGATTGTAACCTTCCAAAATCACACAGCTATTAATTAGCATAACAGGCACTCAAACAATGAACATGGTGGCCTTAACCAAACTGAGATAGGTTTTATTCCCAATGCCTAAATAAGGGCCTGGGTATTGAATAGTAGGCACACACTAAGTATGTCTCAAACTAAAAACCTAAACAGAATGAACATTATTTGCAAGAGCTTTTGTGGAAGTGAATAGAGTGAGGGTGCAGAATTAATTTGGTTCCACCGTACCTGCTCTCTGAGAAAATAGAAGTTGTTAAGGGAAATCTGGGCTAGAAGGAGATTATCAGATACCAGACATGATGGATAGGTGGATTATTATAATTATTACTATTATACAAAAAATATACAAGTGGATCTTTAAAAATTATTAAATATCTAATTATGTAAAAATACATACAATGGAAACGTAAGACTCAACCATAAACTCTCCACATAGAAATAACCACAAGTGATGTTTGAGATTGTGCCAGACTTTTTCTGTGAATATATATACTTTTTAAAAAATTAGTACAATAGTGTACATAACTTTGTTACCTGCTTTTTTCAATTAAAAATATATAAACATTTTTCTATGTCAATAAATATCCCCCTCCATATATGTTCAGTGACTTTAATTGAATATTTTCTCTATTGTTGGACATTTAGATTTGCTTTTTGCCATTTTGAACATTGCAATAAACCTTATTTACAAAGGAAAAAGAACTCACTGATGAAGCAATGCATGGAATAAACCTTCCATGGGGGAAAAATCAAGTTATTTGCCTAGAATTATGTGGACTTAATCACTGGTTGATTGATACACTTTGTAAAATTAATCTTTGGCATTGTTTCTTACTGAATAAACATAAGATATCTATCTCACATGGCTTCTATCTACTTTTCAACCTGCTTGTTTATGAACTCTATAACAACAGCTCTGTATTCACATCATCTTAGTACATGCTAGCACATAGTAGATGCATTTCATATTAATAAATCTGTATGTTTCCTATTAACTTGTAAAATAGTTGACTGATATTGATCAAAATATGACCTTACTAAAGAACATCAACTATTAATTGTACCTGCTTTGTAGTTAGTATAACCAGAAATAAAAGATTGCACGATACAATGTTCAAATGTATTAATATTTGGTTTTTGCTTAATTGAGACTTATTTATTATAGAACCACTAATCTTATTAGACCTAAGAGAGTTTAAAAATAATTCTTACCTCCTTATTTTTCTATTATACCCTGTCACTCTGTCATAAACTCCTGAAAAGTCAACTTATTTGTTGACAATATTTGTTTAACACCTTCAGTTGCAGGGTGAAGATCTGTAAAGGTTGTAGAAAACATCATCTTCTCCTTAAGAGATTTACAGTTTAATATGGGAGGCAGACATGTTGGTAAAGATAGGCTAGATTATGTTGCAATACCAAACAAGTCCCCAAACTCAGTGTGTTAACAGTAAATGTTTATTGTTCACTCATGTTACATGTCTATTGGGTAGCAGTTACGTATTCATGGTAATATCTCAGAGACTCAAGTTGACAGAATAACCTTTATCTTGACTTTTCTGGCCATGCAAAAGAGAAACATATCTGTGGAAGGTCTCACACTAGCAAATGAATGCTCTGGCCCAGAAGTGATATATATCACTTCAGCTTATAGAAAATTTTACAGAAATTCTAATTTATAAGAGCTAGACACAGAGTTCCACTCAAACACAAGGGTGCCAGAAAAAGTCCAGAAAACAGAGCACCAGCAATACTTGCTGATCAGTCATAATGACTACCACAGTAGAAAATTCACAAATTACAGAATCACCATATGGTGGAGCAAAAAGTGACCTATGAAATCATCCTCAAATCCCTTATTTTACAGATAAGGACTAAGGCCCCAAAAGGAAGAAGTGATTGATAAGAGATTACATAGCTAGTAATCAATAAAACTAGGTCAAAACTCAGTTCCCAATTTAGAGCTGGGTTCTTTCCACTAACTAAAATTCAAAAAGCAATTGTATGCCACAAGTCAATCTCAATGTCTCATCAATTCTGCTAGCAAAATCCACTTTAAATAACTATTTAAATAACTTTAAATAACTATTTAAACTGTATAACTCCATTTCTACTTCTAAATAAACAGACTTTAGTTATCCAACCCCAAATATTTAACTCCTTCAAGCTATCTGTTCAAACCTATAATCCCCTTAATCATTCTATTCTTCTTTTAACTTCTGCTAAGCAGTTTGCAAATTTATAATGTCATGAAAATTATCACTTATTTTTTTCTCCCTCCCACTGAAGTAAAATGTTAGAAGTGGTGTTAAAGCAAAAGCAGTTCTCCACATGGAACAGAAATTCCCACAGTGAAGTGCTGGCTACTTCATTTCCCTTACTGTACAACAGGAGATACAAAGGCAAATGGTCGCATTGTATGGATTAGGATGCTGAGCCCACAGCAAGAAAAACAGCTAGGGGTCACAAGTAATAAGGGAAGCCATTGGTTATGCTATAGTTTGTCTGAATGTGAATATAATCTCTGCACATCTCAAGTGTTGATGTTTGGGACTGAAATAAATTCAAAGGAATTCTGTTTTAATTTACCACTCATATGGAGAGAAATAAAAAGGTAAATTCTCCTGGGGCCTGAAAGGTACTGTTAGGAAGTTCATCAGGAATTCTCATTTTCATGTTCTCAGGGTAGGACTTATTAAACCTGTATCAGCAGAGTTTGGAGTTCTGAAAAAGTAAATGCTTAATGTACCACCCACCTAGGAGTAGCTCAGGCCTTTGCAGAAGCTGGCTCAGCATGTTTCCAAGTTAGCTCAGGAGTTGTTTTCCCATCACCTGACTCTACAAAAAAATATAATGGATCAAATCAGGCTCAATAGACTAGTTACCCTTAGAAGAAATCCTACTCCCTGAAAAGAATAGACTTGATTTTGGATATGTTTTCCACCTAAGAGACAGATCATTTTCACAGCACTGTCCATTGTAGTTTTACTGACATAAAGTACAAAGATCAGTCAATTGTTTTCATTTCACCCATTACTCTTGAACGTCATTGAAGAAACACTCTTTGGGGCAAAATTATGAGAGTCACTCTTCCTACTGCCTCTCTAGAACTTGAGAGAATATTGTTTCGGATTTCATAGGATGGTCATAAGTGGATAAATAACACTCAGAATAGGTATATTCATAGCATCTGCTGCAAATTCTCTCTTATCACCAACTGTCTTTGCACAAGTATCAAAAGAACAGGCAGACTGAGTTGGCCTTGACTGCTTTTTGGTAATCAACCCTTACACATCAAGCTTCAGGAAACAACCTTTTGATAAATGGTGTTCCTGTGAGAGTGGCAGCAAAAATGGAGGCAAAATGTCTTCCTACCTCAGACTTTCCTGATGAAACATAACAACCTGGCATAGCTAGAGTGGGATCCCCAGGCCTAATCGTAGCCAACTGGCTCCTTTGTGATTTGCCTCATTTTTATTTTGTTTGACAGTTCTGAAGCTGTACTTTTCTTACAGCTGAGTGGCCTGTGGCAGTTGGTTGTCGAGAGTAGTTTTCACTCAGAGACTACACACACACACACACACACACACACACACACACACACACACTCACACATACATACATGGTGGGGGGGAGAGAGAGAGAGTGCAAGAGCGAGAGTGAGAGAGAGAGAGGAAATGTGTGAAAAAATGCAATGGCAAGGACTGTTACAAAATGTGTGAAAAATTGAAATAACAAAGACTGTTAGCGGCTTGTCTCATCGTCACAGACAAACTGAAAGTGCTACTGGTAGTTTGAGCATTTGAAAGGTGACAGGACAGAAGTCTTGGCTATGGAGGTTTCCTCTCCCCACTGGAATCCTACAAAGGTCAGATTCAAAGGAATTCTGGTTCACTTCTAAATCTATCAGGCTTAAGATATCACTGTAAGGTTACTATAAAAGGATGTGTTTTTCACAGTTTGACAAACTGAAAATTATTTAACTCTTCAGAACGGATTTTGTGTAATTGTAAGTTTGGTCCAGTTGATAGTAGCTTCATAGATTTAGAAAAGTTCCTGAGCAGTACTCAGAAAGAGTGATGATTCAACTTCTCATTGGACAATATTCAATTAAATAAATGGTTTTTGAGGTGGGGTGTGAATTCAGAATCTAAATGAGGTAATGAAGTAAATCATATATAGAAAGTGATAAATAAACAAGAACACATTGAAAGTGAGATATAGATGCTAATAATAATTGAAAAGGATGGCAGACAAGCCTATATTTTTTATCACATATCACAATAAAACTCCATTCAGGAGTTTTGTGCAGGATCATGGATTAAGGAATTTCCCACCTTATGTACTTACCTACATAACAACCACAGAAACGTTTTTGAGAAAGAACTCCAATCCACCAATTTTCATTTCAGTGGTAGGTGAAATAATAATGCAGGAAATATGACAGCCAGCACATTTGTGATTTCAGTTATACAATTAGCAGATATACCAAAAGATGTCTTGGTGCAAAGAAGCATTACCAACCTCTATTTCATTCTCTTAGATATGGGAAGAAAAGGCTGAGATGTGATGAATACAAACTATTGACCAAAGATCAATGTCTACACTGATACTCTTTTTTTTTATTTATTTTTTTTTTATTTTTGGCTGTGTTGAGTCTTCATTGCTGTGTGAGGGCTTTCTCTAGTTGTGGTGAGCAGGGGCTACTCTTCATTGCGGTGCACAAGCTCCTCATTGCGGTGGCTTCTCTTGTTGCAGAGCACAGGCTCTAGGCACATGGGCTTCAGTACTTGTGGCATGTGGGTCTAGAGCGCAGGCTCAGTAGTTTTGGTGCACGGGCTTAGTTGCTCCATGACATGTGGGATCTTCCTGAACCAGGGCTCAAACCCATGTCTTCTTCATTGGCAGATGGATTCTTAACCACTGCACCACCAGGGAAGTCCAACACTGATACACTTAATCATAATAAAAACAATAATAACAAAAACAAATAAAACACCACCACTATTTACTGACTTCCTACTATGTACCAGGCAATTATTTTATATATATTACTTACAAAAACCTTCAGTGAAAGTCTTTATCCCTTTTTTCAAGGGTTAAGAAAGTGAATCTCAAAGAGGTTAAGTACCTTTCCCAAAGTCTCATCTAAGTAGCAAAATCAGAATATAAAATGCCCAATGTTCTTTCCAGTAAATCATTTTTCCCAAACTTGTATTTTATAAGATATTTTCTGGGAGATGTTTCATAAGTATTCCACAAAAAAAAAAAGAAAAAAAAGAAGAGGTTGAGGAGGAAAATAGCTATGGGGAAAAAAAGACTCACACTATTTCATGACTATTGACAAAGTTCATTGTATATGAAGTGCAGTGATTGTTCAAGGAAGTACCACAGTAAATAACTGGCTTAATTTATAATTACAATTTATAATCCCCAACTGATTTGAACATAGAAATCCTTTTTCAAGAATATTTATTAATATCCTTGAAACTGTGTTCTGAGGCCACTGGTTTAGGAATCTCACTAATAAAGTGAAACTAATGATACAAACTGACTACACCATGATTTTATATTTGTATTGCAATACATGCTTTTCGAAGTACTTTCAAAACAATTACTCATTTAATTCTTGTAGCAGTCTAAGGCATATTTGGTGATGTTAATTTCATTTTACCAGTCAAGCATTATCAAGTTCAATGAGGTTATCTGTTGATCAAGGTCACAGCTAGTAAGTGGTAATGTATGAACAAGAATTTTTGCCTTCCAACTCCTAGTCCAGTATTCTTTATGCTATATTATATGACATTGCTAAAGTATTATCTTTCCTCTAAGTCTCAAAAGAAGATTAATTTACATGTTTTAATGTATACCAAATCAAAGGTTGGTGACAAGGTTTGAAACAATGCATAAATGTAAAAACAACAAAAAAAGTCCTATTATTTTTGTAGTCTAAGTGTAAAGAAAAACAACTTAAGGCCAAAAAACCCCAAAAAACTTAAGACAAAATTTGATGGGTTGACTGTATCAAGATTAAGGGTTTCTGTGTAGTGAATGATTCCAGTCAACCTACTGATAGATGGTATTTGCAATGTCTATAACTGATCAGGGACTAATATCTAAAATAAATGATTAAACTACATATGAAATGATGATAAAAATAAAACAAAAATGGGCAAAGGACAAGAATAGTCAAGTTAAGAAAAAGAAAATTCAGAGACTAATTATAGGAAAACTTGCTCAAAATCATTAGTAATCAGAGAAATGTACATTAAAACCAAGCTAGGTCACTTTATATTCATATTTGAAGAAAATTTTAAAAATTATAATGTTACATAATGGCAAGAATGGGAGAAACAGTATTTTATTCACTATTGGTAGGCATATAGACATTTGTAGCCATTCTGGAGAGCAGTATTACCATTGGCCAAATTAACTACACACATCTATTATGATCTAGTATCTCTCTACTGGATCTATAATCCAGGAAAATTCTCACATAGTACCATAGGGGAATATATAAGAGGATATTTATTGCAGCATTGTTTGAAATATAGGGATATCTCACTAGAAATTTCTCAATAGAAAGCAAAATGTGGTGGGTGCCACTTCTGGTTTCTGCTCAGAAGTATAGAGAGCTGTAAAGAGCATCACTCTCATGCTTACAAAAAGAAAAAACTGGAGAAACTGAAAATTAAGAACTTTCTTGACCCTAACCCTAAAGCCAAAGGTCAAATAATTATCCCAAAATCTAGGGAGAGATTGAAACCTACAACAAGAAACCAGGCTCTAACACTGGCTTACTTCAAGAAGAAGCCACTGGATTCCATATAAGACAGTAAGAAGATCCAGCTAAAACTATTAGCAAATTGCTGAAGGCTGAGAGCATGGGCTAGGGTGAGAGTGCAAAGACTTTAGGAGTGGCAGATATATTGGGGTTAGTACTCTCTGGAGAACTTTTCCTCCATGAACCCCACCAGGTGCTCACAAGGAAGGTGGAATGAATCCTGATAAAATTTTCTTCATGGTGCTGTCTAGGGGAAGGGAAAAGTAGCCTCAGATAAAACTCCACACAGATCCATCTCCTTGAACTCTCCTATGGAAGAAAAGCCTTAATCTGCAGGGAAGAATAACAAAAACTGTACACTTAGGACTTCAGAACAAGGAATTTTAACAGATATAAACAGGGATATTAGATAATGATGAAAGAGTCAATTCACCAAGAAGATATAGCAGTCCTAAATATCATGCCTCAAACAAGACAGCCTCAAAATACAGGAAGCAAAAACTTAAGAGTTGAAAAGAGAAAAAGGCATATCCACAATTAAAATTGGACACTTCAACAGTTCTTTCTAAGGTATTGATAGAATAAGTACATAGGCAAAAAAGAACAAACAAACAAAAAAGCAGTAAGAATATAGATTTTCTGAACAATGTTATCTTTGATATTTATAGAAAAATCTAACCAACAACAGCAGACTACACATTCTTCACAAATACACATAGAACACTCACATATATATACCATAGTCTGGACCATAAAAGAAAATTTAAGTAATGGAAAGATATAGAAATTATACAAAGAATATTCTAGGACCACAATTAAAGTCAATAACCAAAAGATATCTGTAAAGTACCCAAATATTTGGAAACTAACATGCTTCTAAATAATCCATACATCAAAGAAGATGTCTTAGGGGGAATTAAAAGTACTATGAATTCAATGAAAATAAAAACACAGCATATCAAAATGTGATGGATGCTGCTAAAGTGGTGCTAAGGGGAAATTTAAAGCAATTAATACTTGTTATAGAAAAGAAAATCAGTAACAACCTAAATATGTGTTTTCTTTAATTTCTTTCATCAGTGTTTTATAGTTTTCACTATACAAGTCTTTTGCCTCCTTAATTAAGTTTCTTCTTAAGTATTTTATTCTTTTTGGATGCTATTGTAAATGAGATTGTTGTCTTAATTTCATTGTCAGATAGTTAATTGTTAGGATATATAAATGCAAATAATTTTTATTTGTTTATGGTGTATCCTTCAAATTTACTGAATTGTTTATTAGTTCTAAGAGATTTTTTGTGAATTCTAAGATTTTGAGGAACTTCCATACTGTTGTCTAGAGTGGCTGCACTATATTGCATTCCCATTGAGAGGTCATCTGCAAATAAGACACATTTTACTTCTTTTCTGGTTTGGATATAATTTTTCTCTTTCTTCTCAAATTGCTCTGGCTAGGACTTCCAGTATTATGCTGAGTAGAAGTGGTGTGAGTGAGCATCCTTGCTTTGTTACTAATCTTATTTTTGTTTTTATTTCCATTACTCTAGGAGGTGGGTCAAAAAGGATCTTGCTGTGATTTATGTCAGAGTGTTCTGCCTATGTTTTCCTCTAAGAGTTTTATAGTGTCCAGCCTTACATTTAGGTCTTTAATCCATTTTGAGTTTATGTTTGTGTATGGTGTTAGGAAGTGTTCTAATTTCATTCTTTTACATGTGGCTGTCCAGTTTTCCCAGCACAATTTATTGAAGAGGTTGTCTTTTCTCCATTGTATATTCTTGCCTCCTTTATCAAAAATAAGGTGACCATATGTGTGTGGGTTTATCTCTGGGCTTTCTATCCCATTCCATTGATCTATATTTCTGTTTTTGTGCCAGTACCATACTGTCTTGATTACTGTAGCTTTGTAGTGTAATCTGAAGTCAAGGAGCCTGATTCCTCCAGCTCCGTTTTTCCTTTCTTAAGATTGCTTTGGCTATTCGAGGTCTTTTGTGTTTCCATACATATTGTAAAAATTTTTGTTCTAATTCTGTGAAAAGTGCCCTTAGTAATTTGATAGGGATTGCGTTGAATCTGTAGATTGCTTTGGGTAGTATAGTCATTTTGACAATATTGAGTCTACCAATCCAAGAACATAGTATATCTCTCAATCTGTGTCATCTTTGAATTCTTTCATCAGTATCTTACAGTTTTCTGAGTATAGGTCTTTTGCCTCCTTAGGTAGGTTTATTCCTAAGTATTTTATTCTTTTTGTTGCAGTGGTAAATGGGAGTGTTTCCTTAATTTCTCTTTCTAATTTTCTCTTTCTAATCTTTCATTGTTAGTGTATAGGAATGCATTGTATGTGTATTAACTCTGTATCTTGCAACTTTACCAAATTCATTGATGAGATCTAGTAGCTTTCTGTGTATAGTATCAAGCTTTCTGCCAACAGTGACAGTTTTACTGCTTCTTTCCCAATTTGTATTCCTTTTATTTCTTTCTTCTCTAATTGCTGTGACTAGGACTTCCAAAACTATGTCGAATAATTGTGGTGAGATTGGACACCTTTGTATTGTTCCTGATCTTAGAGGAAATGTTTTCAGTTTTTCACCATTGAGAATGATGATTGCTCTGGGTTTGTCATATATGGTCTTTATTATGTTCAGTTAGGTTCCCTCTATGCCCACTTTCTGAAGAGTTTTTATCATAAATGTGTTTTGAATTTTGTCAAAAGTTGTTCTGCATTTATTGAGATGATCATATATTTTTTTATCCTTCAATTTGTTAATATGGTGTATCACATTGATTGATTTGCATATATTGAAGAACGCTTGCATCCCTGAGATAAATCCCATTTGGTCATGTTGTATGATCCTTTTAATGTGTTGTTGGATTCAGTTTGCTAGTATTTTATTGAGGCATTTTGCATCTATGTTCACCAGTGATATTGCCTTGTGATCTTCTTTTTTTGTGATATCTTTGTCTGATTTTGGTATCAGGGTGATGGTGGCCTCGTAGAATGAGCTTGGGAATGTTCCTCTCTCTGCCATTTCTTGGAAGAGTTTGAGGATAGGTGTTACCTCTTCTCTAAATGTTTGATAGAATTTGCCTGTGAAGCCATCTGGTCCTCAATTTTTGTTTGTTGAAAGATTTTTATCACAATTTCAATTACATTACTTGTGATTGGTCTCTTCATATTTTCTATTTCTTCCTGGTTCAGTCTTGGAAGGTTGTACCTTTCTAAGATCTTGTTCATTTCTTACAGGTATTCCATTTTATTGGCATATAGTTGCTTGGAGAATTTTCTTCTGATCCTTTGTATTTCTGCAGTGTCAGTTGTAACTTCTCTTTCATTTCTAATTTTATTGATTTGAGTCTTCTCCCTTTTTTTCTTGATGAGTCTGGCTAAAGGCTTGTCAATTTTGTTTCTCTTCTTAAGGAACCAGCTTTTAGTTTTATTTACTTTTATTATTGTTTTCTTTATTTCTATTTCATTTATTTCTTCTCTGATCTTTATTCTTTCCTTCTACTAACTTTGGGGTTTTTTGTTGTTGTTCTTCTTCTTTCTCTAGTTGCTTTAAGTGTAAGGTTAAGTTGTTTACTTGAGATTTTCCTTGTTTCTTGAGGTAAGAGTGTATTGTTGTAAATTTCCCTCTTAGAACTGCTTTTGCTGCATCCCATAAGTTGTGGGTCGTTGTGTTTTCATTGTCATTTGTTTCTATGTACTTTTTTTTTTTTTTTTTTTTGCGGTACACGGGCCTCTCACTGTTGCGGCCTCTCCCGTTGCAGAGCACAGGCTTCGGACACGCAGGCTCAGCGGCCATGGCTCACGTGCCTAGCCACTCTGAGGCATGTGGGATCTTCCCAGACCGGGGCACGAACCCGTGTCTCCTGCATCGGCAGGCAGACTCTCAACGACTGTGCCACCAGGGAAGTCCTCTATGTACTTTTTGATGTCCTCTTTTATTTCTTCAGTGATCCATTGGTTGTTTAGTACCATATTGTTTAGCTGTCATGTGTTTGTGTTTTTACAGTTTTCTTTTTCCTGTAGTCGATGTGTAATCTCATACTGTTTGGGCTGGAAAAGATGCTTGATATGATTTCAATTTTCTTAAATTAACTGAAGCTTGATTTGTGACCCAAGATGTGCTCTATCCTGGAGAATGTTCCATGTGCACTTGAGAAGAAAGTGTATTCTGCTGCTTTCAGATGGAACATCCTATAAATATCAGTTAATTCTATCTGGTCTAATGTTTCATTTAAGGCTTGGGTTTCCTTATTAATTTTCTGTCTGGATGATCTTTCCATTGGTGTAAGTGAGGTGTTAAAGTCCCCCACTATTACTGTGTTACTGTGGATTTTGCCTTTGATGGCTGTTAGCATTTGCCTTATATATTGAGGTGCTCTTATGTTGGGTGCATAAATATTTACAATTGTTGTATCTTCTTCTTGGATTGATCCCTTGATCATTATGTAGTGCTCTCTCTTGTCTCTTGTAACAGACTTTATTTTAAACTCTATTTTGTTTGATGAGTATTGCTACTCCAGCTTTCTTTTGATTTCCATTTAAATGGAATATCTTTTTCCATCCCCTCACTTTCAGTCTGTATGTGTCCCTAGGTCTGAAATGGGTCTCTTGTAGACAGCATATATATGGGTCTTTTTTTGTATTCATTCAGCCAGTCTACGTTTTTTGGTTGGAGCATTTAATGCATTTACATTTAAGGTAATTATCAATATGTATGTTCCTATTGCCATTTTCTTAATTGTTTTGGGTTTGTTTTTGTAGGTCTTTTTTCTTCCCTTCCTCTTTTGTTCTCTTCTCTTGTGTTTTTGCCTAGAGAAGTTCCTTTAGCAATTTTTTTAAAGCTGGTTTTGTGGTGTTGAATTCTCTGTAAACCTTTTGATTTCTCTGTCAAATCTGAATGAGAGCCTTGTTGGGTGGAGTATTCTTGGTTGTAGTTTTTCCCTTTTATCCCTTTAAATATATCTTGTCATTCCCTTCTGCCCCGCAGAGTTTCTGCTGAAAAATCAGCTGATAACCTTATGGGGATTCCCTTGTATGATATTTTTTGCTTTTCCCTTGTTGCTTTTAATATTTTTTCTTTGTATTTAATTTTTGTTCATTTGATTAATATGTGTCTCACTGTGTTCCTCCTTGGGTTTATCCTGTATGGGACTCTCAGCTTTGCTTAGACTTGGCTGTCTATTTCCTTTCCCATGTTAGGGAAGTTTTTGACTGTGATCTTTTCAAATATTTTCTCAAGCCCTTTCTCTTTTTCTTCTTCTTCTGGGACCCCTAAAATTTGAGTGTTGGTGCATTTAATGTTGTCCCAGAGGTCTCTGAGACTGTCCTCATTTCTTCTTATTCTTTTTTCTGTTCATGACAGAAATTCCACCATTTTGCCTTCCAGGTCACTTATCTGTTCTTCTGTCTCAGTTATTCTACTACTGATTCCTTCTAGTGTATTTTTTAGTTCAGTTATTGTCTTGTTCACCTCTGTTTGTTCAACTTTTCTTGTATCTTCTTGATCTGTGCCTCTATTCTCTTTCTGATATCTTTGATATCTTTACTATCATTACTCTGAATTCTTTTTCAGAGAGATTGCTTATCTCCTCTTCGTTTAATTGTTATTGTAGGTTTTTATCTTGCTTCTTCATCTGTAACGTATTTCTTTGTCATCTCATTTTTTCTAACTTACTGTGATTGTGGTGTCCTTTCTGGAGGTTGTAGGGTCGTAGCTCTTCTTGCTTCTGGTGTCTGCCCCCTCGTGGGTGAGGTTGGTCCAGAGGCTTGTGCTCTTATCCTCTTGATAAGGAGTTTGATTGGTGTTGTGTTGATCTGAGTCTGCCCTAGATATAGAGCAGGGCCTCTCCTTTGTTCTGTGGTTGTCACTGGCCCATCAGGGGTGGGGTCTGCTTCCTAGTTGTTGGAGTAGAGACCCCCAGATCTGTTTCTTAGCTGTGATCCTGATCTGCAGTGCAAGGTAGGAGGGATTGGAGCACTCCCACTGGGAGAGAAGCCACTTAGTTTTCTTCCTTTGGAGCTGTTCACGTGTGAATGTGCTCTGTTGTCTCCCCTTTCACCTGTTGTGCAGGCTCATAAAGTATACTGTTATTGGCACTGCTCTCAGTCTCGCCTTAACTGTGGGTATTTCAACAATTGGCCCTGGTGATTCTCAGGTGCTGTTTTCACCCATCCACCTGTCTGGGTCCACTGAGGTTAGGTCCCAGTACTGCAGTAATCATGCACCTGGACCTGCTCTGGGAGCTATAGAGACAGCTCAGACTCTGACCTGGCTCTATCCCCATGTGTATATGCCCACAGAGCCCACAGCTGCTAAAGCCAGACACATCCCAGCTGCAAGAGCACTTGTTGTCCTTTTGGATATTTCATAGGTGCTGAATTTAGGAAGCTGTCAGCGAAGGTGTAACTGCAGTTTGCACAGCCATGAGGAGAGGTTTCAGCTCTTCTTCCTTAGTCACATAGCCCCTGGGGCTCAGCTGTATTTCCAGCCGCTCCTCTGGGCGAGTTTCCTAGTTGGGGGAGCTGTCTGCACCCTCCTGGGACAGCAGAGCAGGTCCCAGCATCCCTGGTGTGTTTCCTATTAGTGAGCTATCCGTGCCCTCCTGGGACAAAGGTGCAGGTCCTGGCACCCACTGGCAGATTTCATAGTAGCAAGAGGTTTCAGCATGCTCCCAGGATAGTGGGGACAGGTCCTGGCATGCACAGACAGATTTCCCAGTAGTGTGAGCTATCTGCACCCTCCTGAGACAGCAGGACATGTTCCAGCACCCACTGATGGGTTTCCTAGTTGTGGAAGCTTTTTGCACCTTCCTGGGACAGTAGGGCAGGTCACAGCATCCACTAACAGACCTCCTAGCTGTGGAAGCTATCCACGCCCTCCTGGGACAACATGGGCAGGCCCTGAGACCCACTGGTGGAATTCCCAGTGGCTGGCTCTGTCTGCACCCTTCTGGCATGGGTAGTCCTATGGCCCACCAGTAGAATTCCCTGTGGGTGAAGATGTCTGTGCCCTTCCAAGTCACCAGAGGTGGGGCATGGCATCAGCCTGAGGACCTGGAAGAGGTGGCCAGTGTCTGCCTCTGGAGCCCAAGGTGGCAGTGGCAGTGACACACCCACACCTGGAGCTCTTGTAGGAGGTGTCCTGTTGCCTGGGAGCACTCACAGGGAAAGAAGCTTTTATGGTGGCCCTACCCCTCTCCTTGTGCACCTTCCAGTAGTGGTGACTTGCCTCTCTGCTGGGTCCAGGCTTCAGGCTTCTTCCTAGTACACTCTCAGTTTCCATGGCCTGAACACCTCAAGCTGTTTCTGCACTTAACCCTGGTTCTCTCCCTGGGACTGAGCTTCGGAGCCTGAGCTTCAGCAACAGACCCCCACCCTCACTGATGGAGGAGTATCTCAGGTTGGGGAGTGCAGGATGGCAGTGCCGACCCTCTGTGTAGGTTACTCTCCATTTTGCCTTCCACAAACTGGTTGCTGCTCTCCCCTTTTATGCTCCAAAACTTCCCACTCCATCCAGTCTAATTTCTCCGCTGGTGAGGAGCCTTCCCAGTGTGTGGGAACCTTTCCTCCTTCACAGCTCCCTCCCCAGGGCTCAGGTCCCATCCTGATTCCTTCTTTTTCTTTTTATCCTACCTGGTTATGTGGATGTTTTCTTGTCTTTTTGAACATCTGAGGTCTTCTGTAGGGGCTCAGTTGCTGTTATGTGTGAATCCTTCCACTTGTAGATGTATTTTCAACGTTTCTGTGAGGGAGGTAACTCTGCTTCCTACTCCTCAGCCATCTTGATCCACCCTGTAAGTTTTTCATATGACTTCCCAATGACCCTTGTGATCAAGTTTTCTCTGCCTCCCTGTGCCTTACTCTTGTGTACCCCTTAGATAAGATCCCCATGGGACTTGAGAAAACTCCACTCCTTTGGTTTGAATTGACCAATCCAGCCTTAACCTGGAAACCCCAATTCACTGCACATATGCACCCTAATAAAGACATGTACCCCATGTCCTATTTCTCTTTTTCTGCACTCTGTCCTGACCTCCCTGTGTGGCCCCTGGAGGCATGCCAGGTACTTTCTCCAGGACCTGTGAATAATAAACTTTTCTATTTCAATTTCTCTTTTGGTCTGTTATTGAAGGGACTCACCATCTGGCACCCTGTGCTTCACTTAACACATGTTAATTTCACAGATTCATAACAATTGACTTCACAAACAGGATGATAGAGTTACTCTCATAATCAGCCTTGGGGAATGACTTTTAGCTGCAAATCGCTGACTAACTGGCTCTCCTCAGGTGGTTAATTAATTCTATCTAGGGTAGGTCCACCACCTGCTAGCATGCATTTGCACTGCTTTGCACTGCAGCATACTGTCTTTGCAGCATACTAACAAAGCTTCCTACCCAAAAGTATAATCTCCAGGAAAAAGAAAAAGAAAAAAGAGTCCTCCTGAACCTCAGAGCTGTGCTTATCAGAGATGGTTTGAAAAGCCATAGATATGTTTTCTACCTGTTAACACTCCACACAGAGTAAGTTCTCCCTAGCAAGTGTTAGACATTGGGTGTATTTTCTTACTCTAAGCATGGACACTGCTGCTGACTTTTAGCTGAATCGCCTAACATTACTCAAGATCCTTCTGCATTAGTTAACAACTGAGACATGGGAGTGACAACTTCCCACCCACTAGTGAGCACTACTGGATAAAGGTGCCAGGCAGTGCTCTTACAAGGAAGAGAGGGTGATTACCCTTCCCTGACCACTGTGTTTGCAGGGTGGCCCTGGGACTCCAAGTGCTAACCAATACAATAGGAATACCCTCACTGGGGAAGACATGTTTCCTTGCAAAGGCAAGTGCAGATGGGGTCTGCAGTCCCTTTATTGCCTGTGTACCTTACTGTTACCACACCTCGTTTCCCAATGTTATGGGATATTGTAGGTCCCACCCCTGGTACGTGGTGGCACAAGATCTAATGGTCCAATATAAACAGCCTGAGAACCTATTGCCAATGCCACCTAAAATGTCAGAGAAAATTACCACACTCCTCACAAACTATAAAACAGCCATAGAAACAACCTGGGTGCCAAAGCCCTGCTCCTATGCTCTTGGGGTCTAGGATCCAGGCTCAATGATCCTGCCACCATTGTGCTAGTGGAGGCCAAGCCCAATCCTAAAGAGGTTGATTGGGACACCCTGGAGAAGGACGTGGTCACCTTTAATCCAGCCACTGGAGACATCCACCACATATCTTTCTGGTAACAATTCCTAAGATCCAATCAGTGGGATATCATAGAGAGTTAAAGACTGAAACTCAAAATTTTATATTTCTTGAGATTCAAAATATTTCAAAAGACTTTATACAGCAAGAGGGAGAAAAGGGGGCTGACTGTCTGTTGAGTTACTACTCATAGCCACAGAAATGAGGCAACTAGCCAGTGTTTCCAAAGATCTCAAAATGCATAACCTTTTAAAAAAAGAGCCTGAAGGCGAAATTCTGTAGAGACATGCGTGACCCAAATCCCCTACCCATTAGGGGCTTCCCCAGGGCCCATACCATTAGGTCAACTAGGATCAAAGCAAAGGATGCCATTTTGGTCAATCCCAACATCATAATCAAGATTTCCAATAACCAGGGAGAGTCCAAACCCAAAGGCACAAGTTCAAAAGATACAGAGGGAGAATCCCTTCCCCTGCCTTACTTAGACTTTATGGCTTGGTGCTGAGCTCACTCATCTATTACAATGACAACAAAAAAGGCTCAAAGCCAGTGGAAGACACTAGAGAAACCAGACTCCTCCATATGATTGGTATGATCCAATAGGTCTATCACTTCTTTGAACATAACATACTAAATGACCTGGATTTCATCTCCAATCCTGAAGAGGTTCCAACTGACCTCAAACCCCCCAAAATTTTTCTTACAGGAAGCCCCTCAAACTATAGAGCTACCCTCCTCTACTTTGTGGAGACCTCACATAGTATTTCAGGAGGCCTTGGGGGAAGTAGATATTGTGGCCCTCCATGAAAGATGTTCACTCAGATTGCCAGATTTTACAGTACCAAGTTGGCTCATAGCTCCAAGGCTAGCCCTTGGGTGCCAAGCCTTGAAACCCACCTCACAGAGCATCCTTCTTATCTCTTGGTCCCACAACCCCCATGTTAACCCTGTGGAGAAACAATTCCTAGGATGATTCCTAGGAGCAGAGGGCCTTGTGTTGGCAGCTCCATCAGTTGGGAGTGCTCAATAATCTTATACCAAGACAACCTTGGCACAAGCTTCTCTCTTTAAAATAAGTGATTGCCTCACTACAGAGCCCAATCTAAATAATCCAGAGGACTTCAGAGAGTTCTGAGATACTCCACCCAGACAACTTCCCTAGCCTGTGGGCTTGGAAGTCTTCCAGAGCATTACGCTAGAGACTTAGTGGCTCCCTGGAGCTTGTCCCACCTACTGGGAAGAATCACCCATTTATAGCTCAGGTAGTCCACTGGGAAAAAAGCAGTAACAGACTTTCATGGCTCTGTTAGACACAGGAGCCCAAGTTACAGTAACTCCAGGTAACCCTTATAAATTCCTCAAGGGAACCTCATACAACCTACAATGCGTAGCAGGTAAAAATGTAAAGAGGGTAAGAAATTACTATTGGCACCACATTTCTAAAACAATTGCCAGTGGTGGTAGCCTCCCTGGCTCTCTCTTTTCCTATGATAGGTATGGATGCCTTCACCCAGTGACATGCCTAGTAGAATGAACACAAATTCCTGGCCTTTGTCATGGGAGATACCAAATGGTAACCTGTCCAATTGCCTCTTCCTGTGAAAATAGTAAATATACCACAATATAGGTTGAAGCAAGGTATAGAGGGCCTTCAGCTCATCGTTAGAGAAATGCTTGACAGTGGTGTTATTAGGTCCACAATATCACCCTTTAATATCCCTACCTAGCCAGTGTTAAAACCAGCCACTGAATGGAAATTAACAATTGACTATCAAAATTTAATTGCACAGGTTCCTGCCATTAAGTCTCCCAGTCCCAATATTATAGAGATGATAGATGATGTCCAAAAGGCTCAGGGCCCCTAGTTTGCTGTCCTAGATATAGCCAACATGTTCTACTTGTTTCCAACAACTGAAGACTCACTGAATTCCAATAACTGAAAATTCACTTCAAATTCAGTAAGTTTGCTTTACTTTTGAGTGCACCCACTACACCTTTACTCAGCTGCCCATGGGTTACCTAAATAGACCTGTCATAACACATCACCTATGCAGACAAGTTTTAAATTTATTAAAACTAACTCATTTCTGCCTTTGGCATTATACAGATGACATTCTACTATGAGGAGCCCTATGAGGGTGTCATCTGGGAAAACTTGCATCGAGTAGCACAACACTTGCAGCAGATAGGATGGGCCATTGTCTTGTATAAGCTCCAAGGACAAACCACTTTTGTTAACTTTCATGGCATAACATGGTTATCTTGGGGCCAAGAAGTTCCTCTTGCTGTAAAACATCAACTCTTCACAATCAAGACTCCCAGTACGCTATGACAAACACAAAACATATTAGGTCTTTTCAACTTTTGGAGGTAACACGTTCTACACTTATCCATTCTACTTAGGCTTATTCATGTCATTACATGCAAATTGGCTTCTTTCCATTGGAGAGAATCTCAACAAACTTCTTTACAACGGTGAGTCCAACAAGCCATACAGCAGTCATACCCTTAGTCCTTCCGGGCTCATACTTCCAAGTTAAATCACTAGTGATGCCTGATTACACTTTGTGCAGTATCTAGACTAAGCATGGCTCTGCCTGGATGCCCACAGGGTTCTGGACCAAATGTCTTCCCAAGAATTCAGCTCAGAACATATCACTCAAGTGCCAAATCTTAGCAGCCTACTTGACCCTTTCAGAGACAGAGGCATTAACAGGCATACAGCCCATACTGCTTCACATGCAAGTCCCCATCCTGCCTTGGGTCAGGGATACAACCCAGCAAAGGCTTGGCATGGCCACTGAGGCCTCACTGTTAAAGTGAAATTGGTACCTTTATGGAAGGGCTAAACCTGATGCAGCCAGGTATACAACTGCACCACAGGATGGCTGAGTGCCAAGTGCTAGCAGGCATGGATTCTGACCTAGAGCTTGCATCTTTCTACATTAAATGGTATCAGTGGAAGTGATACTTAAACATATTGCTCTCTCCTTGTATCATACCTCACATTATATCCCAAGAAGAATGACTCTCCCACTGTAAGTAAATCAGGCCCATCTTGTTGGTAGTTTTGTTCTCTAATAACCTCACTACAGTTTTAATGGGGTGATCTCTGGATTGCAAAGTTACTATCCACAAAATTTCCCTACAATTAGCATATCAGTGTGCCCAGAATCTATATGCATTACGGATGGAGTCCCCACAAAGCTTGGTCACAAACATCATGAGGTCCTTTGCGAGGTGTACCCCTGAAGACCTGATGGGGTTCACTGAGATCTGCTCATTGTTTGGCAGTAGTAGAGCCAATAATTGTAGTTTCATCCTCAGTGGACTTTACCATATATACACAGAGCTTAACACCAGCCAGCCACTCATATCCTTCATGGATCTCCACCTGGGAAAGCCACCCTCCCCCGTCCTGGACTCCACCACCTCCAAGCACCCCAACTCCACAGATGGCATCACCTCAGCCCAAGAGCTTACCGTTGGACATGACTATGCCTCAGATGATGATGCCACAATTCAAGAGGATGACAAGGGAAACAATGTACCTGCACCTCACCAGACATTGGGTTTTTCCCCTCCCAGGTTACCTCTGCACCAGGAAAGCAAAGACTGTGGTGACTGTCAGTCTCAAGGCCAAGTTGCAAAAATGCTTACAGTTGATCGACCCTGAGGGCCCCATAGAGTACTATTTTTCTGAATAGCTGACTGCTTGCCTTGCAAACCTTGCCTTTATCAAAACCCTTGCAAAATTGTGAGTAAGCACCCTGTCAATTACCTGGCAGCTCACCTTTATGGCAAGCCTAACAATGTATTCAAAACCATACTAGTCACAAAAAGACACTTCCTTGCAACGCCTCTAACTTGACCTGCCTAGACCCCATGGTCGGGGAACTCTGGATGCTGTTTGCTGTTCAGAATACTACATTACAGCTTTTTCTTTCCACCCAATGCATTGTGATGTACCCTACTCCCCTCGTTACTTCAAGTACCTCTTCTATACCTAAAATTGCCAACTCCACTCCTCTTCACATCTTATCCATAAGCCCCTCTCCATTGTACACCATAACCCTGCCCCATTCCACAACCCTGTGGCCTAGATCTGACACAACAAATATATTCATACAAACGTCCAAGGTAACAACCCAAGACTTGCAAGTAAAATGATGTTGGACTTGTCACCACATAGCGCCAGACCAACAGCCTCATGTCACTATCCCACAGTTCTTCCTAGTGATCAGCCCCTTGTGCTATTCCTTCCAAAACTATGTGAGCCTCATTCAGGCTAGACCAAACTCATAATCTAGACCCCAAACAGGACACACTGTGGATAAGTATCAATAGCCAAACCCCCAGGGTGGTACTTTTTAAGTGCTACCAACTATAGTCAAATACAAAGGCTGGACCTCAGCCTGTATACTCACCAACACTTAATCATAAATAACCCCTCATTCTGACTTCATTGTAGACCTGACTCAAGAGGCAAGGAGCAAGTCCACTTGACCCTGTCCCATCCACAAGCTATTCATGGAGATGACCCTTATTACTGCAACATTGTTACCTTTAATATTCTAGTCCCCCTTTATTCTCACCACAGCTCTCCACTAGAAACATTCCACTTGCATAACAAAAGAACGATTCTTATCCATATGATGTTGGGACTGGCAATTATAATTGGAGTTGCAAGCATAGAAACAGGTGTTGCTACCCTATCCCATTAATATCAAATATTAAAAGCCACTCAGCTGGGACTTCCCTGGTAGTACAGTGGTTAAGAATCTGCCTGCCAATGCAGGGGACACAAGTTCTAGCCTTGGTCCGGGAAGGTCCCCCAAGCTGCGGAGCAACTAAGCCCGTTTGCCACAACTACTGAAGCTGTGCTCTAGAGCCTGCGAGCTACAACTACTGAGTCCATGTGCCACAACTACTGATGCCCATGCGACTAGAGCCCATGCTCCACAATAAGAAAAGCCACCACAATGAGAAGTCCGCACACAAAAAGAGTAGCCCCCACTCGCCACAACTAGAGAAAGCCCGTGTGCAGCAATGAAGACCCAATGCAGCCAAAGATAAATTAATTAATTAATTAATTAATTTAAAAAAAGCCACCCAGCTAATACCAGCCACCCTATTCAACCACATGCAGACACCACACCACAGTCTGATTCTGATGTGATGAGAGCATGGTTCACTAGCACAAATAGTAACATATAATTGGTGTTAGATTTCCTATTGGCTGAATGGGGTGAAATTTGTTCTATACAGGGCACCTCTTGCTGCATGAATGTATACTAATAACTCAGGATAGGTACAGACCAAACTTCAGAATATATCTCAAAATATACAGGTCATGAATAATATAACTAAGATATATCAACAAATTCTCACACTCCCCAAGGTCCCTGAATTTTTCTATGGCTCTTAGCATCCACCTGGGGGCAATGGCTAAGAACTGAATTTCAAACAGTAGCAATTCTATTTATCATAGGCTTCATTATTACTGCCTTTGTTAAATGTGCCTTACTGTGGCTTCAGAAAACAATACTTATGTCCTTTAACATATCTGCTAGACAAATAATTGCTATTCCTGATATTGTGACAACACAAGATAGACTGTCAAATTTAGCTAACTTATTCCATGGTATTGTTGCTTCAGCTTCCATTTTCTTGAACAAGCAGCCTTTGCGAACCTTAAACTGATTCTAACTCCCTCCTGTAAACACATGCCCTAGATAAGAGCCCACAGAGTGACAAGCAAATGCAAGTTTCTGATATGATTTCCCCAACAGCCCTTGTGATACTCTGCCTCCCAGCATCTTTCCTTTGTGCACTCTTTAGATAATATCCCTCTGTGGGTCTTAAGAAAACCCCACTCTTTTGTTTTGAATTGACCAACCTGGCCTTAACCTGGGAACTCAAAGCACTCCACACGTGGACTCTAATAAAAGCATATGCCACAAGTGTTATCTCTCTTGGTCTACACTCTGCCTTGATATCCCTCTGTGGCCCTTCAAGGCATGCACATCCTCCAGGACCTGTGAATAATAAACTCTATCTCAATTTCTCTTGTGGTTTCTTGCTAAACCATGGTTTACCATCTGGCACCCTGTGATCCAGTTAACAAGTGTTAATTCGATAGATTCATAACAATGAACACTACAAAAGGAAAATTAAGACAATGATTCCATATACAATAGAATCAAAAAGAATAAAATATTTATGAGCTAACTTAACTCAGGAAGTGAAACACTTGTACACAAAAATCTATAAACTTTGCTAAAAGAATATAAAGGCACAGATACATAAAAATACATCCCATGTCCATGAATTAAAAGACTTAATGTTAAAATATCAATATTATACAAAGTGATATACAGATTCAAAGCATCCATATAAAAAACCTAAATGTTTTTGCAGAAAAAGAAAAATTCACTTTAAAACTCATTTGGAATCTCAAACAACCCAGAATAGTCAAAACAATCTTTAAAAAGAACAAAATTGGAGATGTCACATTCTCTAATATCAAAAGTTAATAAAAAGTTATATTAATCAACAATGTGGTACTGGCATAAAATAGACATAGAGTTAAATAATATAAAATAGAGAGCTCAGAAATAAACCCTTACCTATGGTCAAATGATTTTTGACAAGGGTGCCAAAACCATTCAATGGGAAAAGAAAATTCTTTTCAATAAATGGTATTGGGAAATGGGACATCTACATGTAAAAAAAATGAAGTTGAATCCTTACCTTACATCAGTATAGATCAAACATCAGTGGAACAGAATAGAGAGCCCAGAAATAAATCCACACTCCTACAGTCAATTAATCTCTGACAAAGGAGGCAAGAATATACAATAAAGACAGTCTCTTCAGCAGGTAGTGCTGGGAAATTTGGACAGCCACATGTAAATCAATGAAATTAGAGCACACCCTCACACCATGCACAAAACTAAATTCAATATGGCTTAAAGACTTAAAAGTAAGAAACGACACTATAAAACTCCTAGAAGAGAACATAGGCAAAACATTCTCTGACATAAATCCTACCAATGTTTTCATAGGTCAGTCTCCCAAGGCAATAGAATTAAAAGCAAAAATAAACAAGTGGGACCTAATTAAACTTATAAGCTTTTGCACAGCAAAGGAAACCATAACCAAAATGAAAAGACAACCTATGGACTGGGAGAAAATATTTGCAAACAATGAGGCTGAGAAGGGCTTAATTTCCAAAATATAAAAAGCAGCTCATACAATTCAATAACAACAACAAAAACAACAACAAAACAACCCAATCAAAAAATGGACCAATGACCTAAATAGACATTTCTCCAAAGAAGACATACGGATGGCAAACAGGCACATAAAAAGAAGCTCAATATCCCTGATAATTAGAGAAATGCAAATCAAAACTACAATGAGGTATCACCTCACACCAGTCAAAATGGCCATCATTAAAAAGTCTACAAATAATAAATGCTAGAGAGGGTGTGGAGAAAAGGGAACCCTTCTACACTGTTGGTGGGAATTTAAATTGGTGTAGTCACTATGGAAAACAGTATGGAGGTTCCTTAAAAATGAAAAATAGAGTTACCATATGATCCTGCAATCCCACTCTTGTGCATATATCCAGAGAAAACCATAATTCAAAAGATACATACACCCCAATGTTCATAGCAGCACTATTTACAATGGCCAAGACATGGAAGAAACCCAAATGTCCACTTACTAATGAATGGATAAAGAAGATGTGGTATATATACACAAAGGAATACTACTCAGCCACAAAAAGGATGAAATAGTATCATTTTTAGCAACATGGATGGACCTAGAGATTATACTAAGTAAAGTAAGTCAGAAACAGAAAGACAAATACCATATGATATCACTTATATGTGCAATCTAAAATATGACACAAATGAACTTATTTATGAAATAGACTCAAGACATAGAAAACACACTTATGGTTACCAAAGGGGAAAAGGGGAAGGGATAAAGTAGTAGTTTGTGATTAACAGATAAAAACTGCTGTATATATAATAGATAAATAAGAAGGTCCTACTGTATAGCACAGGGAACTATATTCAATATACTGTAATAAACCATAATGGAAATGAATATGAAAAAATGTGTATATATATGTATAACTGAATCACTTTGCTGTACACCAGAAACTAACATAACATTGTAAATCAACTACACTTCAATTAAAAAATAGATCAAACAACTGAATGCAAAATGTAAAACTATTTTCTGGATGAATAAGTAAATAAGGTAAAAATTGAAAGAAGACTAGATTGAGAGTTAGGGGTTTTACTAATAGTGACTACTAATTAATTACGTGTCCTTGGTCAGGTAAAATTACCATTCTGGTTTCAGTTCACCCATCTGTGAAATAAAGAGAATATACCATGTGATATATGAATTACTTCACAGGTCTATCATCATATAATTTTACTTGTTTTATTTACACTAATAAATGACATTCTATTTGATATGCTGGAATCACAGATCTTCAAAACTAGAATGAATATGTATGATAATAGTTACATTGAAACTAAAAAGGTCATGTGACTTTTCCAGTAAATATCACAAAGTTATTTGGGGCAAATCTGGAAATATAACCTGATTTTACAACTTCTAGTCTAATCGTCTTACCCACACTTATGGAATAAATAACATTATTTAGTCAATTTACTTATTTATGGATATTTAAAATTGTATATTATGTGCCCCACACTGTACTACACACAAAAAAATCATAAAGTAATTTTTAAAATATCCCTAACCATTGTAGTTTACATCCTAACTGAAAAAACAATTACCAAAACAAATGTAATGTGGTAAATACTCTCTTAGGGAATGTACATATTTTCTGGGATCATAGTGGAAGAAGTGATAAAGAGATTTCTGAGTTGAACATTGAGGGATGAGTAAGAATTTGCCATGCATAGAAAGAGGAATGATCACTGCAAACTAAGTTAATAGCATGAATAAAGATACTAAATTATAAGATTAGTGTCTGGAACAATTAAAGCATTTGTATGTGAAGGAAGATGGCATGCATATAGCAGGCATGAAGCTGAAAATATAGACTGGAATCAGATTGGGAAGAATCTTTATATCTTTGTTGAGGAATTGAAAGTGTATTTTATGTCAGTGGTTTTTAAACTGTACTCCAAGAAGCTATGGAGGTAGTGATGTTAGCAAGATGACAGAATAGGAAGTCCTATACCTTATCCCTCCACAGAAACACCAATAAAACAATGATATTTGAACCTAAATACTTTTATGAAACATCCAAATTCCAGTTAAGAAGTTGCAACATACCAGATGAGCACAAAACTGAGAAAAACTGCTTTGAAACTGGTAGAAAGAGAGCTTTCCTTTTACCTGAATCAGCCTCTTCCCCAAGCCAACACCACTCAAGACAGAGAGATCCATTCAGCCCACAATTTCTCCCTGGAGGGAAATGAGTGAAGTACGCATCCAACATTCCTAGCCTTTCTGGGCACTGAATGAGAGACTTACTTCTATCTCACCTCATTCAGACTGCTAAGGCAACCAGCATAGTTAGAATGCCTGCAGGCAGTTAAGAACAAAGAAAAGGGTAAGGGTTCCCAACAGAATAAATGGCTCTAAAGGGATTGAGAGAAGCTGCAAAATCTTGAGACTTCTCATTTGGAAGGAAGGTAGAGAAGTAGAGCTTGCACCAAGAGTTGACATCTCTCAGCATCCAGCATGACTCTGTGGGAATGAAAGAAGGCGCACCATTCGGATACTTCTTCAGGAGGTAGGGAGAAGAGTGGAGATTTCATCTAACTTCCTGGCATTTAGGGCACTGCCCTAGAAAAAAAAGTGACAGGTAGCTCTTAGTGGCTGGCAAAACGCTACAGGATAAGGAGAAAGCACACAACCCAGAAGCCTCTCCTTCAAGAGGAAGGGAAAGAAGTGGACCGTGCACCCAACATTGTGGAATTTCAGTGCACTGCCCTAGAGAAAGAGGCAGGAGGTTTATGGCAGACACACAGCTCTGAGAGAATGAGATAAAGCACACAACTCTGAGACTTCTCCTCTAGGAGGGAGGGAGAGGAGTGGAGTATGCATCCAATATCCTAACCTATCAGTGCACTGCATTAGGGGAAAAAGGAGGGTGGCTTATGGCAAGCAGCATGGCTCTATGAGATTGAAAGAAGGCATGCAAACCTGAAACTTCTCAATCCAAAAGGAGGGGAAGGAGTGGGGCATGATAAACATAAAAAATGTTTGAGAGGTTCCCAGTATCTTTAGACATGCTGATTAATGAAGAACTTTCCCTGCCAAAACCACTCCTTAAAAACTGGAAGAGGGAACTGCTTCATCAAATTTACAGACAGCAATACTAAGGAACATGAAGAATCAGGGAAATATGACACGACCAAAGAAACAAAATAAATCTCCAGTAACCAACCTTAAAGCAATGGAGAAGTATGAATTGCCTGACAAAGAATTCAAAGTAATCATTTTAAAGCAGCTCAGTGAGTTAAAAGTGAACACAGATAGACAACTAAACCAAATCAGGGAAACAATTCATAAACAAATGAGAATATCAAAAAAGAGATAGAAACAACAACAGCAACAACAAAAACAAACAGAATTCTGGGAATTCTAGGAATAGAAAGGAAAAGAATAAGGAAAGCCTACAAGATTTATGAGACACAAACAAGTGAGGCAAAATATGCAACATGGGAATCCCAGAAGGAGATAGAGAAAGGGGCATAAAGCTTATTTAAAGAAATTATGGTCAAAAATGTTCCAAATCTGGGAAGAGAAATGAACATCCAGATTCTAAAAGCCAATAACTCACGTAAGTCTACATCAAGACACATTATAACCAAATTGTCAAATTCAAGACAAAGAGAAATCTGAAAGCAGCAAGAGAAAAATGACACATTATGTACAAGAAGACATCCATAAGACTAACCCCAAGGATTTCTCAGAACAAACCTTGCAAGCTACAAGAAAGTGAGATGATATATTCAAAGTACTGAAAGAAAACTCTGGCAATCAAAACTGCTACATCCAGTAAAACAGTTCTTCAGAAATGAAACAGTGATAAAGACTTTCCCAGACAAACAAAGCTGAGGGAATTTTTCACCATGATGCTTGCTTTATAAGAAATGCTAAAGGGTGTTATTCAAGCTGAAATGAAAAGACACTAATCAGCAATATGAAAGCACATGAAAATATAAAATTCACTGGTAAAGGTAAATATATAAAATATAGAAAACTATAATGCTGTAAGGGTGGTGTGTAAATCACTTTAAATTTTAGTATAGAAGTTAAATGGCAAAATATTAAGAATAATTACAACTTTAAAAATTTTAATGGATTCATAATATAAAATACTCAAATTATGAATTACATAAAGTGTGGGAGCAAGAATTAAATGTGTAAATTTTTTTATACAATTGAAGGTAAGTTGTCATCTGGTTAAAAAAAAAACTGTTATAAGATGCTTTATGTAATCCCAGCAAGAAGAAGAAGAAGAAGGAGAAGGAGAAGAAGGAGGAGAAGGGGAAGACACACAGAGAAAAAAGAAAAATAAACAAAGAATATCAATAAAAAGTCAACAGAAAACAAAGCAAGACAACAAGAGAGAAATACAGGAAGAAAGAGTAAGAAGCAGACAGAAAACATTTAAAAATGTAATAGTAAGCTTTTCCATACCATAATTACTTTAATCATAAATAGATTAAACTCCCCAATTAAAATACATTGAGTGGTTGAACAGATAATAAAAGAAGACCAACTATATATTGTATACAAAAGACTCACATCAGATTTAAGGACACACATAGGCTCAGAGTGAAGGGAAGGAAAAGTAATTCCATGCAAAAGGTAAAGAAAAGAGAGCATGGGTGGCTATACTTATACCAGACAAAATGGACTTTAAGTAAAAATTTGTCACAAAGGACAAAGAAAGACATTATATAATGATAAAAATGTCAATCATCTGGAAGATATAACAATTATAAGTATATATGTACCCAACGTCAGAACACAAAAATATATAAAGTAAACATGGACAGAACTAAAGAAAAAGATAGATAGTAAAAGAAGAGGAGACCTCAATACCCCACTTTCAACAGTGGATAGGCTATCTAGATAGAAAATCAATATGGAAACAGTGGACTTTACAAACATATGGAACTAACAGACATACACAGGACATTGCACTCAAGAGCAACAGGAAAACACATTTTTCTCAAGTGCACATGGAAGATGGTCCAGAATAGATAAAATTTTAGGCCACAAAACAAGTTTTAACAAATTTTAAAAGATTGAAATTATTCTAAGTATCTTTTTCAACCATAAGAATATGAAATTAGAAATCAATAGCAGAAGGAATATTGGAAGATTTTAAAATATGTGGAAATTAAACAACATACTCCTTAACAACCAATGGGTCAAAGAAAAAATCAATAAGGAAATCAGAAAATCTCTTGAAATTAATGAAAATACAATGAACCAAAACTTATAGAATGCAAAAAAACAAAAACAAAGTAATAAGGAAGTTTATACTGATAAATACCCACATCAAAAAAGATGAAAGATTTCAAATAAACAATCTAACTTTACATGTCAAGAAACTAGAAAAAGAAGAAACTGCCTAAAGTTAGCAGAAGGAAGGAAATAATGATTATAGCAGAAATAAATGAAACATAGAATAGAAAAAAGTCAACGAAACCAAGAAGTAATCTTGAAAAGGTGAAAAAATTTAAGAACTTTATCTAGACTAACAAATCAAAAAGAAGACTCAAAATTAAAAATGATAAAAAGCAACTAGCATCAGCAATTACACATCAATAAATTTGATAACCAAAAAGAAATGGATAAGTTCCTAGATATATACAACCTAACTAGACTAAATCATGACAAATAGAAAATCTGAGCATACAAACAATGACCAAGGAGATTGAAACTGTAATCAAAGACTTCCCCCAAAAGAAAATCCCAGGACCAGATAGCTTCATTAGTGATTTCTACCATACATTTAAAAAATGAATGCCAAACCTTCTCAAACTCTTCCAAAAAATTAAAGAGGTGTGAATACTTTCAAACTCATTTAACAAGGCCAGCATTACTCTAACACTGAAGCCAGACTAAGACATTACAAGAAAAGAAAATTACAGGCTAATGTCCATAATGAACATAGATGCAAAATCCTCAACTAAATACTACCAAATCAAACACAATAGAATTAAAAGGAGTATACACTGTGATCAAGAAGAATATAGTCCTGAGATGCAAGGACCATTCAACATGTGCAAGTCAACAATTGTGTTATAGCACAATAACAGAATGAAAGATAAAAATCACACAATTATTTCAATGGATGCAGAAAAGTCAGTTGACAAAATTGAAAAACTTTCATAATAAAAATGCTCCAAAAAATAGGTGTAGAAACAATTCACCTCAACAAAATAACATATATGACAATCCCACAACTAACATCATACTCAATGGTGAAAAATTTTTAAATTCTTCTCTAACATCAAACACAAGACAAGTATGCCCATTCTTAGCACTTTTATCCAGCATAGTGCTGGAGTCCTAGCCAGAGCAATTGGGGGAAATTAAATAAATCCAAATCCAAAAGGAAGGAGTAAAATTATTCCTATTTGAAGATGATGTGAACCTATAGGTAGAAATCCCTACAGAATCCACAGGACAAAACTGTCATAACTCATAAATGAAATCAGTAAACTTGCAGGATGCAAAATCAGCATTCAAAAATCACTTGTACTTCTATACACCAACAACAAACTATCTGAAAAGGAAATTAAATGTATGGGAAATCTTGGTACCTTCCTTTCAATTTTGTTGTGAACCTAAAACTGCTCTAAAAATAATTGTTTTACAAAACATATTTACACACACACACTCACACACAAAATTAATCTGTGGTGTTGCAAGTCAGGATAATTTTTACCTTTGAAGAGGAAAGTGGGAGCCGCAATCAGGGCTTTTGGAGTGCTAGGAATGTTCTATTTCTTATACAAGTTTAATTTACTTTGTGATAATTTATCAGTCTATATATTATGATTTGTGCACTTTTTAGTATATATATTACAGTACAGTAAAAAAGTATTAGTAAAAAAGATATCATATACATACAATGGAATACTATTTAGCCTTAAAAAAGAGAAAGAAACCCTGCCACTTCTGACAACATGAATGAACCTAGAATACATTATGCTATGTGAAATAAGATAATCATAGAAGGGCAAATAGTCTTGATTCTTATTATATGAGGTATCTAAAATAGTCAAACTCATAGAAGTGGTTGCCAGGAGCTGAAAGGTCAGAGAAGTGGCGAGTTTTTTTCAATGGGTATATATTTTCAGTTATTCTAGATGAATAAGTTCTAGAGATCTGCTGTACAATACAGTACCTATAGTTAAAATATAGTGTTGTACATTTCAAAATTTATTAAGAAGGTAGATTTCATCTTATGTGTTCCTTCACATACACAAACAATAAAAACAAAATGGACGCAGAAAAGTTTTTTTAAGTTTTTTTTTCTTTTAACATCTTTTTTTTACATCTTTATAGGATTATAATTGCTTTACAATGGTGTGTTAGTTTCTGCTGTATCCCAAAGTGAATCAGCTATACATATACCTGTATCACCATATCCCCTCCCTCTTGCGTCTCCCTCCCACCGTTCCTATCCCACCCCTTGCTCCCTGACTTCATACTATACTAAAAAGCTACGCAAGAAAATTTGGGGAGGGGTTGGATATGCGTATCCCGTTGTGTGGTTGGGTATCATTGATGTTTAAAGATGTTGAAATCCATCAAATTGTACACATTAAATATGTGCAAGTTTTGTATATCAATTATACCTCAGTAAAGTGATTTTTTAAAAAAATGCTTATGATGGAAAATGGGAAATGTTGCAAAAAACCTAAGCTTCCACCTTAAGAAACTAGAAATTGAAGAGAAAATTAAACCCAAAGGAAGCAAATGGAAAGAATGATAAAGATAAGAATAGAAATCAATGAAATTGAAAACACGAAAATAGAGAAAAAAATCAATGAATCCAAAAGTTACTTCTTTGAAAACACCAATATAATCAGTTAACTTCTAACCAAAATGATCAATAAATAGAGAAGAAACAACTTACCAGTATCATAAATAAAACAGGAGGCTTTTTGCTGCTAATATTCTAAACATGCTAAGAGAACAGTAAGGGAATATTATGAACAACTTTGTGCCTATAAATTCAACAACTTAGATGAAATGAACAAATTCCTTGGGAGACTCAAACATCCAATGATCAGTCAGGAGGAAATAAATAACATGAATATTCCTACATCTAGTTAAAAAGTTGAATTTGTAGTTTAAATAACCTTCCCATAACGAAAAATCCAAGCCCAGATGGCTTCACTGGTGAATTCTATCAAATACTTATAAAAGAAATAATATCAATTCTGCACAAACAGTTCCAGAAAACAGAGGAGTAAATATACTCCCCAACTCATTTCTGAGGTCAGCATTATTCTGATTCCAAAACGAGGGAAAGAATTAAAATAGAGATAAAAAAATATACTGACAAATATTTCTCATGAATATAGTTGTAAAAATTCTGAACAAAAACTGGAAAATTGAATCCAGTAAAGTATAATATATCATGATCAAATGGTGTTTACCTCTGAATGCAAGGCTTGGTTCAACATTTGAAAATCAATTAACATAACTTACCACATCAACAGAGTAAATAAAAAATATATATGATGATTCCAATAAATGCAGAAAAAAATCCAGCCAACATGAAGAAAGCCTATCAGCCTATCTCTCCCACTGATTACAGCTAAAATTGTTGCACAGAATACAAAAAACAACTACCTGAAGATTTTTAAAATTAGACTATTTCTATGATATTCTGGAAAAGGCAAAACTATAGGTACACAAAACAGATCAGTTGGTTTTCAGGGGCTGAGAGTGGAAGGAGAAGCTGAGTACAAAGTGGTATGAAAGATGTCTTTGGTGTGATGGAACTGTTCTTTAATTTGATTAGAGTAATGATTACATAACATTTGTGAAAAGACATGGAATTGTGCACTAAAAAGTGTAACTTTTACTGCGCATAAAGTGTACCTCAATAAGTCTGACTCAAAAAAAGGAGTTATCTGTGTTCTCCTCTGCTGTATTGGAGGGAGTGAATAGGAAGATTGGTCTATAGTAAATCTTGTTGTAAGGAGGGATTGGATTCATAGAAATCAGTTTGAAAGCTCTTGCATCATCCAGGCAAAAGGTGATAAATGTCCAAAGTATGAAAATGCTCAGGTTTTGTATCAAAGAAACAAATAACTCAATCAAAAAATGAATGGAAGACCTAAATAGACATTTCTCCAAAGAAGATATACAGATGACTAACAAACACATGAAAAAATAAATGCTCAGCATTACTAATTATTAGGGAAATGCAAATAAAAACTACAATGAGGTATCACCTCACACCAGTCAGAATGCCCATCATTAAAATAATCTACAAACAATAAATGCTAGAGAGTATGTGCAGAAAAGCGAACCCTCTTACACTGTTGGTGGGAATGTAAATTGGTACACCCACTATGGACAACAGCATGAAGATTCCTTAAAAAACTAAAAATAGAACTAACCTATGACCCAGCAATCCCACTTCTGGGCATATACCTGGAGAAAACCATAATTCAAAAAGATACGTGCACCCCAATGTTCATTGCAGCACTACAATAGCCAGGACACAGAAGCAACCTAAGTGTCCATCGACAGATGAATGGATAAAGAAGATGTGACACATATATACAAGGGAATATTACTCCGCCATAAAAAAGAAACACAATCGAGTTATTTGTAGTGAAATGGATGGATCTAGACACTGTCATGCAGAGTGAGGTAAATTGGAAAGAGAAAAACAAATATCGTATGCTAACACATATATATGGAATCTAAGAAAAAATGGTTCTGAAGAACCTAGGGGCAGGACAGGAATAAAGACAAAGATATAAATAATGGACTTGAGTACACATGGAGGGGGAAGGGTAAGCTGGGATGAAATGAGAGAGTGGCACGGACATATATACACTACCAAATGTAAGATAGATAGCTAGTGGAAAGCAGCCACATAGCACCGGGAGGTCAGCTCAGTGCTTTGTGAAAACATAGAGGGGTAAGGTAGGGAAGATGGGAGGGAGATGCAAGAGGAAGGAGATATGGGGATATATGTATAGCTGATTCAGTTTGTTATAAAGCAGAAACTAACACACCATTGTAAAGCAATTATACTCCAATAAAGATGTTAAAAAAAAATGTGTGCACTCCAATGTTCATTGCAGCACTATTTACAATAGCCAGGACGTAGAAGCAACCTAAATGTCCATCAACAGAAGAATGCATGAAGAAGATGTGATACATATATACAATGGAATATTACTCAACCATAATAAGAAACGAAACTGTGCAATGTGCAGATATGTGGATGGACCTAGAGACTGTCATACAGAGATACAGAGTGAAGTAAGTCAGAAAGAGAAAAACAAATATATAATATTGCTTATATGTGGAATCTAGAAAAATGATATAGATGAATTTATTTGCAAAGCAGAAATAGAGACACAGACATAGAAATTTGATGTATAGATATCGGGGGAGGCAGGGGGTGTGGGATGAACTGGGAGATTGGGGTTGACATATATACACTACTATGACATATACACTTCTATCTATAAAATAGATAACTAATGCAAACCTCAAAACAAAATGCTCAGGTTAATAAAAGACAATTTTCATTTCTCATTTCTCTGTTGTAGCATAGCACACTCTTAAAAGTATATTATAACAAATATTTGTACTTTTAAGGTTTCCTCTATATTCTATAAATTCACCTGAGATTTTGTGCGTATATATGTATGCATGTATATATGTATGTATGTATCTATCTATATGTATATATACAAATTTTTAAAAGAAATTACCATTCAGGTCTTATTTGTTGTACGAGGAAGTCTCAAATTTAAAACTAAAATATAACTTCATCCATCTTTCTTGTGATTTTCTGGTGGGGGGGGATGGTGGTGAAATAAGCATATTGGTAAAACAACTATTGCCAGAATGTTAAATGGTGAAGTGAGTAAAATTTTTCTTCACTCTTTGAATATATATTAACATTTTCAAAGCACAACTATTCTTTATAGTTTAACTTAAGGTCCTTATATGAGTACTTATTTTGGTAGATAATGTTAGCCAAGGGAGGAATCAACCTTGTGTCAAAAGACCTTGTTTATGGCAAAACTATTCTGGCCTAACATCTACTTAAATCACTGTATAGAATCTCAAGTTAAACCACAACCAAAATACTGACACAGGAGCCAGTAACATTTGGCATTACTAACATCCTTTCCTCCTTGGCTAATGTAATCATTTAACCAATAAGTGATATAATATACATCCATATTTTGCTATACCAGATACCTTATTTAATGGTATAATTTTGTTATTTCTCATGTTACAATTAGACATTAGATTAAAATTGTCCACTGATTCAATACCATTTACTTCATTAGATGCTAAATTTCCTTGAGCTTATTCCTCTTTTAAAGTAAAAATGGTGTTTCTTGCTTTGAATAAATTGGCTTAGTAGTTATATAGAGATGGAATGGCACCAATTTCCCCTTTTGAGATCAGAGTTTCTTTGGATATAATTGCAGAAGTATGTTGGCAACTTTCTCTAGTGTACTTATTCCAATGGTACAAACATTTGTACATAAATCTTAACATTGTGAATCAGTTCTTTCTCAAAAGGCATTTTAACTTTTTAATTGAAGCCCCCAAATGGTACTTTTGAAACACTGCTTTCTAAAAATAAATTGTTATGTTTAAGAGTGGCAAAGGGCCTTATGAGAAAATATAATGGGATTTATATTTAACAGATGCTTCTGCACACTTTCCCAGGTTTATTTCTGTTGTAAACTCATAGGCATGTGAAAATCTTTGGGAAATATAACATTACTCTGCATTCTTCTACCTAGGGATTACTGATGATATTAATACACGTTCCATTCTCATGTAAATAATCATGATCACCTAATTCCCACTTCTTGTGATTTCATCTAATGATATTTGAATGACAGGACTTCCCTGGCAGTCCAGTGGTTAAGACTCCACACTCTTAATGCAGGGGGCACAAGTTCAATCCCTGGTCAGGGAACTAAGATCCCACATGCTGCATGGCACGGCCAAAAAAAAAAAAAAAAAGGAAAGAAGAAAAAGAAATTTGAATGATATATTCTATCCATGGGTGCCTAATTTTTGAAGACCATTTACTTCAAATCCTTGATTCCACAAGCAGAATTTATGTAAAAACACTCCACCATGGAAGCTGGCATGTCTTGACTTATCTAATATTGTAAATCAACTATACTTTAATTAAAAAAGATATTCTAGATAATAAAAGTCGATGATAAGAGTTCTCTGCTGAGATATAACATCTACTTCTTTAAAGTTTGTGTCATGTATTGGAACAGCTTCATTGATTAAACATCCCTTTTCCCTTAGGCAATTTTAAATGCCAAATTTAGTTCAGTCAGATGGTGTCACAATAATAAAAATAAGTTGATATTTTTTCTTAATATGAAGAAATTGGGAAAGGTCACTTTTAGGCAAAAAAATATATATTTGGGGATTGGTGAGTAGATTAGTGTGGCTCATGAATAAGATATAAGAGGGTTAATGGCAGGAAATAATAAGGTAAGTTGGAATTTTAATTGTTAGGCAATGAGAAGATAGATATTTTAAAGAGCATGATATGATTAGGTATGTATCTTGAGATTCTAGTAAACTGCTATTCTAAGTCAGATGTAGCATCTCTGCAATATGAGTTGTGATAGCCAAACCAAACTCTTAATTTGTGAAACTGAAATCTCTGGAGAGTGACTGATGTTTAGTGAGAGGTATAACTTCAATAATTCAATTTAAAATGTTAGAGTTAGGTGAAGCAGGGATGGAGAGAGACTTTATCATAATATAGGTAACAATTTTAGTTATATTTATATTAACAAATTCTCCCTTGAAACCACAAATTTCTGCAATAAAGAACTTAGAATAAAATTTTTAACCTAATCTCTCTCTGGAAAATACAACTCTAACCTCTAACTGACTCCTGTAGTATGTCTAATTTTAAGTAGTGCAGACTCTTAAAAAGGCTACCAGAGTGAGAAAGCAACAAAACTGAAAATCTGAACTTACCAGATAAATTTGCTTAGAATCACCTATAGAACACTAAGAAGTTTTTACTCTAAACAGTTACTTTGATTTTGGCAAAACTGCTATTGAGCTGTTCTTCCTGATAGTAATTAGACATGGGGATGGTTGCTTTCCTAAGAGTATACCCAGTTTATGATTTTAAAAAAGAAAAGAAAAATATGTCATCAGTTTAGAGCCATGCCCACCTTGGGCCAGCAGCCTGTTTTTTGCAAGATCCACTAGCTAAGAATGTGTTGTTGTTGTTTTTCTTACATTATTGAAGGGTTAGAAAAAGAATAAAAAGATGGAGGAGAAGGAGTGTAGGTGTCAAGGGTTCAGTAGAGACTTTTTGTGACTCACAACAATGAAAAATATTTACTGACTTTATAGGAAAAATTTGCCAAAGCTGGCTTAGAAGATTTCTATGTCTTGCCGTGACAGGAAGAATTGTGTCAAGATCAACTAAAATTTTTATAGGGTTATTTAAAGAAGGAGTTTATATAACAAGCATTAGGGTCCCACACACTGCTTTTAGATCGTATGCTCTAGTTTGCTTCAAGATAGAATGAAAATTTCAGCATATGAATCTCTGACATAAATTATTTTAAAAGACTCACAAAGCATTCATTTATAAGCAGGAAGAGTACTCAGTTTTTAGGATATAAAGTCTTTACTAAATTGTTTAACTCTAGTACTTAAAAATGGATTCTCTGCTCTTATACAGTTTGCAACAGCATCTCAGACTTTACTAGAAGACGATATATAGAGAGGGTAGAAAACAAAAGAAGGTAAGATGTTTTTCATCAAGTGATTCCTGTTGCAGCAAAAAAAAAAATTTTGAATTAATTTTACCCAGAATAGCTGAAACATGCAGCAGCAAGAATTAAAAAGGAATGAAATAGTAGCACTCAATCACGGTGCCCCCCAGCACACTTAGTAGCACTCTAAGAAAGATAAATGATTTACTCCATTAATATTTAAAGTATAGTATCTCTAAATGTGGGATGGTGTAGTAGAAAGAGAATCACTGTTGGAACCATACAAGCCTGGGTCTGCTCTTGGCATCACCACCTGTTAGCTATAAGATACCAGACTATTTATTTAAAATTTTCCGAGACACGGTTTTCTCTTCTGTGATTACACAGAATTACACAGGATTACACAGGATTACACAGGATTCTGTAACACCTATTTCATGCATTTATTTTGACGATTAGCTGAGTTACTTTTTGTAACAAATACAAGTGTTGGCACACAATAGATGCTGATGCTCATAAAACATTATCTCATATTTTCTTTTTTCTGTATATATGAGTGCTGGCTATCTTTTTAAAAACTCATGAAACAAAATAAAAGTTGCAATTTTTATAGGAAGAAGTTAAGGAAAGAAGAAAGAAATCTAGTATCATTAATTCAATTTTAAGTCTAGTTTCCTGTATTTTAAGACCCTAATACAATAATAATGGTATGATTATAGAGCCACAGTACACATAAGAGTTAATAAGAAAAAAAATATTGGTATATCACTAACAAAAACTTAACTATCCCAAAGAAAACATCCTAAGATCTCTACTGCATGACTCCTCACCAATAATTTGAACACTCTACAAGTGCAAAAGCTGGGGTGGTGGGTGCTGTATTTCATGGTGTAAGATTATGAGAAGTTTGTTTGTATTCTGACAAGTGAAAGACTGAATAAAATATTTTTTTCATAATATGTACTAGTCATTTTATGGTAGGAGCATTCAACCATGATGTCTCCCCTCCAAAAAAATTTCAGAACAATTTTTCTTAAAAGTTTTTATCCATATTTTATCTATATTTCTTATCCATCAAAAACTGAAATACATGTCCTGACAAGTTACAAAGTCACTTTTAACAAGCTTTTTTCCAGTGTTTCATTCTAAAAGCAATGCAGTGCTTTTGTATTTTCTATTATATTATGATTTCATATGCATGAGTTTCAATGAGGCCATTTTAGAAAAGTCACAGAAATTAATCTACTGAAAGTTGAGAGGTAAAAACAGTGATGTAGGGTTACGATGATTACTAAAATTACAAGTACCTTTGGTTTTATATTATTACTAAAGAGCTAAATTTTCTAAAGCATATTCTTCTTCTAAAATCAACTTCTACTATAGTTTACTGGCAACTTGCCAAGACCCAATAAAATTCTTAATGAATATCTAAATCCAATGTCTCCTATTATATACTTTATTTTACTACACTGTGTATTTCACTAAGCAAAGTCTAACATAGGGAATGCTTCTATAACCCCATCTGTCATGCGATATTATTCTTTAATTTAGAATGGAGTATAAAGCCCATATCTTCCTCAAAATTTTCAAGATTGACACCATTTGTTCTAGAAATTTCCAAGCAAGAAAATCATTACCCTGTTCATAATATTTATAATTATTTTATTCATCTTTGTCTACTGATATGGGTTGAATATTCAGTTATTTTCTTAACCAGGATTATAAAAAAAAAAAAACTTAAGGGCAGACATCAAGCCCTAAAACCATGTGAAAACTAGGTTTTATTTTTTTAGAGACTAACTGAATATTTCCAAAGATATGGCCTCAAAACATGTATGAATTTAACTGACAACACTACTGTCCACTACAAATCAAAGCACTATTTGACTTAACCAGTTGACACATTTCATGGATTTATTCTATTCTAGCTTTGGTGGTTCACAAAGAGTAGCATTTTTAGCTGTAGGATAGGTTTAAATAGCAATTTCAAGTTATAAACTGCTCTGATTGTGTTTAGGAAGTCTTTTTAATTTTCCCATCATTTCTAGTTCATTGAGTGATGAATGCATTTATACCAACCTAGTCTTGTACTTCCTATCATTAAAAATTACTTTCATCTTTTATACATATGTTTTGAATTTTACTTTATTTTTTTATACAGCACATTCTTATTAGTTATCCATTTTATACATATTAGTGTATATGTCAATCCCAATCTCCCAATTCATCACACTACCACCACCCCCCTGCCACTCTTCCCCCTTGGTGTCCATACATTTGTTATCTATATCTCTGTCTCTATTTCTGCCCTGCAAACCGGTTCATCTGTACCATTTTTCTATGTTCCATATATATGCGTTAATATACGATATTTGTTTTTCTCTTTCTGACTTAATTCACTCTGTATGACAGTCTCTAGATCCATCCACATCTCTACAAATGACCCAATTTTGTTCCTTTTTATGGCTGAGTAATATTCCATTGTATATATGTACCACACTTTTTTTATCCATTCGTCTGTTGATGAGCATTTAGGTTGCCCATCTTTTATATATTTAAAAATATATCTCTTTCATGTTTGGATTTCTACCACTCAATTATATAGATCTCAGGATCACTGTGGACACTGGTCAAACATATTTCTACAATCTAAATAAGGCCAATACATGATGGGCAGCACCACAATGGTTTTGTATTCAAAAAAATTTATAGCATCCTCTTCCTATCATACAAATTCATCTTCAATTACAACAAGGTGTGCTATTTTAGTTATTGTACTTCTCCATCCAAAACATGATGTGATGAAGTAGGAACAAGGAAGCTAGAAGGATGAAAAGCATAGCACAGACATAAGATAAGAACAAATGTGGTATTGGTACTGTTGTTCATGAAGAGACTCAATAAGCATTTCTTAAATTGAATAGGAGTTTATAAAATTACAAGAGATATGAATAAGTCTAACAAGTCAAGAATAGGAAAAATTAATCCATGGTGATATAAATCAGAATAGTGGAGAAGAGGATTAACTGAAAAAGGCACAGGAAATGTGGGGTGTAAAGAAGTGTAAAGAAATGCTTTAGTGGGGTGTTGGTAACATAGGTGCATACATTTCCCAAGACTTGTTGAATATAATATCTGTGAATTTTACTGCACATAAGTTTACTTCACTAAACAATCAAAAAGGAAGAGTTGAATAGACTCAGCACATACTTATTCACCAAATGTAAATATTCCAGGACATTGGATCATTCTCTTTAAATTTTATTAAACAATCATTTTCAAGAAAAAGAAAAGACAGTGCTGCTACATATGGGCTGGAAAAATACACAGCACATGTGGCATGATATATAATACAGTTTGGAAATATAAACAGTTTCACTTAACTTTGAAAGGTTTGGATCTAATTTGTCATGAAGGGAAGAACACATTGATATTAGAAGCAATTAATTTTGTTAGATTCAACTAGCATTTTGCTAGATCCTCCAAAGTTTCTCATCTGTAACCTCTCTTTCTTCACAAACTACTCTTTGCATATAAGGTTATTATCCTAGTTATTCCCCCCACAAACACTATTTAGAATTTCTGGTAGAGTTTACAACTAAATGCTAAGCGGGTTTCCAGAGAGACCAGTTTTAGTCATTTTGTAAAATTCTGCAGAAACAGAAGCTTAAAATGGATACGTTATAGATTTGAAAACTGTCCAGGAAATAGCTACCATAATGACTAAAGCAGTGAGGAATAATCCTTATAGGTAAGACTTAACAATTCTAAATAATTTAACTGTAATATAAAATAATGGACCTAGAGTACAATTTTCTGAAGCATTAAGTATTTTGACCAAATTTTTCTGAAGTCACCCTGAATTAGAACAAAATCCTGAATATGAGGACTGTGACACTTTATCAAATGCTACTACCAAGAAAACACAATTATCAAAGCATATAGAAAATAGGAGAAAAAGTAAATATACAATTCAGACAAAAAGATGTAAAACTACTCTTAAATATACAAAAAATTTCAAGTTCACTCGTCATTAGAGAAATGCAAATTAAAACAATGCTGAAATAACATTTATTACATGTCAGATCAGTGAAAATTTAAAGCCATGAAAACACATTCTGTTGGTGATGCTGTGGGGAAATAAGTTTCATGTGCTGTTAATGGGAAAGAAAACAAGTGCAGCACTTCAGGAGAAGAATATGGCAATACCTAAGAAAATTTTATATATACTTGCCCTTTCAGCCAGCAATTCCAGTTATAGGAATCTTCTCTGGAACTATTCATCAAATGTTATGAAAATGCATATATACAAAGTTATTCTTTGCAACATTGTTTGTAATTCTAAAATATGAGAAAAATACATGGAAGAGTGGTTGAATGAACCCAAGTATAGCTTTGAAATGGATGACTGTAATGTGTAAAATAAGAAATAGCTCTGTTTTCAAAATATGCTAAGTGAAAAAGGGCAACATCCAGAAAGTGTTTATGATTTTCTAAATTTCATAAGCAGGATGTATGAGGAAATATACACATATATGTTAATTTGTTCAAAAAAGGATATACAGGAAGGACAAGCCAGAAACTAAAGAGATGAGTTACCTAACATGGGCTAAGTGGGAATGAGGTGGAAATATTGAGGAATGTGAAAATTTTTGAAGGGATAAAGTGGAGGTTAATGATGTGTCTCTGAGTATAACTTTTTATATAATATTAACTTTCAGAACAACATTAACATTTCAAAGACACCAAAAGTAGATAAAGAATTAAAATCAGCCAGGATGTGGGGGAACCCAAGATGGAATAAAAACAATAAAAGGAGAAATTAACTGCATTACCAATGAGTAATATAACCTCAATGAATGGAGTAGAGAAGTAAAGAATTAATCTAAGTACTGTTGGAAAACAGGATCTGATGGTATGAAATAAGAATAACAACAAAAAACTATCCAAAATATTGTTTCTAATTTTTAAATTATACTTTATTTTTGATTTCTTAAATATTTTATTTATTTATTTGGCTGTGTCAGTTCTTAGTTGTGGCACCACCTTTGACGAGATGTAATTCAAGTATCATGAAATTCATCTATTAAAAGGGTACGATTCAATGATATAACTAAACAGATTTGTTATTCACAGAGTTGTACAATCACCATCACAATCTAATTTTTAATTAATTAATTAATTAATTTTTGTTGCGTTGGGTCTCTGTTGCTGCACGGGCTTTCTCTAGTTGCGGTAAGCTGGGGCTACTTTTTGTTGTGGTGTGCGGGCTTCTCATTGCGGTGGCTTCTCTTGTTGCAGAGCAGGGGCTCTATGCTCCTGGGCTTCAGTAGTTGCAGCTCACAGGCTGAGTAGCTGTGGCTCGCGGGCTGTAGAGCACAGGCTCAGTAGTTGTGGTGCATGGGTTTAGTTGCTCTTTGGCGTGTGCGATCTTCCCAGACCAGGGCTCGAACCAATGTCCCCTGCACTGGCAGGAGGATTCTTAACAACTGTGCCACCAGGGAAACCCCATTACAATCTAATTTAAAACATCTTCATCACCCCAAAAAGAAACACTGTACCTATTAATAGTCATTTTTACCCTCCCATACAGCTTTAGGCAACCTCTAATTTACTTTTCTATTTCTACTTGATTTACCTTCTCTGTACATTTCATATAAATTGAATCATGTGATATGTGGCTTCTATCACTTTGAATAACGTTTTCAAGGTTCATGAATGTTGTAGCAACAATCAGTAATTCATTCCTTTTTATGGCCTTCATTCATTTTACAATCACTGTGTACATGTGCACACACACACACACATTGTTTATTCATTTATCAGTTGTTCCCTTTTTGACTAATGAATAATGCTGCTTTGAACACTTGTGTGCAAAATTTTGAGAGGACATATGTTTTTACTTCTCTTAGGTATGTGCATAAGAGAAAAATTGCTGGATCATAAGGTTAAATTATATGTTTAACATTTTGAGGAAGTGCCAGGTATTTTCCATAGCAGCTACATTTTGCATTCCCACCAGCAGTATACGAGGATTTGAATTCTTCCACATCCTGGTCAACACTTGTTATTGTCTGTCTTTTTGATTTGAAACATTCTATAGGGTGTGAACTTTTATTTCAGTGTGGTTTTGATTTTCTTTTCCCTGATGGATAATGATGTTGCACACCCTTCTAATGTGCTTGTTTTCATTTTTATATCATCTTTGGAGAAATACCTGTTCAGATTATTTGCCCATTTTAAAAATTGTGTTATTTGTCTTTACATTATTAAACTGCAAGATTTCTTCATATACTCTTGATATAGTTTCCTTATCCAATATGTTTCTGCATAATTTCGCCCATCTGTGCATTGTCTTTTCACTTAAATTTCTTGTCAATTTCTACAAAAATCTAGCAGCTGGGATTTGGGAGTAATGCCATCCTAACAACATTAAGTATTTTAGTGAATGAATATGGCACTTTATATCATTTATTTATGTAATCCTTAATTCATTTCAATAATTTTTTGGTGTTTTCAGCATACAATATTTGCACTTAATTTGGTAAAGTTATTCCTTAGTAGTTCATATTGTTGATGTTTTAAAAATTGGATGCTTTTGTTAATTCAACTTTGAATTATTCATTACTGTTGTACAGAAACGTAATGGATATTTAAAATAAATTAAAATTTTAAGATAATTGTAGATTCAATACAGCTTTAAGAAAAAATATGGAAAGATTCTATGTACTCATCCCCATTTTCCTCCAGCAGTATAATTCTATAGTACAATATCATAATTAGGATATTAATATTAATATAGTCAACATACAAGACATTTTAATTACCACAAGAATCTTTGTGTTACCCTTTTATAGCCACATCTACTTTCTTTTTGAAAGAAAAAGAAACAAACTCTGGTAACTATTAATCTGTTCTCCATTGCTATACTATTGTCATTTCAAGAACGTTATATAAATAAAATTATACCATACGAAACTTTTGGAAATGGCTTTTTTTAAAAAAAAAAAACTCAGTATTGTTCTCTGGTGATTCATCCAGGTTGTTGCAATAGCTCATTTATTTTTATAACTCAATAATTTTATATGTGTACTAGTTAGAGTTCCCCAGTGAAACAAAACCAATAGGATACATATGTGGGGGGGTGTGGGGGAGGACACAGAGAGATTTTAAGGCTCAAACAATTGTGGAGGCTAGCAAGTCCAAAATCTACAAGGTAGGCCATCAATCTGGAAACCCAGAGAAGAGTTGATGTTGCAGCTTAAGTCAGAAGGCAGTCTGGAGGCAGAATTCCCTCTTCCTCAGAGAACCTGTCTTTTTATTCTCTTAAGGCTTTCACTGATTTGATGAAGCCCACCCACATTAATGCTTTACTCAAAGAAAAATTATTTAAATATTAATCTCATCTAAAAATATCTTGACAGCAACTTCTAGACTAGTATTTAACCAAATAACTGTGTGCTGTGGCTTAGCCAAATTGACACATAAAATAAACTATCATGAATCTGTATTAGTTTGCTAAGGATGCCATAACAAAGTTCCACAGACTGGGTGACTTAAACAACAGATATTAATTTTCTTATAGTTTCAGAGACTGGAAGTCTGAGATCAAGGTATCCACAGGGTTGGTTTCTTCTGAGAGTTATAGGGGAATGATCTGTTCCAGGCTTCTCTCCCTGACTTGTAGAGGAACATTTTCTCCCTATATCTTTACATTGTCTTCCTTCTGCATGTTTTTTTCTTTTTTCCCCCAAAGTTCCTCTTCTTATTAGAACACCAGTCATTTTGGATTAAAGTCCACCCTAATGGCTTCATTTTAACTTAACCACCCCTGTAAGAATTTCATATCTAAATACAATTTCATTCTGAGGTACTGGGGGCTCAAGATTTCAACATACTGGCTTTTGTAGGGACATGATTCAGCTCATAACAGCATGAAATGGAGGTATCACAGTTTTGAGTATTTTTTTTAACCATTTACCCATTGAAAAGCATTTGGGTTGTTTCCAGTTTTCAGCTCTTATGAACAAGACTGCTATAAATATTGATGTACAGGGTTCGTGTGAACATTTTTCTTTGTTTCTCTGGGATAAATACTTATGAGTGTGTTGCTAAAGTTGTATGGTAGTTTGCATACCTTTTTAAAGAAATTGTCAAATTGTTTAACAGGATGTCTATACCATTTTACATTCCTACCAGTAATGCATAATGATCTGGTTTCTCCACATCCTCACCAGTATTTGGTGTTGCCACTAATCTTTAGTGTAATCATTCAGATAAGTGTGTAGAGGTATCTCATTATAGCATAATTTGCATTTTCCTAATGGTTAATGATGGTGAACAATTTTTTATGTGCTTATTTGCCATCTGTACATCTTCTTTGGTGAAATGTGTTTGTGTCATTTGCTTATGTTCTAATCAGTCTGTTTACTTCTTAACTATTGAACTTTGTGAGTTATTTATATATACTGGATGGTAGTCTTGTATGAGATATGTGATTTACAAATATTTTCTCCCACTCTGTAGCTAGTTTTTTCATCCTCTTTATAGTCTTTTACAGAGCAAAAGTTTTAAATTCTGATTAAGCCCAGTTTACCAATTTTTATTTTTATGGATTGTGTTTTGATATCAAGTCTATAAACTCTTTGCTTAGCCTTAGGTCTCAAAAATCTCTTTTTTTTCCATTTTATTGACATGTACTTAATATACAAAACGTCACATGTATTTATTTTATACATTTTGGTGAGTTTGGACATATACATGCACCTGTGATACCATTACTACAATCAAGGTAGTAAACATATGTATCACCTCCAAAAGATTTCTTGTGTCCACTTACTTTATGTGTGTGTGCATGTGTGTGTGTTAAGGACACTTAGCATGAGATATATTCACAAGTTTTTCAGTGCACAGCAATGTAATATTAACTATAGGCCCTATATTTTACAGCAGATCTCTAAACTTATCTTTTATTAACTGTAACTTTTCTTATTTTTTCTAATAGTTTAATAGTTTTATGTTTTATATTTAAGTTCATGATGCATTTTGAGTCCATTTTTATAAGGTGTGATGTGTAGTCTGAGATTAATATTTTTCCCCTAATCCAGTTGTTCCAGCACCATTTGTTGTTTTATTGCACTGCTGAGAACACCAAGCACTATCTTGAATAAGAGTGATGTAAATGGATATCTTTTGCTTGTTCTTGATTACAGGGGGAAAACATCCAGTATAACGTAAGCTGAAGAATTTTTGTAGATTCTCTTTCAAGCTGAGGAAACCCTCTTTATTCATGATATTCAGAGGGTTGTTACCATGAATGGATATTGAATGCTTCCTTGTATCAGTTGACATGATCATGTGATTTTTCTTCTTTAGCTTGTTAATATGAATTACAATGAATAAGTTTTAATTATTGAAACATCAATGAAACCCAGAAATAAAGTGCACTTGGTCATAATTATTTTTATATATTGCTGAGTTCTCTTTGCAAATATTCTCTTAAGGATTTTTACATCTATATTCATGAAGGACATTGGTCTTTATTTTTTCTTTTTTATTGTCTTTTATTTTGGTATTAAGGTAATACTAACTTCATAAACTGAATTGGGGATTGTGTCTTCCTCTTCTATTGTCTGGAATAATTGATGTTAATTCTTCTTTAAATGTTTGACAGAAATTCCCAATGAAACCATTTGGGTATAGGAGATTTCTTTTTTGGAAGATTTAAATTACAAAATAAATTTTCTTACTAGTTATAAGAGTATTCAAATTATCCATTTCATATTGGGTGAGTTGTGATTTTATCTTTATTATATCCTTCTTTCTGCTGGCTTTGAGTTTTTTCTGCTCCTTTTTTTAGGTTTTTGAAATGGGAGCATAGATTATTGATTTGGGACTTTCCCTCTTTTCTAATGTAACTATTTAATGCTAATGATATCTATCTGCATGCTGCTTTCACCATGTCCCCCAAATTTAGATATGTTGTATTTTTATTTTCATCCATTTCAATGTTTTTTTTACTTCCTTTGAGAGTCCCTCTTTGACCCATTGCATCATTTAGAATAGTGTGGTTTGTTTCCAGGTATTTGAAGTTATTCTTGTTATGTTTCTCTTATTAATTTATAATTTGATTCTTTTTGGTCTGAGAATACACTCTGTATGATTTCAATTCTTCTTAAATTGCTGAGATTTGTTTTGAAGCCCAGGATATGATCAATCTTGCATATGTTTCATGGGCACTTGAAAAGAATGTGTATTCTGCTCTTGCTGGGTGAAGTGTTGTGTAAATGTCAATAAGATCCTGTTAATGATGTTGTTGGGTCCTACGTCTTTCCTGATTATCTGTCTAGTTGCTCTATCAAGAGATGTATTGAAACCTCCAACTATAATTTTGAATTTGTCTATTTCTCTTTTCAGTTTTATCAGTTTTTTGCTTCATATATTTTTCAGGTCTGTCATATGGTGAATACACATTCAAAATTGCTATGTCTTCTTGGTAGTTTGATCTTTTTATAATTGTATAAGATTCCTTTATTTCTGTGGGAATTCTTTGCTCTAAAATCTACTTTATCTGATATTAAATAACCACTTCTGCTTTCCTTCGGTTAATGTTTACATGATACATCTTTTTCCATATTTTTAATTTTAGCTTGCCTGTATCTATTTGCCTGATGTGTAGCCATCACTCAGCCAACCTTTAGGTTTTTCTAAGAGGAAATTGTTCCATATGTAGCTGTAGACTCAGTGTGTCCATGGGAGGAGGTGAGTTAAAGATCTTCTTATATCACCATCTTGAACCTGAACTCTCCTATTGTTGATTTCTATTTTAATTCCATTGTTTGATTTAAATCCCTTTAAATGTATTGAGGCCTGCTCTGCTCTAGAATATGGTCTGCCTTGGAGAACGTTCCTATTGCATTTGAGAAGAACAAATATTCTGCTGGTGTTGAATGGAGTGTTCTATACATGTCTGTTAGTTCTAATGGGGTTATGATGCTTTAGGTCTTTTATTCCCTTGTAGATTGACTACCTGGATGTTCTATCCATTAATGGAAGTGGGGAATTAAATTCTTCACTTATTTTTGTTAAGTTGTCTATTTTCCTTTCAATTCTTTCAGGTTTTGTTTAATATATTTTGGAAATATGATATTAGTTTTTATGTTAATATACGTTCTTGATGGAAATAGCCTTTTATCATCATAAAATGTTCCATTTTATCTCCAGTAACAATTTTTTTCTTAATATATATTTTGTCTGAAATTATTATAGGCATTCCAGATCTTTTCTGGTTAAAGTTTGCATGATCTATCTTTTACCATTCTTATTTCTTTCAACATTTTTATGTCTTGAATCTAAAGTCTGCCTCTTAAGACAGCACGTAATTGAATCATGCTATTTAACTAGTCTGCCAATATCAGTTTTTGATTGGAGTACAAATAATGTTATTACTCAAAATTTAGGATATATTCACCACTTTGTTACTTTGTTTTCTATATGTCTTATGCCCTTCTTTCTCTACTCTTCCTTTCTGTCCTTTTGGTCTTAAAATACATTTTGCAGTGTAGCTTGTAATTCATTTTAGTATATTTTGAGTTATTTTTAGGAGTTGCCTTTGAGATTAAAATTAGTACCTTAATTTAAAATAAAGTAGTTCATATTAATACTAAATTAATTAATTTCAATAGCATGCAGAATATTTGATCCAATGTAGCTACATTCCTTCTGCCCTCATTATGCTTTATTTTCATAAAATGACATCTTTATAAACAAACCCATAAACACAGTTTTATCATTATTGCTTTATGCATTTGTCTTTTTAAATCATGTAGGAGAAGAAAAAGGTTACAAAAAATGCATTTATACTATCTTTTATATTTACCTATGTAGTTGTCTTTGCTAGTGCTCTTTATTTCTTTGTGTGGATATTAATTTCTGTCAAGTGTCTTTTCAATGTATCCTGAAAAACTTGCTTAGTATTTCTTGCAGAGTATTTCTGCTAGTGGTGAACACCCACTTTTTTCTTTTGATCTGTTAATGTTTTTATTTAGAATTTATTGTTTTTTAACTTTTTAATTGTGCTAAAATTCACATAACACAAAATTTATTACCTGTACCACCTTTTTTTTTTTTGCGGTACGCAGGCCTCTGACCACTGTGGCCTCTCCCTCTGTGGAGCACAGGCTCCGGATGTGCAGGCCCAGTGGCCATGGCTCACGGGCCCAGCCGCTCCACTGCATGTGGGATCCTCCCAGACTGGGGCATGAACTCGTGTCCCCTGCATCGGCAGGCGGACTCTCAGCCACTGCGCCACCAGGGAAGCCCTACCTGTACCCTTTTAAAATGTAGAGTTCAGTGGTATTAAGTACATTCATATTGTCGTGCAACCATAACCACTATTCATTTCCAACAGATACTTCATCTTGCAACATTGAAAATCTGTGCCCATTAAAAAATAATTTCTGTTTACCCCACCCCCAGACCCTGGCAACCATTATTCTATTTTCATTCTCTATTATTTTGCTCATCTAAATACCTCATAAAAGTGGAATCATACAGTATTTGTCTTGTGAGTGGCTTGTTTCATTTAGCATATGTCCTTAAGTTTCAACCATATTGAGAATGTGTCAACATTTTCTTCCTTTGCAAAGCTGAATAATATTCTATTGTATGTATATACCACCTTTTGTTTATACATTCATTCATCCGTGAACACTTAGGCTGCTTCCACATTTTAGCTATTGTGAATAAATACTTCTATAAACATGGATGTACAAATACTTTAAGATCCTGCTTTCATTTATTTTGCAGTATACACTCAGAAGCAGAATTTGGGGATCATAGGTTAATTCTATTTTTAATTTTTGAGGAACTGTTGTGCTTTTTGTCCACAGCGGTTATACTATTTTACATTATCTCCAGCAGGCACAAGGTTCCCAATTTCTCCACATCCTTGCCAATACTTGCAATTTTGTTTGTTTTTTTTTAATTTTTGACAGTATCCATCCCAATGTGTGTGATGTGGTATTTCATTGTAATTTTGATTTGCATTTCCTTAATTATTAGTGATATTGTGTATCTTTTCATTAACTTATTGGCCATTTGTATATTATCTTTGGAAAAATGTCATTTGTTTACCCATTTAAAAAATTATTTTATTCAAGCATAGTTGATTTACAATATTGTGTTAATTTCTGCTATACAGAAAAGTGATTCAGTTATACATATATATTCTTTTTCATATTCTTTTCCATTATGGTAGATCACAAGAATTGAATATAGTTCCTTGTACTATACAGTAGGACCTTGTTGTTTATTCATTCTGTACATAATAGTTTGCATCTGCTAATCTCAAACTCCCAATCAATCACACCCCAACCCAGAGAAACCACAAGTCTGTTCTCTATGTCTGTGAGTCTGTTTCATAGATAAGTTCATTTGTGTCATATTTTAGATTCCACATATAAGTGATATCATGGTATTTGTCTTTTAAGTTTTTTGATGTTGAGCTTTAAGAGTTATCTATATATTCTGGACACTCATATCTTATTAGATATATGAGTTGCAAATATTTTCTCGCATTCCATCGGTTGCCTTTTTTTATTAAGGCTATTTTTAGGAGAAGTTTTAGATTCACAACAATATTTAAGAAGATACAGAGAGTTTCTGCATACTCCTTGCCTCCATATATGCTCCCATTATCAACATCCACAACCAGATTGGTACATGTGTTACAATTGATGAACCTATATTGACCAACCATAGTCACCCAAAGTCCATACTTTATATTAAGTTTCATTCTTGGTATTGTACACTCTATGGGTTTGGGCAAATGTATAATGACATGTTATCCACCATAATGGCATGATGTAGAGTATTTTATCCTTCCACCCCTCCATCCCCTGACAAACATTGATGTCTTTATTCTTTCCACAGTTTTTCCTTTTACACAATGTCATATAGTTGGAATAATACAGTATGTAGCACTTTCAGCTTGTCTACTTTTATTTTGTAATATACATTTAAGGTTCCTCAATGTTTGTTTCATGACTCATATCTTTCTTAGCACTGAATAATATTCCATCATCTGGATGTACTATAATTTATTTATCCATTCACCTATTGAAGGACATCTTGGGTCACTCCAAGACTTGGCAATTATGAATAAAACTGCTATGAAAATTGATGTGCAGGTTTTTCTGTGGACATAAATTTTCAAATCCTTTGAGTAAATACCAAGAAGCATGATTACTAGATCATAAGGTAGGAGTATTTTAGTTTTGTAAGAAACCACCAAACTGTCTTCCAAAGTGGCTGTACCATTTTGCATTCTCACCAGCAATGAATGAGAATCTATGTTATTCTACATCCTCCCAGCATTCGGTGTTGTTAGTGTATGGAATATAACATTTTTCATAGGTATATAGTGGTATCTCATTGTTGTTTACAGTTGCATTTTCCTTATGACATATGCTGTTTAGAATGTTTTTATATGCTTATTTTCCATTTATCTTCTCTGTTGGGTGCCTGTTAAGGTTTTTGGCACATCTTTATTTATTTATATATTTTCTCATCTTTAATTATTTATTTATTTTTTATTGAAGTATAGTTTACTTACAATGTTGTGTTAGTTTCAAGTGTACAGCAAAGTGATTGGTTTACATTTATATATATATTCTTTTTCAGATTCTTTTCCATTATAAGTTATTACAAGATATTGAGTATAGTTCAATGTGCTATATAATAAGTCCTTGTTGTTTACCTATTTTATATATAGTAGTAGTTTATGTTAATCCCAAACTCCTAATTTATCTCCCTCTACCCCCCACTATCCCCTTTGGTAACCATAAGTTTGTTCTCTATGTCTGTGAGTCTATTTCTGTTTTGTAACTAAGTTCATTTGTACCATTTTTTAGATTCCACATTTAAGTGATACCATATGATATTTTTCTTTCTCTCTATGACTTACTTCACCTAGTATGATAATCCCCAGGTCCATCCATGTTGCTGTAAGCGGCATCATTTCATTTTTTTTAATGGTTGAGCAATATTTCATTGTATATATATATACCACATCTTCATCCATTCATCTGTTGATGGATAGTTAGGTTGCTTTAATGTCCTAGCTATTGTAAATAGTGCTGCTATGAACATTGGGGTGCATGTATCTTTTTGAATTAGAGTTTTCTCCAGATATATGCAAAGAAGTGGGATTGAAGGATCATACAGTAACTCTATTTTTAATTTTTTAAGGAACATCCATACTGTTTTTCATAGTGGCTGTATAAATTTACATTACCACCAACAGTGTAGAAAGGTTCCCTTTTCTCCACACCCTCTCCAGCATTTATTATTTGTAGACTTTTTAATGATGGCCTTTCTGACTGGTGTGAGGTGATACCTCACTATAGTTTGATTTGCATTTATCTGATTATCAGGGATATTGAGAATCTTTTGATGTGCCTGTTTGAATCTGTATGTCTTCTTTGGAGAAATGTCTATTTAGGTCTTCTGCCTCCTTTTAATATAGTTGTTTGTTTTTTTGATATTAAACTGTATGAGTTGTTTGCATATTATGGATATTAATCCCCTGTCAGTAGCATCATTTGCAAATCATGTTTTTTGTTTTCTTATTGTTGAGTTTTAAGACTTCTTTGTATATTTTGGATAACAGTTGTTTATCAGGTATGCCTTTTGCAAGTATTTTCTCCCAGATTGTGGTGTCTTCTTATTCTCTTGACCTTGTCTTTCACAGAGAAGAAGTTTTTAATTTTAGTGTAGTCCAGCTTATCTGTTATTTATTTCATGGATTGGGATTTTGGTGTGATATCTAAAAAGTCATTGCCATATTAAAGTCATCTAAGGTTTTCGTCTATATTATCATCTAGGAGTTTGCTCATTTTGCATTTTATATTTTGGTCTGTGATCCATTTTGAGTTAACTTTTGTGCTGGATCTGTATTTTTCTGATAAAGGGATTTTGAGATCTCCAGCTATTATAGTGGATGCATCTATTTCTCCTTGCAATACTAAGATTTTGCCTCACCTAGTTTGATCTCTTTAGTTAGGTGCATTATGGATTATTATGTCTAATTAAAGAATCGATCCCTTTATCATTATGTAATGTCCTTCTTTATCCTTGACAACTTTCCTTATTTAGAAGCCTGCTTTGTATGAAATTAATATAGTTACTCCTTATTTTGATTGGTGTAGCATGTTAATTTTTATCCATCCTTTTACTTTTAATGTATAAATGTCTTTATATTTAAATTGGATTTCTTTTAGGTCTTGCTTTTTGAACCAGTCTAACAATCTCTGCCTTAATTGGTGCATTTAGTCCATTCATGTTTACAGTGAGTATAGATGCAGTTAAATTAATATTTATCATATTCATTACTGTCTGGTATTTGTTGTCCTTGTTCTTTGTTTCTATTTTTATCTTCCAAACTTTTTCTGCCTTTTGTCATAATAACTGAGCATTTTGTAAGTTCCGCTTTCTCTCCTTTATTAGCATGTCAGTTGTAATTCTTTTTTAACTTTTTTTGGTGGTTGCCCTCATATTTGAAATACACATTTACAGCTAATCTAAGTCCATTTTCAAATAACACTATAACATTCATGGGTAGTAGGAGTACTTATAATAACAAATAATCCTAATTCTGCTGTCTTATCCCTGGTATCCTTGAGGTCATTAATTTTACTTACATATAAGCATACATAATCAAATATATTGTAGCTACTATTTTTGAACAAACTTTTGTCTGTTAGATCAATTAAGAAAGAGAAAAGTAAATTGTTAATTTTACCTTCATTTGTTCCTTCTTTAAGGATCTTTTTTTTTATGTAGATCCAAATTCCTGAACTATATTACTTTCCTTCTATCTAAAGAACTTCTTTAATATTCCTTGCAAGCCTGGACTACTGGCAACAAATTCCCTCAATTTAGTTTGTCCAAGAAAGTATTTCTCCTTCACTTTGGAAGGATAATTTCACAGGGTACAGAATTTGAGTTCAGTGGTTTATTTATCTCAATACTTCAAATATTTCACTCACTCTCTTCTTGCTTGCTAGTTTATGAGGAGAAACCAGATATAAATCTTATCTTTATTCCTCTATAGGTAAGGTGTTTATTCTGTCTAGCTTCTTGCATGATGTTTTCTTTCTGTTTTTTTAAATTTTAGTACAGCTTTTTTTTTAGCATCTTGATTAGAGAATAATAGCTTTGCAATGGTGTGTTAGTTTCTGCTGTACAACAAAGTGAATCAGCTTTATGTATATATATGTCCCCATATCCCTGGCCTCTTGTGTCTCCCTGCAACACTCCATATCCCACCCGTCTAGGTGGTCACAAAGAATCAAGCTGATCTCCCTGTGCTATGCAGTCTGCTTCCCACTAGCTATTTATTTTACACTTGGTAGTGTATATATGTCCATGCTACTCTCTCACTTCAGCCCAGCTTACCCTTCTCCCTGCCCATGTCCTCAAGTCCATTCTCTATGCCTGCATCTTTATCTCTGTCCTGACCCTCGGTTCTTCAGAATCTTTTTTTTTTTTTAGATACCATGTATTTGTCTTTACATACAGTGTATGTTTCTCTCTTTCTGACTTACTTCACTCTGTATGACAGACTCTAGGTCCATCCACCTCACTAAAAAAACTCAATTTCATTTCTTTTGATGGCTGAGTATCTTGATGTATCTTGGTTTATACAATATACACCATTGTATATATGTGCCACATCTTTATACATTCATCTCTCGATGGACACTTTGGTTGTTTCCATGTCCTGACTATTGTAAATAGTGCTGCTATTAACATTGTGGTACATGACTCTTTTTGAATTACGGTTTTCTCTGGGTATATGCCCAATAGTGGGATTGCTGGGTCATATGGTAGTTCTATATTTAGATTTTTAGGAACCTCCATACTGTTCTCAATTGTGGCTGTATCAATTTACATTCCAAACAACAGTGCAAGAGGGTTCCCTTGTCCCCACACCCCAAGATTTATTGTTTGGAGACTTTCTGATGATGGCCATTCTGACTGGTGTGAGGTGATACCTTATTGTAGTTTTAATTTGCATTTCTCTAATGATTAGTGATGCTGAGCATCCTTTCATGTGTTTGACGGCAATCTTTATACCTTCTTTGGAGAAATGTCTATTTAGGTCTTCTGCCCATTTTTGGATTAGGTTGTTTGTTTGTTTTTTTAATATTGAGCTGCATGTGTTGCTTGTACATTTTGGAGATTAATCCTTTGTCAGTTGTTTCATTTGTAAATATTTTCTCTCATTCTCAGGGTTGTCTTCTCATCATGTTTATGGTTTCCTTTGCTGTGCAAAAGTTTTTAAATTTCATTAGGTCCCATTTGTTTGTTTTTATTTCCCTTTCTCTAGGAGGTGGGTCAAAAAGCATCTTGCTATAATTTATCTCATAGAGTTTTCTGCCTATGTTTTCCTCTAAGAGATTTATAGTGTTTGGCCTTACATTTAGGTCTCAAATACATTTGGAGTTTATTTTTGTGTATGGTTTTAGGAAGTGTTCTAATTTCATTCTTTTACATGTAGCTGTCCAGTTTAGCCAGCACAACTAATTGAAAAGGCTGTCTTTTCTCCATTGGATACTCTTGCCTCCTTTATCAAAGTTAAGGTGACCATATGTGCATGGGTTTACCTCTGGATTTCTATCCTGTTCCATTGATCTATATTTCTGTTTCTGTGTCAGTACCATGATGTCTTGATTACTGTAGCTTTGTAGTATAGTCTGAAGTAAGGGAAACTGATTCCTCCAGCTCCGTTTTTCTTTCTCAAGATTGCTTTGGCTATTCAGGGTCTTTTGTGTTTCCATACAAATTGTAATTTTTTTTTGTTCTAGTTCTGTGAAAAATGCCATTGGTAGTTTGAGAGTGATTACACTGAATCTGTAGATTGCTTTGGGTAGTTTAGTCATTTTCACAATGTTGATTCTTCCAATCCAAGAACATGGTATATCTCTCCATCTGGTTGTATCATCTTTATTTGCTTTCATCAGTGTCTTATAGTTTTCTGCATACAGGTCTTTTGTCTCCTTAGGTAGGTTTATTCCCAGGTATATTTTTCTTCTCGTTGCAGTGGTAAGCCAGAGTGTTTCCTTAAATTCTCTTTCAGATTTTTCATCAGTAGTATATAGGAATGCAAGAGATTTCTGTGCATTAATTTGGTATCTTGCTACTTTACCAAATTCACTGATTAGCTCTAGTAATTTTCTGGTAGCATCTTTAGGATCCTCTCTATATAGTAGCATTTCATCTGTAAACAGTGACAGTTTTACTTTTTCTTTTATAATATGGATTCCTTTTATTTATTTTTCTTCTCTGATATCTGTGGCTAAAACTTCCAAAACTTTGTTGAATAATAGTGGTGAGTTGGGTAACCTTGTCTTGTTCCTGATCTTAGTGGAAATGTTTTCAATTTTTCACCATTGGGAACGATGTTGGCTGTGGGTTTGTCATATATGGCCTTTATTATGTTGAGGTAAGTTCCCTCTCTGCCTACTTGCAGGAGGGTTTTTATCATAAACGAGTGTTGAATTTTGTCAAAAGCTTTTTCTGCATCTATTGAGATGATCATATGGTTTTTGTCTTTCAGTTAGTTAATATGCAGTATCACATTGATTGATTTGCGTATATTGAAGAATCCTTGCACTGCTGGGGTAAACCCCACTTGATGTATAGTCCCTTTAATGTGCTGTTGGATTCTATTTGCTAATATTTTGTTGAGGACTTTTGCATCTATGTTCATTAGTGGTATTGGCCTGCAGTTTTCTTTCTTTATGACATCTTTGTCTGGTTTTGTTATCAGGGTGATGGTGGCCTCAAAGAATGAGTTTGGGAGTGTTCTTCCCTTTGCTATATTTTGGAAGGGTTTGAGAAGGATAGGTGTTGGCTCTTCTCTAAATGTTTGATAGAATTCACCTGTGAAGCCACTTGGTCCAGGGCTTTTGTTTGTTGGAAGATTTTTAATCACAGTTTCAATTTCAGTGTTTGTGATTGGTCTGTTTATATTTTCTATTTCTTCCTGGTTCTGTCTCAGGATGTTGTGCTTTTCTAAGTTTGTCCATTTCTTCCAGGTTGTCCATTTTATTGGAATATATTTGCTTGTAGTGATCTCTCATGATGCTTTGTATTTCTGTAGTGTCTATTGTTACTTTCATTTCTAATTCTGTTGATTTGAGTCTTCTCCCTTTTTTTCTTGATGAGTCTGGCTAATAGTTTATCAATATTGTTTATCTTCTCAGAGAACCAGCTTTTAGTTTTATTGACCTTTGCTATTATTCCTTCATTTCTTTTTCATTTATTTCTGTTTTGATCTTTATGATTTCCCTCCTTCTGCTTACTTTGGGTTTTTTTGTTCTTCTTTCTCTAATTGCTCTAGGTGTAAGATTAGGTTGTTTATTTGAGATGTTTCTTTTTTGTTGAGGTAGGACTGTATTCCTATAATCTTCTCTTAGAACCGCTTTTGCTGCACCCCATAGCTTTTGGGTTGTCATGATTTCATTGTCAGTTGTTTCTAGTTATTTTTTTTATTTCCTCTTTGATTTCTTCATTGCTCTCTTGGTTATTTAGTAGTTTATTGTTTTGCCTCCATGTGTTTGTATTATTCACAGTTTTTTTCCTGTAATTGATATCTAGTCTCAAAGCACTGTGGTCAGAAAAGATACTTGATATTATTTCAATTTTTTAAAATTTACCAAGGCTTGATTTGTGACCCAAGATAATATCTATCCTGGAGAATGTTCCATGCGCACTTGAGAAGAAAGTGTATTCTGTTGTATTTGGATGGAAGGTCCTATAAATATCATTTAGGCCCATCTTGCTTAATGTTCATTTAAAGCTTGTTTTTCCTTATTTGTTTTCATTTTGGACAATCTGCCCTTTGGTGAAAGTGGGGTTTTAAAGTCCCCTACTATTATTGTGTTACTGTCGATTTTCCCTTTTATGGCTGTTAACATTTGTGTTATTTATTGTGGTGCTCCTATGTTTGGGGGCATAAAAATTTACAATTGTTCTATCTTCTTCTTGGATTGATTCCTTAATCATTATGTAGTGTTCTTCTTAGTTTCTTTTAATAGTCTTCATTTTAAAGTCTATTTTTTCTGATATGAGTATTGCTACTCCAGCTTTCTTTAGATTTCCATTTGCATGGAATATCTTTTTCCATTCCCTCACTTTCAGTTTGTATGTGTCCCTAGGTCTGAAGTGGGTCTCTTGTAGACAGCATATATATGAGTCTTGTTTTTCTATCCATTCAGCCAGTCTATGTCTTTTGGTTGGAGCATTTAATCCATTTACATTTAAGTTTATTATTGGTATGTATGTTCCTATTACCATTTTCTCAATTGTTTTAGGTTTGTTGTTGTATTTCTTCCCCTTCTCTTGTGTTTCCTGCCTAGAGAAATTCCTTTAACATTTATTGTAAAGCTGGTTTGGTGGTGCTGAATTCTCTTAGTTTTTGCTTGTCTATCAAGTTTTTAATTTCTCTGTAGAATCTGAATGAGATCCTTGCTGGTTAGAGTAATCTTGGTTGTAGGTTTTTCCCTTTCATCACTTTAAATATGTCCTGCCACTCCCTTCTGGCTTGCAGAGTTTCTGCTGAAAGATCAGCTGTTAACCTTATGGGGATTCCCGTGTATGTTATTTGTTGCTTTTCTCTTGCTGCTTCTAATATTTTTCTTTGTATTTAATTTTTGATAGTTTGATTAATATGTATCTTGCATTTTTCTCCTTGGATTTATCCTGTATGGGACTTTCTGCATTTCCTGAACTGTATTGACTATTTCCTTCCCATATTAGTGAAGTTTTCAACTATAATCTCTTCGAGTGTTTTCGCAGTCCCTTTCTTTTCTCTTCTTCTTCTTGGATCCCTAAAAATAAAATGTTGTTGTGTTTAATGTTATCCCAGAGGTCTCTGAGACTGTCCTCAATTCTTTTCATTCTTTTTTCTTTATTCTGCTCTGTGGTAGTTATTTCCACTCTTTTATCTTCCAGGTCACTTATCCGTTCTTCTGCCTCAGTTATTCTGCTATTGATTCCTTCTAGAGAATTTTAAATTTCATTTATTTTTTTGATCGTCATTGTTTGTTTGCTCTTTAGTTCTTCTAGGTCCTTTGTAAATGTTTCTTGTATTTTCTCCATTCTATTTCCAAGATTTTGGATCCTCTTTACTAACATTCCTCTGAATTCTTTTATAGGTAGACTGCCTATTTCCTCTTCATTTGTTTGTTCTGGTGGGTTTTTACCTTACTCCTTCATCTGCTGTGTATTTATCTGTGTTTTACTGTGTTTGGCATCTCCTTTTCACAAGCTGCAGGTTCATAGTTCCCATTGTTTTTGGTGTCTGCACCCAGTGGGTAAGGTTGTTTCAGTGGGTTGTGTAGGTTTCCTGGTAGAGTTGACTGGTTCCTGTGTTCTGGTGGATTAGGCTGGATCTTTTCTTTCTGGTGGGCAGTACCACATCTGGTGGTGTGTTTTGAGGTGTCTGTGAACTTATTATGATTTTAGTTAGCCTCTCTGCTAATGGGTGGGGTTGTGTTCCTGTCTTGCTAGTTGTTTTGTATGGGGTGTCCAGCACTGGAGCTTGCTGGTTTTTGAGTGGACTGGGTCTTAGCTTTGAGACGGATATCTCTGGGAGAGCTCTGGTCGATTGATATTACAAGGGGCCAGAAGGTCTCTGGTGCACCAATGTCCTGATCTCAGCTCTCCCCCGTTAGAGGCTCAGGCCTGAGAACTAGCTGGAGCACGAAGACCCTGTCAGCCACATGGCTCAGAAGAAGAGTGAGAAAAGAAAAAAAGTGAAATAAAATAAAATAAAGTTATAAAATAAAAAATTTAAAAATTATTAAAATAGAAAAATAAAAAATAATTTTAAAAATAAAAGAAGAGAGCAGCTAAACCAATAAAGAAATCCACTAATGGTAACAATCACTACAAACTATACTACAAAAAAGCGGACAGACAGAGCCCTAGGACAAATGGTGAAAGCAAATCTATACAGACAAAAGCACACAAAGAAGCATACAGATACACACTCACAAAAAAAGGAAAAGGAAAAAAATAATTATATATATATATATATATATATATATATATGGAAAAGGGCAACCAAATCAATAAAAAAATCTACCAATGATTATCAGCTCTAAATAATAAGCTAAGATAAACATAAAACTAGAAAAAAAAAATAGACACAGAAAGAAAACTCCAAGTCTACAGTTGCTCCCAATGTCCACTGCTTCAGTTTTGGGATGATTTTTTGTCTGTTCAGGTATTCCAGAGATTCAGGGTACATGGATTTGATTGTGGAGATTTAATCTGCTGCTCCTGAGGCTGCACAGAGAGATTTCCCTTTCTCTTCTTTGTTCACACAGCTCCTGGGGTTCAGCTTCGGTTTTGGCCCCACCTCTATGTGTAGGTTGTCCTCAGGCATCTGATCCCACCCAGGAAGGTTGGGGTTAAAGGAGTGGCTGATTCGGTGGCTCTGGCTCACTCAGTCTGGGGGGAGGGAGGGGTGCAGAATGCTGGGTGAGCCTGTGGCAGCAGAGGCTGGCATGACATTACAACAGCCTGAGGCATGCTCCTTGTTCTCCTGGGGTAGTTGTCCTTGGATCATGGGACCCTGGCTGTGGCGGGCTGCATAGGCTCCAGGGGGTGTGGATAGTGACCTGTGCTTTTGCACAGGATTCTTGGTGGCTGCAGCAGCAGCCTTAGCATTTCATGCCCATCTCTAGTGCCTGTGCTAATAGCTGCTGCTCGTGCCTCTTTCTGGAGCTCATTTAGGTGTTGCTCTGAATCCTCTCTCCTTGCACACCCTAAAACAATGGTCTCTTGACTCTTAGGCAGATCCAGACTTTTTCCCAGACTCCCTCCTTGCTGGCTGTGGAGCACTAGCCCCCTTCAGGCTGTGTTCACGATGCCAACCCCAGTCCTCTCCCTGGGATCTGACCTCCGAAGTCTGAGCCTCCACTCCCAGCCCCCACTTGCCCTGGTGGGTGAACAGACAAGGATCTAGGCTGGTGAGTGCTGGTTGACACTGATCCTCTGTGTGGAAATCTTTCCCCTTTGCCGTCTGCACCTCTGTTGCTGCGCTCTCCCTGGTGGCTCCAAAGTTTCCCTCCCGTCCACACCCAATCTCCACCAGTGAAGGGGCTTCCTAGTGTGTGGAAACTTTTCCTCCTTCCCAGTTTCCTCCTAGAAGTGCAGGTCCCATCCCTATTATTTTCTTTCTGTTTTTCCTTTTTTCTTTTGCCCTACCCAGGTACACGGGGAGTTTCTTTCCTTTTTGGAAGTCTGAAGTCTTCTGCCAGCATTCAATAGGTGTTCTGTAGGAGTTGTTCCACATGTAGATGTAGTTTTGATGTATTTGTGGGGAGGAAGGTCATCTCCACATCCTACTCCTCTGCCATCTTGAATGTCCTCTCTATGATTTTTTCTTTATCTTTGATTTTCTGTTGTTTTAAAATGGTATGGCTAGGTGTAGATTATTGGTGTTTATCCTGTTTGGTGTTCTCTGAGTTTCCAGGATGTTTGGTTTGGTATCTAACATTAATTTGGGATAATTCTGTGACATTAAGTTTTAAATATACTTCTGCTCATTTATCTTTCTTCTCCTTCCAGTATTCCCATTATGTGTATGTTACAACGTTTGTAATTTTCCCACAGACCTTGAATATTCTGTTCTGCTTTGATTTTTCAGTATTTTTTTCTTTGTTTTTCAGTTTTCAAGATTCTTTTGGTACATCTTCTAGTGCAGAGATTCTTTCCTCAGCTATGTCCATTCTGCTAATGAATCAATCAAGATGTTCCATATTTCTGTTACAGTGCTTTTTATCTCTAACATTTCTTTCTGGTACTTTCTTAGGATTTTTATATTTTTTCTTACATTGCCCTTCTTTTCTTGCATAACAGCTACTTTATCCATTAGACCCCTTAGCGTATTAATCATAGTTTTTGTAAATTCCCTGTCTGATAATTCCAACATCCTCATATGTCAGGCTCTAGTTCTTGCTATATCTCTTCAAATTGTAGTTTTTGTCTTTTTGTATGCCTTGTAATTTTCTCTTGATAGCTTGACATGATGCACTGGGTAAAACGAACTGCTATAGATAGACTTTAGTAATGTATTGGTTTGTAGGGGGAGATGAAGTGTTCTGTAGTTTTATGCTTAGGTCTCAGTCATTCAGTGAGCCTATGCCTCCATACTCTAAGTCTTACAAGAGTTTCTCACATTTTTTTCTCCTCAGTTAGATGGGACATTAACATGGCTACCGTGGGCCCAATTTGGGTATTTCCCTTCTTCCATATGCAAGGCTAGAGCTGGCTGAAATTGTGCATATCCTTTCATTCAGTTCAGTTAGGCTCTGATAATATGCCAATAGGTTAGTCTCTCATTAAGAAGGCTCCTCTGAGGTGAAGGATTGTTAAGAATAACAGAATTTTCTGGTATATCTTTAAAAGATTTTTCCCCTCCTTTTTCTGGTAGTATGAGGGCATTGTTCAGTGACATTTACTTTGAGACTCTGGTAGAGCGTTAGGGGAAAAATTGCACAATATTGAACAGGCCCCCTTATGAGTGAGTCACCCTGTAAGCTGTGACTCCTTGTATTTGTCTCTTTGTCTCTCCAATCTTGAGGGCAGTGGTTTGCACTTTGTCCTTCCCTCTCTTATGGAATATTGTTAAAGACTGTTCAGCTTTTTACTTGTTGTTAGGACAGAGTGGTGACTTCCAAACTCCTTGCATGCAGGATCAGAAACTGTAAGTTCTGGGTTGCCATTACCCTGTCTATTTTGGCATATGCTTTGTTGTCATATCCAGAAAATCTTGCCAAATTCAATGTCATAAAGATTTTTCCCCATGTTTTCTTCTGAGACATTTATAGTTTTAGGTCTTATATTTAGGACGTGGATCCACTATTGAAAGTGGGCTATTGAAGAAGTCTCATCCAATTATTGTATGTTGTTTATTACTGCCTTGACTTTTGTCAATATTTGATTTATATATTTAGGTGCTTTGATGTTGGGTGCATATATATTATAATTGTTATATCTTTCAGGTGATTTGACCCTTTTATCATTGTATAATAATCTTCGTTTTCTGAGATAGTTTTTGACTTAAACTCTGTTTTATCTATATCTCCACCTCTACTGTCTTTTGCTCTCCATTTGTGTGGAATACCTTTTCCATCTCTTTATTTTCAGCCTCTGTGTTCCTAAATCTAAATTGAGCCTCATGTAGACAACATATTATTGAATCTTGGATTTTGTTTTGTGAGTTTTTTTTAGTTATTTGTTTTCCTTCTTCAGAGATTTATAGTTTCCCTCACATAGATCTGGTATATGTTTTGTTAGATTTATACCTAGGTATTTCAATTTTTAGGGGTGTTAATTTTTTTTGTTTTAATTTCAAATTCCACTTGTTCATTGCTGGTATATGGGAAAGTAATTGACTTTTGTATATTAACTTTGTGTCCTGCAACCTTGATATAATCACTTATTATTTCCAGTGCTTTTTAAAAAGAAATTCTGTCAGATTTTCTAGATAGACAATCATGTCATCTACTAACAAAGCCAATTTTATTTCTTCCCTCCCTATATATATATATATATATATTTCTTTTTCTTTTCCTATTACATTAGCAAGATATTCCTGTATGATATTGAAAAGCAATGATGGGGACATCTTTGCCTTGTCTCTGATCTTTGTAAAAAAATTCAAGTTTCTCACCATTCAGTATGATGTTAACTGTAGGTTTTCTGTAGACATTCTTTATTAAGTTGAGGAAGTGCCCCTCTATTCCTAGTTTACTGAGAGATTTTATCATGAATGGGTGTTAGGTTTTGTCAAATACTTTTTCTACATCTATTGGTATAACTATGTGATTTTTCTTTTTTACTCCATTGATATTATATAATTCCATTAGGTTACATTAATTGATTTTTGAATGCTGATACAGCTGTACATACCAGAGATAAATCTCACTTTTTTTTTCATTATTTTTTGAATACTCTTTCTGGTCCTTTTTCTCTCTTTTCTCTTTCTGAGACTACCATAATGTATATATTAGTTCGATATGCTTCTTCCACTTTCTACACCCTTTATCATTCTTTTAGTTTTTGCTCCTTTGGCTGTATAATTTCCAATGGCCTGTCTTCAAATTCATTAAATCTTTCTTCTGCTGGATCTAGTGTTTTGTTAAGCTCTCTAGTGGTTTTTCTTTCTTTTTTGTTGTTGTTGTTCCTGTTTATTTGTTTTTAAGTTCAGTTATTGTATTTTTCAGCTTCATGAATTCTGTTCGGTACTTTTAAATTTTGCTATCTGTTTGTTGAACTTTTCACTTTGTTCGTGCATTGTTGTCCTTACCACGATGAGCATTTTTGACACATATTTTGAATTCTCTGTCAAGTAAATTATATGCCTACATTTCATTAGAGTCAGTTTCTGGAGATTTATCTTGTTACTTTGTTTGGAACATATTTCGCCATTTCATCATCTTTCTTAACTCTCTGTACTGGTGCTGCACATTAAACAAAACAGCCATTTTTTTTCCTTTCCTCATGTATTGGCCTTATACAGAAGAGCACCCTCACCAATCAGCTTGCTTTCTTTGTTCTTATCAGCCAGTAGGCATCTAGAGTATGCTGGGTCCCCTCAGCACTCCATGACAAGTGAGACTACAGCCACTTCCTCAGGCATCCTCCAAAGATGTTGGATTGTTGGATACTTTGTTCAATTCTTTTCCTCCCCAGGGAGAAGCTGGAATTTGGTTTTATGTTTTCTTGTTTGTTTTGCCCATTTGCTCTTCACTGAGCTGGGATGAATGTCCATGGTGACTTGTTGAGTGTCACATTAAACTTCTTTCACTGGCCCCCAGGCAGCTAGATTTTGCTGGATCCCTTTAGTGTTTTGAGACAGGCTAGACAGAAGCCAGTCCTCTAGGCAACTCTCAGAAAAGTTGGGGTGCTGAATTTGTGGTCTACCTCTTTCTCAGGGAGAATCTATGAGCTGAGATTTTGTCTGTTTGCTCTATGATGAATTAGAAGAGGGGCTATTATGCTGTGGCTTGGGCATTGGATGTGTGGTCCCCTTTTATTTCTCCTCAGGGAGGAGCTGGGAGCTAGGATTTTTGTCTGCTCACTCTGTGCTAAGCTAAAGGGAGGGTTTATAGTGCTATGGTGACTACCAACTCAAACATTTTTTCTATTCTTACAGGCCCCACATGGCTAGATTACGCAAGGTCACCTCAGTATTCTGAGACAGACCAGATAAAAGCCATTCTTCTTGGTTGACCATGGAAAAGTTGGGACATTGGACATGCAATCCCCCTCTTTCTCCCCAGGGAGAAGCTTGCAGCTGAGAAGTTTCTTCCTGGTTAAATGACATTGTGATAAGACTGGAGATTATGACAAGAAAGTGTCTGAAGTTCTACTACTGGCTTTGCTGTTGGTAGTTTCATGCTCATCCAGGGTTCAGGAACCTCTCAAGTAGGTCCTAGACGTATCACAAAAGGAGTTTGTCCATGAATTGCTGTTCAACTGGTGTGTTTGTGGAAGGAAAGAGGATCCAGGCCCAGGTTTCCTATTCTACCGTCTTGCTGATGTCATTCAGAAACTCTCTGAACTTTCTTCTCAATTTTTCTTTAAACCCAAAACTACTCTAAAAACATAACAGTCTATTAGTTTAAAAATAGAGGGAAAAAACAGTCATTTGATTACCATAAAGTTGTGGTCGATGAGGAAAAGAGAAGGCTCAGTCCCTATAAAAAAATAATACGTTGATTTTGCTTTTCTTTTCTTCACCATCATTAACATTAATCCTTTAACAGGACTGCTGAATTTTAGCTGAAAAATGTCTTTTAAATATTAGCTTCATGCTGAGAGTTTATTCATGATTTGGTCCTTAGTTATTTTCTACTTTCCTGCCACTCAAAAATCTCAGGAAGATAAAAAGCATATAGTGTCCTGTAGAAACAGGAAACAGGAATGAATGGACTCTAATATATCCATTTGCTTAATTACCTGAGTTGAATTTAAGATCATTCTATAAGAAAGGTTATCAAAGATAAAATAGTTGAAATAACTCTGGAGCCAGTGAATTATAGGTAGTTTGCACAAGCCAGTAAACAGTGTTACCCTATGCATTCATTTTCAGTAGGATTCAAAATAATAACTAAAATGTTAAATGTGTAGAGTACTTTTTTTTTTGAGGCAGTCTATAAGCTTAAGGGCAAGAGGCTTGGAAATTTATTAAAAGATAGATAAGTCATAAGGAACCAGTTGAATAACTTATCTGAGGACATCCAATTACAGGAAAGCCTCTCTTAACTAGAATCTAACACAATTCATTTCTATTTACTTAAGTTTTAGCTGAAAGTAAATAACATGACACAGAAATATCAAAGTTCTATTTAAAAAGTACAACTTCTGGTTATTCCCTGCAGTCAGATAATTTAGTCTAATGTACACTATTTTCATAGTGTACAATACTTCATGCTCAGAATGATGGGCCCTCAAAGCACTGATTAGTCTGTTACAAGACATTAAAAATAAGGTACACAATAACAGTAATAGAGTGCATGAAAATGCAGACATCTGTTTTTGAAAGAAATTAGAAGATTTCAAAGAAGTGGGATTTTATAGTTTTCTGACAATAGTCTATTATGCATGTATTTCAGTATGTTGCATCCTGTCATTTAACATATGCATATGACATGTAAACCTATTAAATTGGACATATACTCAAATGTTAAACACAAAAATAATCTCATTTTAAACTGTAATTAGGCATATATTCATATTTCTCAATAATCCAGAAAACAGTATTCACATGTCACAGACATTTTGTAAATATACCTTAACAAAAGCTTTAAAAATGTCTGTATTGTAATGGTGTGAACATAATGGGCATTATGAGCAGATGGTGTTGTTTATTTTAAAAGGTTATCCCAGTGGAAAAATTGGGAAAAAATGTTTCAAAAATGTTTGAGCTCTAGTCTTAATCTGATTTATTATCATTACTAAGGAAATATTTGAAAAAGTAAAATAGATTTTTAAAAAGTTCTACTTATTTTACCTAGCACCAAAAAGTAAAACAGGAAAAATAAGAGTAAAGTGATTATTTGTAAAATAATTTGTGAATATCAAGTGATATTTACTAAGTTTAACTTCCCATTGGCTGTGTAAGTCAATTCATACTGTAATTCTAACTCTCTGGAGTTCACAGTTATACTAATCTTTGAATCTATACACATTAATTAATTAATCTAAATTATGAAGTAGCAGAAAAACACATAGGGAATACAGTATTTAGGGTCTAGTACAGTTCTGTGTATTCTATTCACCCTAGACAAGTCGCTTAACTTCTCTGTCGGTCAGTTTCCTCAGCAGAAATGGAGTGCTCAGATTAGATTATAATCAAGGTTAAATCCATTTATCCTCCTATAAACCAAACCTTCTAAAATCCAATAATATATATCTATATTTCTAAAATACATTCTAAAATAGTGATAGAACCTTGTATTTGACAAAGTCTCATCAGCTAACACTATTTTCCTTGGTTTATTAATACATTTTATCACAAACTCTCAATTAGAATGTTGAGAAGGAATATTGGAATTATGTGAAAATAGGATAAATGTGATTTTCCCCTCATTTTTATAGCCACAAATAGGTAACTAAGAACTGAATCTGAACCTTTCAAAATATCTCAGTAGGTGCCACTAGGACAGTAAAAAAAAGATGGGTAAACAAAAACAGCCCATATTCAGGTTCAAAACTATCATTTGCACCATATATCTGTCAAGTTTTGTGTCTTAGAAGATTTTACCTAAGGAAGAGCTTTATTTCCAGTAGCTTGTAATGGGGGTATATTTTACCACAGCCACTTTGACACCAGGAGAAGGAGGTTCTCAGAAGTGGAAAGTGTTGGGGTTTCTTAAAGTCTATATTAGTATGAGAAATGTTAGAACAATCCTTAACATAATTCTTTCAAACATTTTTTAGTGGGGGGAGCATGTGTTTTTTAAAGGGTTTATTATTTAGAGAAATTTTAAGTTCACAGCAAAATTGAGAGGAAGGTAATGAGATTTTCCACATACTTCCTGCCTCCACACTTGCATAGCCTCTCCAATTATCAACATCCCCCACCAAAATGGTACATTTGTTTCAATTGATGAACCTACATTGACCAACCATATTCATCCAAAGTCCATAGTTCACATTAGGGTACACTCTGGTGTTGTGCATTCTATGGGTTTGGACAAATCTATAATGACATCCACCATTATGGTATCACACAGAGTCATTTCACAACCTTAAGAAACATTTTGTAAAAGATGCAATTGGGATTTTGATAGAGTGCATTGAATCTATAGAGTGCTTTGGATAGTATGGATATTTTAACAAAAATCAACTCAAAATGGATTAAAGACAAATGTAAAAAATGAAACTGTAAAACTCCTTTAAGAAAACATTAAAGGAAAAGCTTCCTGATATTTGCCTTGACAATGATTCCTTGGATTTGACACCAAAAGCACAGGCAACAAAAAGAAAAAGAGACAAGTGGGACTATATCAAACTAAAAACCTTCTACACAGCAAAGGAAACAAAAGAATGAAAAGGCAACCTATGAAATAGGAGAAAATATTTGCAAATTCTATATCTAATAAAAGGTTAATGCCCAAAATATATAAGAATCATCTCCAACCAAATAACAAAATAAAATAACTCAATATAAAAATGGGGGCTTCCCTGGTGGCGCAGTGGTTGAGAGTCCGCCTGCCGATGCAGAGGACACGGGTTCGTACCCCGGTCCGGGAAGATCCCACATGCCGCGGAGCGGCTGGGCCCGTGAGCCATGGCCGCTGAGCCTGCGCGTCTGGAGCCTGTGCTCCGCAACGGGAGAGGCCACAACAGTGAGAGGTCCGCGTACCGCAAAAAAAAAAAAAAAAAAAAAATGGGCAAAATTCTTTAAGAAAAAGAGGGAGAGGACTCAAATTAATAAAATTAGAAATGAAAAAGGAGAAGTTACAACAGACACAGGAGAAATACAAAGCATCCTAAGAGACTACTACAAGCAACTCTATGCCAATAAAATGGACAACCTGGAAGAAATGGACAAAATCTTAGAAAGGTATAATCTTCCAAGACTGAACCAGAAACAAAGAGAATATATGAACAGACCAATCACAAGCACTGAAATTGAAACTGTGATTAAAAATCTTCCAACAAAAAAAGTCCAGGACCAGATGGCTTCACAGGTGAATTCTATCAAACATTTAGAGAAGAGCTAACACCCATCCTTCTCAAACTCTTTCAAAATATTTCAGAGGAAGGAACACTCCCAAACTCATTCTATGAGGCCAACATCACCCTGACACAAAAAGCAGACAGAGATGTCACAAGAAAAGAAAATTACAGGCCAATATCACTAATGAACATAGATGCAAAAATCCTCAACAAAATACAAGCAAACAGAATCCAACAGCACATTAAGAGGATCATACACCATGATCAAGTGGGGTATATCCCAAGAATGCAAAATTCTTTAATATATGCAAATCAATCAATGTGATACATCAAATTAACAAATTGAAGAAAAAAACAATATGATCATCTCAGTAGATGCAGAAAAAGCTTTAGACAAAATTCAACATCCACTGATGATAAAAACCCTCCAGAAAGTAGGCATAGAGCAAACTTACATCAACATAATAAAGGCCATATATGACAAACCCACGGCCAACATCATGCTCAAGGGTGAAAAATTGAAACCATTTCCTCTAAGATCAGGAACAAGACAAGGTTTCCCACTCTCACCACTCTTATTCAACAGAGTTTTGGAAGTTTTAGCCACAGCAATCAGAGAAGAAAAAGAAATTAAAGGAATCCAAATTGGAAAAGAAGAAGTAAAACTGTTACTGTTTGCAGATGACAAGATACTATACATAGAGAAGCCTAAAGATGCTACCAGAAAACTACCAGAGCTAATCAATGAATTAGGTACAGTAGCAGGATACAAAATTAATGCACAGAAATCTCTTGTATTCCTATATACTAATAATGAAAAATCTGAAAGAGAAATGAAGGAAACACTCCCATTTACCATTGCTACAGAAAAAGTAAAATATCTAGGAATAAACCTACCTAAGGAGACAAAAGACCTGTATGAAGAAAACTATAGGACACTGATGAAAGAAATTAAAGATGATACAAGCAGATGGAGAGGTTTACCATGTTTTTGGATTGAAACAATCAACAATGTGAAAATGACTATATGACCCAAAGCAATCTACAGAGTCAATGCAATCCCTGTCAAACTACCAATGGCATTTTTCACAGAACTAGAGCAAAGTATTTCACAATTTGTATGGAAACACAAAAGACCCTGAATAGCCAAAGCAATCTTGAGAAAGAAAAATGGAGCTGGAGGAATCAGGCTCCCTGACTTCAGACTATGCTACAGTAATCAAGATAGTATGGTACTGGCACAAAACAGAAATACAGGTCAATGTAACAGGATAGAAAGCCCAGAGATAAACCCATGCACATATGGTCACCTTATCTTTGATAAAGGAGGCAAGAATATACAATGGAGAAAAGACAGCCTTTTCAATAAGTGGTGCTGGGAAAACTGGGCAGCTACAGGTAAAAGAATGAAATTAGAACACTCCCTAACACCATACACATAAATAAACTCAAAATGGAGTAAAGACCTTAATGTAAGGCCAGACACTATAAAACTCTTAGAGGAAAACATAGGCAGAACACTCTAAGACATACATCACAGCAAGATCCTTTTTGACCCATGTCACAGAAAAATGGAAATAAAAACAGAAATAAAAAAATGGGACCTAATGAAACTTAAAAGCTTTTGCAATGCAAAGGGAACCATACACAGGATGAAAAGACAATCCTCAGACTGGGAGAAAATATTTGCAAATGAAGCAACCGACAGAAGATTAATCTCCAAAATATACAAGCAGCCCATGCTGCTCAATATCAAAAAAACAAACAGCCCAATTCCAAAAATTGACAGAAGACCTAAATAGACATTTCTCCAAAGAATATAGACAGATTGCCAACAAACACAAGAAAGGATGCTCAACATCACTAAACATTAGAGAAATATAAGTCAAAACTGCAATGAGGTATCACTTCACACTGGTCAGAATGGCCATCCTCAAAAACTACAAACGGTAAGTGCTGGGGAGGGTATGGATAAAAGGGAATCCTCTTGCACTGTTGGTGGAATGTAAATTGATACAACACTATGGAGAACATTATGGAGATTTCTTAAAAAATTAAAAATAGAACTACCATATGATCCAGCAATCCCACTACTGGGTATATACACTGAGAAAACCATAATTCAAAATAGATGCACCGAAATGTTCATTGCAGCACTATTTACAATATCCAGGACATAGAAGCAACCTAAGTGTCCATTGACAGGTAAATGGATAAAGGACATATGGTACATATATACAATGGAATATTACTCAGTCATGAAAAGAAATGAAATTGAGTTATTTGTAGTGAGGTGGATGGACGTAGAGTATGTCATACAGAGTGAAGTAACTCAGAAAAAGGAAAACAAATACCGTATGCTAACACATATATATGGAATCTTAAAAAAAAAAAGGGTCTGAAGAACCTAGGGCCAAGACAGGAATAAAGATGCAGACGTAGAGAATGGACTTAGGGACACGAAGTGAGAGAGTAGCATTGACATATTTACACTACCAAATGTAAAATAGATAGCTAGTGGAAGCAGCTGCCTCACACTGGGAGATCAGCTCTAGAGGGGTGGGATAGGGAGGGTGGGAGGGAGATGCAAGATGGAGAGATATGCATATATATGTATACATATAGCTGATTCACTTTGTTATACAGCAGAAACTAACACAACATTGTAAAGCAATTATACTCCAATAAAGATGTTAAGAATAAATAAATAAATAAAAGTCAAAAAAGAAAAAAATCTGGGTGTCTTTAATGTTCACTTTTTACAAGTTCAGCCCAGAAGGAAATCTTAAAGAAAGTAAAGAAGCTGGCTTCACAGTACCTAAGAGATTTTTAAAACCCTTGTGCAGTCATTTAACACATACAAATATTTATCTAAGTATTCACCAATGTCTTCCTGAGTAGGGTATTTAGTTTAATGCTAATTAGGATTGAAACTGGAGCACCCAGTTTATAGTCTTTACCAGTAATTCTCATATTTTTTAGTCTGGGACCGATTTACAATCTTAAAATTACTGATACCTCAATGTGCTTTCATTTACATAGCATACACTTATTGATATATGCAATATTAGAAATTAAAATTCAAAATTTAAAATGCATATATTAGTTCATTTAAAATAATAATAAACCCATTACTAAATTTATAAAGTACACGTTTTATAAATAAAATATCTTTATCATTATAAAAATATTTTGCCAAAGTCTTTATGTCTGTTTTAATAATTTTAGCTAGAATCTTATACTTGTTTCTTCATTCATTCTGTTGGATTAGTTGCTTTGGTTGAAGCACATGTAGAAAATATGACCTCATAGAGATTTTTATTTGAAAAAGGAAGGAGCATTTTGATAACACTTTTCAGATAATTATGACTATCCACCTTTAATAGTACATCAAAACTTCCCAAGTGGTAGTTTCTTAAAGGATCCTGACAATGTGGAATCAGACCACATGGTAAACATTAAAATTGATTAGCCTGTTTTTGCAATATAAATGGATATTGCACCCATTCACTATTTTTCAATATCATGCATTGTTCATTTGGAAAATAGTAGTTCAATGAGTTATGCAGAACATCCAAATGTTGGCACATCATTATACAACATCAAAAAAGTCACATTCAGGAGCACCTTCACCAATATCATAAGAAAACTCTTTAGATATTAAGAAGCTTTCAATCTCACAGTGGTGGATATATCTTTCAAACTTCTAATTTCCACCTGAAAGCTCAAATTTTATCATTGGAAAAAATAATTTAAGTTGCTTTCTTTAAAACCATGGGTTTATTTTGTCCATTTTTAACAAAATGTCTGTCAAATCTGCATGTTTGAATAGCCTAGTTTTTCTGTCAGTTGCTTAAGTAAAAATAGTGATCCTTGAGAAGGTCACTAGTTATGCACGTAACAATAACAATTGTATAATTACTTTTCCTCAAAACAACTATCTAATTTCATTATTGAAAACTAGCGGTTTTACAAACGTCTAATTTTGTCATACAGAATGTTAAAAAGAAATGTATTCTAGGGTCGAGTTTTTTTAATGAATAATTCTTACTTCTTTTTATTAACATCTTTATTTGAGTATAATTGCTTTACAATGGTGTGTTAGTTTCTGCTTTATTTTTACTTGTTAATCAAGGAAAATTCTTACGTGAAACTATTTGTTGTTTTTGGTTTTTTTCCCTGTGAGTTCATATACCCTTTGATGTCACTGCCGAAGGCACCAAGAGTTATACTCAACATTACTCTTGCACTATCAGTACAAATGTCAACCCAGTAGAAAGTAAAAAGTAAAATAATTTCTTAATATTATTATGAAAATAATTTTGACCTTGCAGAGCCCTGAAATAATCTCAGTAACACCCAGGGCTCCACAGACCACACTTTTGGAAGTGGTGACCTACACAAAGTGTATTAGCTTTCTTTCACTGCCATAACAAATTACTAAAATAATAAGAGCTTAAAACAAAACAAATTTATTATCAAAGTTTCTGTATGTCAGAAACCTGGGTGAGTGAACATAGATCCTTAGCTCAGAGTCTCACAGTGCTGAAATCAAGGTATTGATAAGTCTATGTTCCTTTTGGAAGGATGTGGGGAAGAATGAGATTCCAGGATCATTCAGGCTGTTGGCAGAATTCAGTTCCTTTTGGCTGTAGAACTGAACCTGTTTACTTGCAAGTTGATAGTTGTGGGCCAGTTTTGCTCCTAGAGGTTGTTCACATTCATTCCCAAGTATTCCATGTGTTCTCTCTAGCAACAGGGAGTCAAATCCCTCTTACTCAGGAGTCTGTCATATCTCTCACTCCAGCCAGAGAAATTTCTGTGCTTCTCATATCCTACTTATATCATTAGAGTGGACCCACCTGGATAATCCAGGATAATCTCCCTATTTTAAGGTCTGAAACCTCAGAGAATATCTGCAAAGTCCCTTTTGCAATAGAACATAACATATTTAGAGATTTCAGGGTTTAGAGCACAGACATCTTTGGGAGATCATTCTGCCTACCATAGTCTTCCTTCTGGCCTCCAAATGTGCACATCTTTACCAAATGCGAAATACAGTCATCACATCCTAAGGTCCCCAAATGTCTGATCTCATTACAACATCAACTCAAAGCCCAGAATCCCAGAGGAGAGGTTCAAGATGGCAATGTAGGAAGACCATGAACTCACCTCCTCCCATGGACACAGCAAATTTACAGCTACATATGGAATAATTTTCTTCTGAAAAGGACCTGATGACTAGATGAATAGCACCTCCATAACAAAAGATAAAAGAGATACATTTCAATGGGTAGGAGAGATATAGACATTGTCTCACCCAGCAATCCCTCCCCCAAAAGCAATGACCCAAAATAAGGAGGGATCCCCCAAAATACAAAACTTTCCCTCCAGGAGTGAAGGGATTGAACCCCACAGGAGACACACTGACCCTTGGATCTGGCACTAGAAAGAGAGACCCCAAATTTTCTGGTTTAGAAAATCAATGGGGATTGAGTCCAGGAGAACCACAGAACCATAGGGAACATAGAACCTGCTTTTAAAGGGCTCATGCACAGACCCATTCACCCTGAGATCCAGAGCTAAAGCAACAGTTTGAAAGCACCTAGACCATAAGTGAGGGAGACTCACTTACTGAACTTAAAGTTGGAGAAGCAGGAACCTCCTGGAACTTTCTCGACTTTCTCCAGGGATGGAAGCACTGGCAGGCACCATATTTACATCTTAGTCTAATTTTCTGGCGGAGCTGGACAGCACCATTTTTGGTGCCCTCCCAATAACCTACTAACACCAGTTAATGTGCTCCTGCCCACTCCACACCACATGTTTAGGCAAGCACCCAGAGCCCCCACTTACCTTGTGCAGTAACCATGCCACAACCAGGCCAGGCAAGCACACTGTGCTCCACTCTCCCCACACAGAAGCCATACCAAAATTGGCACAGGAAGATCCCGAGAGTCCTCACACATTCTACATAGCAGCAGCACCACAACCGGGCTGGGCAAGCACACTATTCCATGCCTTCCTTGCACAGAAGCTGCACAGTAACCAGAACAGATGAGCAACCTGAGCCCCTGCCCACCACATGCAGAAGCCATGCCAAAACCAGGTTGTGTGAGCACACTGTATCCCACCCTCCCTGCACAGCAGCTGCACTGCAACAAAGTCATGAGACTGCTCTGAGCCCTACCCATCCTAAAGCAGCAGCTGTGCCACAACCAAGCCAGGCAATTGTGCAATGCCCTGACTCCCCACAGAACAGCCATGCTGCAACCAGGCTGGGAAACATCCTGATCCCCATCTACCCCATGCTACATCAGTTGTGCCACAACAGAGTTGAGCATGTGTATCATACCCTGACTTCCCTGTGCAACATCCACAGCCTCACCACAGCCAGTGGGTGCATGCAGCCCAAACAAGGGACACCCCTTGAGTGCCTGTGTCTGGTGGCCAAAGAAGGTTATGCTTCTAGGCCCCACAAATCATCTCCTACACAAGAACACTCCTTGAAGCCTAAGAGAGATAGATGTTTAACTAAATATACATAGACAGAGTCAGGCAAAATGAAGAGACAGAGAAATATGTTCCAAACCAAAGAACAAGACAAATCCCCAGAAAAAGACCTTAATGAAATGGATATAAGCAGCCCAGTTAATGAGTAATTAAAAGTAACAGTCATAAAGAGGCCCACTGAACTTGGGAGAAGAAGGGATGAGCACAATGATAACTTTAACAAAAAGAAAAATAAGAAAATAATAAACGGAAGTTATAATTGAACTGAAAAATACACGAGGTGTTCAACAACAGACTTGATGAAGCAGAAAAACACATCAATGAACTGGAAGACAGAGCAAGGGAAATTATTCAGACAGAGTGATAAAATGAAAAAGAACTAAAATGTAAGAAGATATCTTAAGGGACCTCTGGTACAACATCAAGAAGAAGAATACATTCACATTATAGGGATCCAAGAAGAAAAGAGAGAGAAAGGGCCAGAAAAATTATTTGAAGAAATAATGGCTAAAAACTTTCCTAATCTGGGGAAGGAAACAGACATACAGGTCCAGGAAGTCCAGATGAACCCAAAGAGAATCATGCCAAGACACATTATATTTAATTAAAATGATAAAAGTTAAGGATAAATAGAGAATCTGAAAAGCAGTAAAAGAAAAACAACTTATCACTTATAAGGGTATAAGTATAAGGGAAACCACATAAAGCTGTTAGCAGATTTTTCAGGAGAAACTTTATAGGACAAAAAGGAGTGGCATGACATATTCAAAGCAATGAAAGGAAAAAAAAATTTTCATCCAAGAATTCTCTACCCAGCAAGATTATCATTCAAAATTTAAGGAGAGATTAAATAAGAGTTTTATAGTAAGTTAAAGATAAAGGAGTTCTTCATGATTAAACCAGTCTTAAAAGAAATTTTAAAGATACTTCTCTAAGCTGAAAAGAAAAAGCACTAATTAATAATAAGAAGACATACAAAAGCAAAAAAAATTCACTGGAAAAGGTAAATATATAACAAAGGTAGTGGATCAATCACTTATAAAGCAAGTATGGAAGTTAAAAGACAAAAGTAGTAAAACTAACTGAAATTAAAATATTTATTTAAGAGAAGCATAAAATATATAAAAAGATGTAAAACTTGTCACAAAAAATGTAAAATATGGAGAAGGGGAGTAAAAATGTGAAATTTGGGAATGTGTTCAAAGTTAAGTTGCCCTCAACTTAAAAGAGACTGCCATATACATAAGATATTATATGTGAACCTCATGGTAAACACAAAGAAAAAAGCATGTAGTAAATGCAAATGAAAATGAGAAAGGAATTTAAACATAATAATTTTAAAAAGCCTGAAAACCACAAGAGAAGAAAGAGAAGAAGAAAGGAACAGAGATGAACTGAAAAAACAGCCAGAAACAATTAACATAATGAGAATAAGTACATACATAGCAATAATTACTTTAAATACAAATGGACTTAATTTGCCAATCAAAAGACACGGAGTGTCTGAATGTATTAAAAAAAAAAGTGAGACATTATAGAAGTAAGGTTACACACAGACTAACTGCAAAGGGATGGAAAAAGATATTCCATGCAAATGGAAATAAAAAGAAAGCTGGTGTAGCTATACTCATATCAGACAAAAAAGATTTTCAAACAAAGACTGTAATAAAAGACAAAGAAGGCAGACGAGTAAGACATGGTGATCACCTTCCTCCCCATGAATACATCAGAAATACATCTATATGTGGAACAACTCCTAAAGAACACCTACTGAACACTGGCAGAAGACCACAGACTTCCCAAAATATATATATATATTTTTTCCTTTTTCTCTTTTTGTGAGTGTGTATGTGTATGCTTCTTTGTGTGATTTTGTCTGTATAGTTTTGATATTACCATTTGTTCTAGGGTTCTGTCTGTCTGGTTTTTTGTTGTCGCTGTTTTAGTATAGTTTTTAGCACTGGTTATCACTAGTGGATTTGTTTTTTGGTTTGGTTGCTCTCTTCTTTCTTTTTTTTTATTACTTTTTAATTTTTTTATTTTTAATAAATTTTTAAAATTATTTTTATTTTAATAACTTTCTTTTCTTTCTTCTCTCTCTCTCTCTCTCTCTCTCTCTCTCTCTCTCTCTCTCTCTCTCTCTCTCTCTCTCTCTCTCTCTCTTTCTTTCTTCCTTTCTTCTCTTTTTTCTTCTGAGCCATGTGGCTGACAGGGCCTTGGTGCTCTGGCCGGGTGTCAGGCCTGTGCCTCTGAGAAAATAACACATGATTATAAAACAATTATACTCCAATACAGATATTTAAATAAAAAAGACAAAGAAGGGCACTACATAATGATAAAGAGGTCAATTCAGCAAGAAGATATGATTTTTATAAATATACATGCACTCAATATAGGAACATCGAAATATATAAAGCAAATATCAATATAAATGAACCTAAAGAGATAAATTCAAAGCAATACAATAAGAGTAGGGGACTTTAACACCCCACTCACAGCAATGGATAGATTATCTACATATAAAGTCAATACAGAAACATCGGCTTTAACCAACATATTAGACTAGATAGACTTAATAGACTTATATAGAATACTCCATCCAAAAATAGCAGAATTCATATTCTTCTCAAGTGCACGTGGAACATTATCCATGATAGATCACCTGGTAAGCCATGAAACAAGTCTCAATAAATTCAAGAATATTGAAATATCTCAAGTACCTTTTCCAACCACAGTGGTATGAAACTAGAAGTCAATTATAAGAGAAAAATGGGAGAAAACACAAAATATGGAAATTAAACAATACGTTACTGAAAAACTAAAGGGTCATTGAAGAAATCAAAGGAGAAATCAAAAAATACATACAGAGAAATGAAAACAGAAATATGACATACCAAAATCTATGGGGTGTTGCAAAAGCAATTCTAAAAGGGAAGTTCATGGTAATACAGGCCTACTTCAAGAAATGAGAAAAATCTCAAACAATCTAACTGTACACCTAAGGAAACTAGAAAAAGAAGAACAAATGAATACCAATGTTAGTAGAAGGAAGGAAATAATTAAGATCAGAGCTTAAATAAATGAAATAGAGATTAAAAAGTAAATAGAAATATCAGTAAAATTAAAAGCCAGTTCTTTGAGAAGATAAACAAAATATACAAGTCTTTAGCTAGACTAAGAAAAAAAAAGTGAGAAGTCTCAAACAAATAAAAAAGAGGGAGAAGAAGTTCCAACTGATACCACAGAAATACAAAGGATCATAAGAAAATACTATGAACAGTTGTACATCAACATATTGGACAACATGAAAGAAACAAACAAATTCTTAAAAACATACAATCTACCAAGAAATAGAAAACTTGAATAAATCACTTACTAGTAGGGATATTAAATTATTAACCAAAAGTATCCCAACAAAGAGAAGTCCAGGACCAGATGGCCTTACAGGTGAATTCTTCCAAATATTCAAGATTTATACCTATTCTTCCTAAACTCTTCCAGAAAATTAAAGAGGAGGGAACCTTTCCAAACTCATTGTATGAGGACAGCATAACACTTATATCAAAACCAGACAAGGACAGCAGAAATGAAGAAAACTACAGGCCAATATCTCTGATGTACATACATGCAAAAATCATCAATAAAATATTAGCAAATAATTTTTAAAATATATTAAAATTATCATAATCAAGTAGGATTTATTCTGAAGATGCTGGGATGATTCAACATCTGCAGATCAATCAACATGATACAAAACGTTAACAAAATGAAGGATAAAAATTATATGACCATCTCAATAGATGCAGAAAAAGCATTTGATAAAATTCAACATTGATTTATGATAAGTACTCTCAACAAAGTGGGTATAGAGAGAACATACCTAAACATAATAAAGGTCATATATGTCAAGTCCATAAGAAACATCATTCTCAATGGTGAAAAGCTTAAAGCTTTTCCTCTAAGAACAGGAACAAGACAAGGATGCCCACTGCCATCACTTCTATTTAACACAGTATTGGAAGTCCTAGCCACAGCAATTAGTCAAGAAAAGGAAATAAAAGGTATCCAAGGCAGGAAGGAAGAAGTAAACTGTCACTATTTGCAGATGACATGACACTAGAGTTAGAAAACCCTAAAGACTCCACCAAGAAAACTGTTAAAGCTAATAAATGAATTCAGTAAGGTCACAGGATACAAAATCAAGATATAAATTTGTGGAGTTCTATACATTAATATTGAACTATCAGAAAGAGAAATTAAGAAAACAATCCCATTTACAGCTGCAGCAAAAAGAATAAAATACCAAGGAATAAATGTAACCAAAGAGGTGAAAGACCTATATGCTAAAAGCTATAAGACACTGATAAGAGAACTTGTAGAAGACACAAATAAATGGAATGATATTCTGTGCTCATAAGTCAGAAGAATCAATATTGTTAAAATGTCCATACTTCCCAAAGCAATCTACAAATTAAATGAAATTCCTATAAAAATTCCAATGGCATATTTAATAGAACTAGAACAAATAATTCTAAAATTTATATGAAATCACAAAAGATCCTGAATAGCCAAAACAATCTTGAGAAAGAAAAATAAACTGGATATATCATACTCTCTGATTTCAAGCTATGCTACAAAGCTATAGTAATCAAAAAAGTATAGTACTGGCATAAAAAACAGACACATAAATCATTGGAACAGAATTGAAGCCCAGCAATAAACCCACACTTATAAGATCAATTAATTTATGACTAAGGAGAAAGAAAAAAACATACAGTAGAGAGAGAACAGTTTTTTCAATAAATGATGCTGGGAAAACTGAACAGCCACATGCAAAATAATGAAACTAAACCACTGTCTTACACCATGCACAAAAATTATCTCAAAATGAATTAAAGACTTGAATGTAAGACTTGAAGCCATAAAATTCATAAAAGAACACATAGGCAGTAAACTCATTTGCATCAGTCTTAGCAAATGTTCTTGTGGATCTGACTTCAAAAGCAAGGGAAACAAAAGCAAAAATAATCAAATGGGACCACATCAAACTAAAAAGTTTTTGCACAGTGAAGAAAACCATCATCAAAATGAAAAGGCAACCTACTGAATGGGTGAAGATATTTGCAAATCATGTATCTGTTAAGGGGTTAATATCCAAAGTATATAAAGAACTCATACAACTCAGCAGGAACAACAAAATAACCCAATTAAAAATCGGGAGAGCATCTGAATAGACATTTTTCCAAAGGAGACGTACAGATGGCCAACAGACACATGAAAAGGTGTTCAACATCATTAATTATTAGGGAAATGCAAATCAAAACCACAATGAGATATCACCTCACACCTGTCAGAATGACTATTATCAAAAAGATAAGAAATAACAAGTGTTGGAAAGAATGGGGAGGAAAGGGAACCCTCATACACCATTGGTGGGTTTGTAAGCTGGTGGAGCCACTTTGGAAAACAGTATGTAGGTTTCTCAAAAAATTAAGACTAGAACTACCATACAATCCAGCTATTCCACTTCCGGGTATTTATCTGTAGGGGAAAAAATCCACTAATTATGAAACATATATGCATCCCTATGTTCATTGCAGCATTATTTATGATAGCCAAGATATGGAAACAACCTAAGTGTCCATCAGTCAATGAATGGGTAAAGAAGATGTGGTATATGTACACAACGGAATATCACTTAGCCATAAAACATGATGAAACCTTGTCATTTGTGACAACATGGATGGATCTACAGGGTATTATGCTGAGTGAAATGTCATGAGGAAAAACACAAATACTGCACAATTTAATTCATATGTGGAATCTAAAACAGAACAAGTTAACAAACCAAAACAAAGTCATAGATACAGAGAACAGATTGATGGTTACCAGAAGAGAAGCACGCTGGGATGTGGGCAAAGGTGTGAAAGCAGTCAATTATATGGAGATTGATGATAACTAGACTTTTGGCGGTAATCACTTTGTAGTGTATACAGATGTCAAATTATAACGTTGCGCACCTGAAGCTTACATAATAGTAAAAGGGAAAAGTCCAGAATCTCATATAAATCTCATCAGTTCAAAAGACCCAAATATCATCACTGAAATAATCTATATTAACTATTAATTCATCTTGTGCACAATTACTCTCTATCCTTGAACCTGTGAAACTAAAACAAGTCATCTGTCTTAAAATGCAAAGTTGGGACACACATAGGAAAAGAGTTATAGATATTCTGATTAAAGGTTTGAACAGGGGAGAAACAGAGGGTAAAGTGAAGTCACTGGTCCAAAACAACTTTGAAATTCAGTTGTGCAAATTCTTTTAGGTTTCAAGGCCTTGGAAAGATCTTTTGTATTTCTAGGCCCTCTGAGAGTCATCCTTATCATAAAAGGTAGCATGTGTTTACAGCTTTGCTTCTTTCCTTTCAGTTGAATCTTTGAAATTCAATGACCTTTTCTCATTTTTCAGTCGCTATGTACCTTTCAGTCCAAGCTGGAGTATTTCTGTGATGTAAAATTATCAAGAATTTTGTGGGTGTCCCACGTTTGTCACAGAAATTCACTCCATTAGTCCAAAGCCTCCTCCATAGATATTTCTGAGATTGACCCTTTTCTATATTTGGTTTCCGCTGAGATGGTTGAGTGATAACATGCTTCAGCTTCCTATAGGCCCTTTGGTTTAAGAAGATCTATGAGGCATACCATTAATCTCTTCAGAGAGCCTTTTGTATGATTGCGTACTCTGATGTTTTGCTATTTCTGAGATTTTATTAAAAGCTTGTAGACCCACCCTCAGACTTTTCTCTAGGGAACACTTTCCTGACAATGAATTTATTAATATTCACATCTTTTACCATATGGTTAGTCTCAGAATTTCCCAAATTATCAAGTCCTAGCTCCTTTTTGTTTAACAATTCTTGTCTCAATTTGTCTTTCTCCTCTTCCATTTTACTACAAGCAGCAAGAACAAACCAGACCATACTTTAAATACTTTTCTTGGAAATGTTAGCTAAATGACAAACCCATCAATTACATTTTTTTTTCCACAAAATTGCAGGAAACAATTTCACTAAGTTATTTGCCAGTGCATAATGAGGATCCTCTTCCTCAAGTTTCCGATTATATTCTCCTCACTTTCTTCTGAGCCATCACTAGTGCTGTCCTCCAAGTCAATTTTTCTATCAATGGTATGTTCAAGGCTATCTAATCTAAATCTTTTATATCATGCTCCTTTATTTCAGCCTCTGCTCACTACCCAATCCTAAAGCCATTTCCACAATTTTAGGTATTTGTTAAAGCAGCACCAAACTTCCAGTACTGAAATCTATATTTGTCAGGATTTAACAAGAGCAGTACAAGATGTCTATATCTATATGTGTATTTTACTCTGTATCTATATCTGTATCTAACTACCTATCAAGAGATTTAGTACAAGCAATTGGCTTAAGCATTATATGGGCTGGCTAAGAGTCCACATTCCATAGAACAAGCCAAGAGGAAAGGAATATCATTGGCAAGCTAGAAATCATAGGCAAAATCCAAAGCTGCTTTTCCACAGCCAAAATTTTACCTCTTTTTGGGGGGGAACTTTCAGCCTTGATTTTAAGGTCCTTCAAATTATTGATTCAGGTTACCCATAATAAGCAGGGTAATCTTCCTTAGTTAAAGTCCACCGATTAAGGGGTTTAACTAGGTCTGCAAAATACTTTCATGGCAACAGCTACTTTAAGTTGATTGAATAACTGGCAAATATACCCTGACCAAGTTGACTTATCAAGAAAAGTCAAAAGAAGTATTTAAAAAATAACTGTAGCAAGATAATGCTGAACTAGCTTACCCTAGATTATAGCAGAAAATTCATCTACCTAGCCAATGGCACAGTAAGGACTTTCCACAAAGTGAGAATTAGATTTGCAGCACATTTAAATGTATATATGCTTCCTGATCAGATGGAAAGAACACATAGATTGACTGTTCCTTTGACTTTTTGCAGGGGTTATATTGTCAAATTAAATGTACGTAGACTGCATGCGTGAAGTCAAAATGTTCCCTGAGGTGAATGGAAATATTGAAGTATATTTTTTATATATCTTGCATTAAGCAGTTTCCCCCAAAGTTAGAAATATCTGAAATTGTAACAAAAGCCAAGAAAATAAAATTGAATGTAAGTTGATCATCTACATGTAACTTTTCAAGAATAAATTTAATGGGTTATGTAAAGTCAAAGTTGGATATTCATTATTCATATAGAATGTATTTAATTACAATGAATCATCAGGGAAAATTGTGTTCTATTCATTGAATAATGTAATTTGTAAGATAATAATTAAAATATCATCAAAAATTTATCAAGTCACACCAGGGAAAACACTGGAATACCTGACAAAAAATGTCAGAATCAATATTATCAGAACTCTGGAAAGATAGTCAAAGGTTTGAAGCAACTAAATGAATTCTTAATCAGGAGAAAATCCACTGAAACACAGTAGTATATCTCTGTGTGGTTTACCTTATCCTTGTTCAAAAGCCCTCTCCAGTATGGTAATGGTCTTGGAAATAGCAGCCCACATGCCTACTGTGGCACCTGATTCCAGAGGAAGCAGAGCAGACCTTGTTTCCATGGAAATGTGTTTATCTGTTGTGAGCTGTCTACGGGTTTCTTTAAATACTGACACGAGGGGCATGCTTTTGTTTTGTTAAACTCAGAGTTAGAATATGGTGGAGAAGCAGCTGCATGAAGGACATTTCTATAAAACATTAAATGAAAAATGAAAATGCTACTGCTATCTGGGACAAAACAAAATAAGACAAAACAAAAAGGACAAATGATGGGGATTGAAGTACACTGCAGAATCAGAACTTTGAAAATCCCTCACATATACCATGGACTCTGGCAAACTACATGCATGCCCAGGATAGGACACATGCTCAGGAAAGACCTGAGATGCTCATAAGCTTTCATATATGGCTAATCTTTTGGTTCAATGTGGGAAGAGAAAGCTAAGGCATAGTGGTAAACAGCCTGGGTAAGAATCAGAGTGCAAAACACAGTCAATCTTCAACATCTGGAGATTATGTAATATTTTTTCTTCTTAATTTTTTGAGGCTCCAGGCATTTAAGGAAATCTCTGTCAAAGTACTGCCATATCACTAAACTAAAAGAACATAGATTTCAGAGACCACACAATGTATCGATAAAAGTGTTTATACATAAATAGTTTAGAAAAGTCACTAAAAAAACAAATAGCTATGGTGTAAAGCAAATTTTTAAAAATCCTAGGAAGTAGAGAGAATATGATTTACAGAATAGCCAAGTTATAATATTCAAAATGACCAGTCTTCAACAAATATTATTAGACACACAAAGAAACAAGAAACTACAGCCCATTAAAAGGAAAAAAGAAAAAGCACAAGAAATTAATAGAAATCGTCCCAAAATGGCACAGACTTTGGACTTACTAGTTGACTTTAAACCAACTGTCTTAAGTGGAGTGAGCAACCAGCTTTTCTAGCCTTTTAGGGTATGGCACAAAGGTCCCACTTTGGATTTACCCCATCCATACAGGAAAAGCTGAGACATACAGAAATGGCTAGAAACAAGGAAGAAAAGCAGAAGCTATGAATGCAATCATGCAATAGAAGTAATTGCAGTTCATAGAGACCAGCTCTGCAGACAAACTCAGGAGATTTCACCACTGATGAAACCAACTTCTGGCACAGCTTCTGCAGAACCCCTACAGATTCCACCAGTTTTCACCCATGTATTCACCTTTGTGAATGTCAGCCACCTGAATCCCTCTAACTCCCTCCCTGCCTCCCCAACCAGTGCCCTGAACCACAACAGCAACCATCTCAAGCCTCTGAAGCTGCACAAATGCAGAAACCAATCTCAACTACCTGGATGTCTTCACGACCATGTTTATGCTTGGAGATACCCACCACAGCTGTGCACCTGCACACTATCATCCTGACACCCATCTTCAACCTGCAGTAAATAGCACACACCCAAAGGGAGTGTGGGCACCCACCAGAAAGCATGCAGACAGCCAGTGTCCCTGTAGCTGCCAATGAGCCTGTAGTTGGCTCTGGTCCATGTCACATACACTTGCCCACACCACTGTGTGTGTGTTGGCAACTAGCCCCTGCCATTGATAGGCACTTGCAACAGGTTTCCATAGATGAGTGTATGCCATTGACTCTGGTCATCACCTCTGCCTGACTGGTCCCTAGATACTGGACCTAGAGGCACTGCTGAGGACCCCAACATCTCTTGCAGACACTGAGGACCCCATGAAGTATTCACCATAGACCACACAATTGTCAACACTATGGATACCAGCAGCCTGAGCAGAAGACACATCACACCAACCCAAACACAGTGATGAGTCATGACTCCAAACTTGGCAACCTCCACCATAAGACCTGGGATCATAGCACATTCAAGCATCACCTACCCACAATCAATCCATAAATCCTGGAAGAGGTAACTGCTTCTTTAATCCGTAGATACCTACACAAAGCTAAAGGGATCATGAAGAATCAGGGAAACATGACCACCAAAATAATACAGTTAACCTCCAGTGAAGGTCCCAAAGAAATGAAGATCCAGATCTAGGAATTTCTCAATAAAAAAACTGAAATGATGAAACCAACTTTTCAATGATGTTTGAATGATGCTCATGGAGCTACAAGAGAACACAGAAAAACAATTTCACAATTTCAGTAAAACAGTACAAGAAAAGAATAGAAGTTCTACAAAGAGAGAGAAAACAAAAAACAGAACCAAACAGAAATTTTATAGCTGAAAAAAACAATGACTCAACTGAAGAAATCAATAGAGAACTTCAACAGCAGACTGGACCAAACAGAAGAAACAATCACTCAGGTATAAGATAGATTAATAGAAACTATCCAATCAGAGGAGCAAAAAGTAAAAAATAATGAAAAGAAATGAAGAAAGCCTACTGAACTTACTGGAAACCATTAAGATAAGTAATGTACTCCTCATTGGAGGCCCAGAAGGAACAAAGGAGGAGAAAGGAGTAGAAAGCTTACTTAAATAAGTAATGGCTGAAGATTTCTCAAATCTAGGGAGAGATTTGGACATCCAAGTTCATCAAGCTAATAGGCTACCACAAAACTTCAATCTTAAATAATACTCTCCAAGATACATAATAATAAACTCTCTAAAATCAAAGAAAAGGGAAAAATTTTTAAGTAGCAAGAGAAAAAATTCTCTCATAAAAGAGAACACTCATAAAGCAATGAGTTAATTTCTCAAAAGAAACCTTACAGGTTAGGAGAGAATGGGATTGTTACTCAAAGTGCTAAAAGAAATAAATTGCCAACCAAGAATACTTTACCCAGTAAACGTGTTCTTCAGAAATGAAGGCAAATACTTTCCTTTTTTGTTGTCATTTTTAGTTTGGTTTTTTATTTGTTTGTTTTTTATTGAAGTATAGTTGATTTACAAGATTGTTTTGGGGGCTTCCCTGGTGGCGCAGTGGTTGAGAGTCCACCTGCTGATGCAGGGGACATGGGTTCGTGCCCCGGTCCGGGAAGATCCCACATGCCGCAGAGCGGCTGGGCTCGTGAGCCATGGCCGCTGAACCTGCATGTCCAGAGCCTGTGCTCCGCAAGGGGAGAGGCCATAACAGTGAGAGGCCCGCGTACCACAGTGAGAGGCCCGCATACGGCAAAAAAAAAAAAAAAAAAAGATTGTTTTGGCTATTGGGGGTCTTTTGTGTTTCCATACAAATTTTTAAAGTTTTTGTTCTAGTTCCATGAAAAATTCCATTGGTAATTTGATAGGGATTGCATTGAATCTGTAGAATGCCCTGGGTAGTATGGCATTTTAACAATATTGATTCTTCCAATCCAAGAACATGATTTATCTTTCCATCTGTTTGTGTCATCTTCAGTTTCATACGGTTTTTATTTTTCAATTTGTTAATGTGGTGTATCACATTGATTGATTTGCAGATATTGAAAATTCCTTGCATCCCTGGGATAAACCCCACTTGAACACAGTGTATGATCCTTTTAATGTATTGTTGGATTCTGCTTGCTAGTATTTTGTTGAGAATTTGTGCATCTATGTCATCCATGATATTGGCATATAACTTTCTTTTTTGTGATATCTTTGTCTGCTTTTGGTATCAGGGTGATAGCAGTCTCATAGAATGAGTTCAGAAGTGTTCCTTCCTCTGCAATTTTTTGGAATAGTTTCAGAAGGATAGGTGTTAACTCTTCTCTAAATGTTTGGTAGAATTCACCTGTGAATCCATCTGGTCCTGGACTTCTGTTCATTGGGAGTATGGTACTGGTACAAAAACAGACACATAAATCAATGGAACAGAATAGAGAGCCCAGAAATAAATCCATGCACTTACAGTCAATTAAACTATGACAAAGGAGACAAGAATACACAGTGGAGAAAAGCCAGTCTTTTCAGTAAGTGATGCTGTGAAAACTGGACAGCTACATATAAAAGAATGAAAGTAGAACATTTTCTCACAACACTTATAAAAATAAACTCAAAATAGATTAAAGACATAAATGTAAGACCAGACACCATAAAATTCCTAGAAGAAAACATAGGCAGAACACCTTCTTGATATAAATTGTAGCAATATTTTTTCGAATCTGTCTTCTAAGGCAAAGGAAATAAAAGCAAAACTAAACAAATGAGGCCTAATTAAACTTAAGAGCTATTGCACAGCAAAGGAAACCATCAACAAAACAAAAAGACAACCCACCAAATGGGAGAAAATATTTGCAAATCATATGAACTATAAGGGATTAATATCCAAAATATATAACCAGCTCATACAACTCAATATCAATTTTAAAAAATCCTAATTAAAAAATGGGTAAAAGACCTGAATAGACATTTTTCCAAAGAAAATATACAGATGGACAACAGGCACATGAAAAGATGCTCAACATCTCTAATCATGATAGAAATGCAAATCAAAACAACAATGAGATGTCACCTCACATTTGTCAGAATGATTATCATCAAAAAGACCACAGATAACAAATGTTGGCGAGAATGCAGAGAAAAGGGAACACTTTATACACTGTTAGTGGGAATGCAAATTGGTGCAGTCACTGCGGAAAACAGTATGGAGGTTCCTCAAGAAACTAAAAATAGATCTCTCATATGATGCAGCAATTCCACACCTTGGTATATAGCCAAAGAAAATGCAAACGCTAATTCAAAAAGTTACATGCTCCCCAATGTTCATAGCAGCATTATTTATAATTGCCAACATATGGAAGCAACTTAAGTGTCCATCAACAGATGAATGGATAAAGAAAATGTGATACACACACACACACACACACACACACACACACACACACCATGGACTATCACTCAGCCAAAACAAGAATGAAATTTTGCCATTTGCAGCAACATGGGTGGACTTGGAGGGTACTACGCTTAGTGAAATAAATAAGATAGAGAAATAAAAATACTGTATGTTATCACTTACATGTGGAATCTAAAATATAAAACAAAATAGTGACTATAACAAAAAAGTAACAGACTCACAGATATAGAAAACAAACTAGTGGTTACCAGTGGGGAGAGAGGGGGGAGGGGCAAGATGGGGTAGAGGATTAAGAGGTACAAACTATTATGTGTAAAATAAACAAGCTACAATGATATATTGTATAGCACAAGAAATATAGCCAATATTTTATATAATTATAAATGAGTATAATCTTTAAAAATTGTGAATCACTATATTGTACACCTGAAAATTATATAATATTTAAAAATCAATAACTTGAAGAGCTCTCTATATATTATATAAATGAAATTCATAGTTAAAAATCTTCCCACATAGAAAACTCCAGGCCAGATAGCTTCTTTGCTTGATACTGTAAAACATTTATTGAAGAAATAATAGCAGTTCTACACAAAATCTCCCAGAAAATTGAGGAAGAAAGTATACTTCCAATTCATTCTATAAGGCCAGCATTATCCTGATATCAAAAACAGTCAAAGACGTTACAAGAAAATATAACTATGGACTAATATTCCTCTTGAATACAGATGCAAAATTCTCATTGAATTTTTATCAAATCAAATCCAACAATATATAAATATAATACATCATGACCAATGGGCTTCATCTGAGGTATGCATAGATGGTTTAACATTCAAAAATCAATATAATTTGCCATATTAATAAGTTTTTAAAAAAACATAGAATCATCTCAATAGATGCGGAGAAATCACTTGACAAAATCTAGTATCTATTCCTGATAAAATCTCTCAGGAAAGTAGAAGGAACTTCTTCAACCTGTAAAAGGACATATACAAAAAATCTACACTAACATCAATCTTAATGGTAAAAGAGAGTTCTTTTCCCCCAAGACCACTATCAGTACTGTTATTCAACATTGTAATCTTACCCTGTTCAATCAAGAGAGAAAAAAATAAGTAAAAGGCACTCAGATTGGAAAGGATGATGTACAGCTGCCTTTATTTGCAGACAATAAGATTATTTATGTAGAAAATTTGATAAAATTCACACAAAAAAAGAGAGTAGAACTAATAAGTAAGTTTATCACAGGTTGCAGGATGCTAAGCAATATACAAATTCAATAATTCAATTATATTTCTATAAAGTAGCAATAAGCAATCAGAAATTGAAATAAAAACATTACCATTTAAAATAGCATCAAACATGCAAAATATTTAGCTTCAAAAATATGAAAAAATACAACAAAATCTGTAAAATGCATGCTGAAAATTGTAAAATATTGGAGAGATTTTGAAAAGACGTAAATAAATATAGAGTTATACCTTGTTCTTAGGTCAAAAGTCTCAATATTGTTATGTTGTCTATTCTCTGTATTGGTGTATAGTTTCAACTACTACACTGGAGAGAAAATTAATGAACTACAGTTATATATATATACACACACACACACATATATGAATGACTCCAGTAATAGTCAGAGTAACATCAGCAATATGGCAGACCAGGAAGCTCCAGGCCCTCATTCTCCCATCATAAAGCAACCATAAACTGACTGAAAAATATCTTATAGGAACTCTGGAAAACATTTAAAATTCTACAGCAAACAAATACAGGCCCAATCCAGAAAAAGTTGTATTAAAATCAGTAGTAATTTTCATGGCATATTTTTTCACCCCTGCCTCATAACCTTCCCAGCGGTGTGGAATGGTCTTGGTCTGGAGGAGACAGTCTCCCAGTTCCTGATCCCTCAGACCAAAAGGATCAGAGCAGAGCTTATTTGCAACACCCCAATCTGTTTGAGGGCTGCCTGCAGGACTGGTTTCTGTCTCATCCTTCTCGGATAGCAGGTGGGAAAATGGGCCTCACTTTTTGGGAAAGCTGAAGGAGGATTACATGCCCATATATGGTTGAGGCATGACATTATGGGTGGAGACATACCAACAGAACATATAAATCAAGAAAGAAAAGCTGGAGTGAGATTCTGTGAAATTAAGACTTTCAAAATCACCTATGTATACCCATTAGGATGGCTATTTTAAAAGAAAATAAGTGTTGGCAAGTGTGTGGAGAAAGTGGAACCCTTGTATATTGCTGGTGTGAATCTAAAATGGTGAAATTGCTGTGGAAAACAGTATAATTGTACTTCGAAGAAGTAAGCAGAATAATAGTATGATCCAGCAATTCGAATTCTAGGTATATACCCAAATGTATTGAAAGTAGGGACTTGAACAGATATTTTTATGCTAATGTTCACAGTAGCATTATTCACAATAGCTGAAAGGTGGAAACAATCCAAACGTTTATTGACTCATGCTAGTCACAGACCACAGGCCCCAAGGTCTCCCAGGTGGGGATGGGAGGGCATGAGCTGTGTGGTGCAGGTACCTCACTCCTGCCAGCCCTTGCAGGACCCGACGTGCTGAGCTGGGGGCTTCCTCTCAGAGAAGGTCCTTCCCTTCCACCCTCCTCCCTGAAGCTCAGACCTGAGGAAAGGAATCACGCACCATCTCAAGGAGACAGGGATGAGGATGAATGGATATACACAATGTGACCCCTACATAGAATGGAATGTTATTCAACCTTAAAAAGGAACAAAATTATGATAGATACTATAACATGGATGAACTTTGAAGACATTTTGCTAAGTAAAACAAGCCAGACACCAAAGGATAAATATTGTATGATTCCACCACTTATATGATGTACCAAGGATAGTTAAGTTCATAGAGACAGAAAGTAGTCTAGCTGGTACCAGGGGTTGGAGGAAGGGAGTAATGAGGGGTTGTTTACTGGGTAGAGAGTTTTACTTTGGGATGATGAAAATGTTCTGAAAATGGATAGTGGTGATGGTTGCATAACAATGAGAATGTACTTAATGTCACTGAATTTTACATTTAAAAATGGTTAAAATGGTAAATTTTATGTTATGTACATTTTACCACAATAAAAAAATTAAAACCATCAGATAGCAATGTACCAGATACTAAAAAAAAGAAAAAACTTTCAGAGAAAGAAACAAGGCACAGAAGAATACATACATTCATACATTATGCTTAAACTTAAAGTTTAAACTTAAAGAATTGGCAATAATAAAAATATTTTATTTAGAGATAAATACATCATTGGTTAAACTATAAAGAAAAGCAAGATAAAGATTAATAAGAAAAATGAGGGAGTGGTTAACTCTGGAGAAAGGGAGTGCAATGTAAATAGGGCACATAAGAACTTTGTTTCTAAGGAATAATTAAGATATTGTTCCTAAACCTATGTTGTAGATAGACAAATGTTTGTTTTTTATTATTTTTAATATGCACATATGTATCTGATTCACACGAGTGTGATATAGTTCACAAGAAAGAGGTGAGGAGAAAGGAGAGCACTAGTTCCACAATGGGTAGGCAAGATTTACCTTCTAATATTACCCAACATTGCCTAGCACAGGAAGAAAATGCTTATTGAGAGACCATCTCTAAAATAAAACATCAATAATTGATGCTTTCTTCAATTGTCTTTTGTTAATATCTTGCTTTGTAATAATTAAGGAAACATTATGCCTCAAAGCCTAGCCAACACATGACTCACTTTACATACCCTCCAAAATCGGGAGTAGTGAGCTCAATATTCTACTAATAAAATATTTACTGCACTTCAGTCAGAACTTCTGCATTACGTCCTTTAGTTCCGATACTGGTTTTGGATTTTGCCATCGGAAACACTGAGAATTCTTTTATCACTAAATGGAAAAAGGGTAGAAAATACAGCCAAGGAAAAAATCATCAGAAGCAAAAATTTTAGATTTCTATCATCACTGCTTTGAACCTTACCTGTGATACAAGTTATTACCTAGAAAATAGGTTTGACAGCATTTTTCTACTTCCACAAAGACTGAATGATTTAATAAATAATTGTAAATGGTTTGCATGTACGACTTGTCTCTATCAATATATTAATGCTGCTGTTCTGCATAATACAAACTCTTAGTTTTGTGTCATTTTCTATAATCACCTTAGTCTTACCACCAAATTGGAAATGAATTGATAGCTTACTCTTTTAAAACCTACCTGTTTCTTTGAACCTGACCTCATCATCATTTAACAAAGCATAAAGAAAAAAATATGTTAAATCATAGTTATATAATCCTAACTAAGTTTCAGTAGGTTTTTCTGAATCTGCAAAGCAGGAGGGAGTGACAGAGATGATAGTAGAACTTTTGCATGTAAATAAGATCATCTTTTCATTATGTATAAGAGCTTTCTTCCAGAGTAGAGATACCTAAATTCATATACTAGATAAACAAGGCTGCTGAGAAATAAAGCATGCTGGTCCTCAGTAAAGCAAATAAGTTAAAAATAAACAGATATTAAAAACTTGCTCACATTTTTAATAAGATTTCAAAAACATATAACTCAAGAGACTAATCCCATGTCTCAATGTAACTGAGAAAAACTAATATTTCATAATTGTATATCACTTTGTTTACAAACTACTTCCACATTCATATCTTACTCCATCCTCATAACAATCTTGTAAGTTAATATATTTCACAGCCGAGAAGACATCTCAGAGAGGTTTTGTGGCTTATCTGATATCACACAGCTACTGAATCAGAACACCATATTTAAGACCAGATCTTTTTGATCCTAATAGTTTCTTATTAGATTCCACACCCTGAAGAGTACAACAAGCCTAGACACTTCACATAGGAGAGAAACCATAAGCTCATTCAGAAAAAGTGTTATGATGAGGACCCACTTAGATTAGCCAGATGCCTACTAACACCACCAGGTATACTTTAACAGTGCTTGCTTTTGAATTCATTGAATGACTAGGCTTTTCATAAAGGGCCTTGGATTTGTAACCAAACTTTAATGAAAAAATTTAGAAAAGCAACTATTAGCAACCAAATAATATGCAAAGGGAAAAAAATAATTAAAAATGACTGAACCTGGGGGATGGGTAGTGGTGGTGGCATGAACTGGAAGATTGAGATTGACATATATACACTAATATGTATAAAATAGATAACTAATAAGAACCTGCTGTATAAAAAATAAATAAATAAAATAAAATTTTTAAATGAATGATTGAACAATCTCTTCTCTTCTTACAGGATCAGCTACCTGTCTTATAACTAAAGGGCATTTAGTGTGCGTGAACATGTACAGTCGTGTGTGTGTGTGTGTGTGTGTGAGAGAGAGAGAGAGAGAGAAACAGAATTTTGTGTACAGTATTAACATGTCATTTTATGATGCACATTATCTATGATCTATCCATCCCTGATAAGAATGATCAATATAAGTATCCTTAAACAAATATACAGTTTTCTAATCATATATTCCCACTCTGAGTAATAATATCCAATATCTATATTACAGTCTATGTGCTGGGAAAAGCACATTTCAAAATGGTATGTACTTAGGAATCAGTCAATCAGAAATATCCAAACATTTCATGTATCTTTCACTTTTGGCCTTAAAAGAATCACTTCCCAGGAACAATTACATCCTTTAATTCAACATCAATAGTAGTGCCAGAATCAGAGCTTCTATTTTTGTTTAAATAACTTTGACTATGGTTGGGAATAGAAATATTATTCTATTTGACTAATATAAAAAGACCTAGATGGCTTTTTAAAATTTGTATTTCTTTTGCTTCTGTGTTTTTCCCCTTGAGTATGGTGTTTCCTTGGAAAGACTGAATGAAACTCAAGAGAAACATTCTCATAAGAACATGGGAAAGTGATCAGAATGAGACATTATTGTTCAAAGGCAATAAAAAATGTATGTGCACACAGATATATGTATTTGCACAAAAATGCCTACAGTTTAGAAGAAAATATATGGAACTGGGGAAAATAAAATGAGATGCTATTGTCTTTTCATGGAAGAGACAATGGCTGTGAAGAGTACATTGGCCAGGTTTCTGGTTCCACATGTAAGAAGCTTGGAAGTTGACACTTCATCCTAACTACAAGAAAGAAGCTTAACAGACTAAAAAATCAACAATTATTCTTGGACCCTAAGGCAAGGGAAGACACAGGCCAAACCACTACCCTCAATATAGGAGAGACCTACAAGTGAATACAGGGAGTCACCATTTACCAGAGCAGACTAAGTAGTGGAAACAACCACAGGAACCCATGCTTGGGTAGGAAAACCTGAACTGTAACTGATGAATCACTGGAGGCTCAGTATTCAGAAGTCAGAGGGCTAAAATTTCCAAGGCAGCTCAGTCATAAGGGGTCACCTACAATAGCATGAGATTTACCTATATGAGCTTGACCAGGTCTCTACACTAAACATTGGAGAAAAATCTCCCTTTACTTCTGGCAGGAGGAGAAAGAGAACAATTTTGAAACTCACCAGAAAACTCTATTCTTATTAACAATGCCTGCTCTCAGAGAAAAAGAGATAATAAGGGCCTAATCTGCTGGGCTATTGTCAGAGACTGAGGAAAGGGAAACTCTCAATTCTGGCTACCTATATCCTGACATGTCGCAGAAGGGAAATATCCGCCTCCAGCTCACTCTAGTCATGTTAATGTGCCACCTAACTGAGGAGAAAAAAATTGAGAAACTCCTCTAAAGCTTGCAGTACAGAGGCATAGGCTCACTGAATGACTGAGACCTAATCATAGGACTACAGAATGCTTCATCTACCCCCACACACAAATACATTACTGAGGTGTACTTCTAGAAGTTCCTTTTACCCAGTGTATTATGTCCAGCTATCAAGAAAAAACTTACAATGCATACCAAAAGACAAAAAAAAAAACATGTTTTGAAGGAATATAGCAAGCATCATAACTAGATGCTTATCAGGATGTTGGAATTATCATATGAGGAATTTAAAACAACCATTATTAATATGCTAGGAGCTCTAATGGGTACAGTATCATGCAAGAACAGGTAGGCAATATTAGCAGAACTATGGAAATCCTTAGAAAGAACCAAAAAGAAATGTTAGAGATCAAAAACACTGCAACATAAATGAAGAGTACCTTTGATATGCTTATTAGTAGACTTGACATAATTGAGGAAAGAATATCTAAGCTTGAGAATGTCTCAAGAGAAACCTCCAAAACTGAAAAGCAAAGAGAACAAACACTGATAGAACAGAATGTCCAAGGACTGTGGGATAACTACAAAAGATATAACATACTCATAATACTCATACCAGAAGGAGAAGAAAGAGAGAAAGAAGAGAAGAAATATTTGAAACACTAATGACTGAGAATTCCCCCAAATTAATGTCAGATATCAATCACTGATGCAGGAATCTCACAGAACACCAGACAGGACAAATGCAAAAAAACTACACCTTGGCATATTATTTTCAAACAACAGAAAATCAAAGGTAAAGATAAAACCCTCAAAGGAATTGAGGAAAAACACAGCATACCTATAGAGGAAAAAAGGTAAGAATTATACCATGGAAGCCAGAAGAGAGTTGAGTTAAATATTTAAAGTGTTGAGAGGAAAAAAACCCCACCAACCTAGAAGTCTGTAGTCTGTGAAATTATCCTCCAATAATGAAAGAGAAATAAATAGTTTCTTAGACAAACAGAACATTAGGCAATTTGTTGCCAGTAGACCTGCTTTTAAAGAAATGTTAAAAGAAGTTCTTTAGAGAGAAGGAGATTATAGATCAGAAACTGATCTATATAAAGTAAGAAAGAGCATCAAAGAAGGAATAAGTTAAGGTAAAATAAAAACATTTATTTTTCTTATTTTTAACTAACCTAACAGTTAACATTTCATTCAAAATAATAATGACAACAATGTATTCAATTATGCATGCTTGTATGTGCTTATGTGTACTTAAATATAAGTGAAATGAATGATAGTGATGATACAAGGGACAGGAAGGAGGAATTAGGAAATATTGTTAGAAGTTACTCATGCTACCATGAAATGGTATAAGGTTATTTGAAAGTAGACTGGCATTAGCTGTAAATGTATATTGCAAGATCTAGGACAACCACTAAAAAAATAAGTATAACTGATATGCTAAGAAAGGAGAGAAATAGGAATCATAAAATACTTAATTAAAACTACAAAAGGGGCTTCCCTGGTGGTACAGTGGTTGAGAATCTGCCTGCCAATGCAGAGGACACGGGTTCGAATCCTGGTCTGGGAAGATCCCACATGCCGCGGAGCAACTAAGCCCGTGCGCCACGACTACTGAGCCTGCGCATCTGGAGCCTGTGCTCCGCAACGAGAGGCCGCGACAGTGAGAGGCCTGCGTACCGCGATGAAGAGTGGCCCCCGCTCGCCGCAACTAGAGAAAGCCCTCGCACAGAAACGAAGACCCAACACAGCCAAAAAAATTAATTAATTAATTAATTAAAAAAAAAAAAACTACAAAAGCCTGGGCTTCCCTGGTGGCACAGTGGTTGAGAGTCTGCCAGCCGATGCAGGGGACACGGTTTCGTGCCCTGGTCCAGGAAGATCCCACATGCCGCGGAGCGGCTGAGCCTGTGAGCCATGGCCGCTGAGCCTGTGCGTCCAGAACCTGTGCTCCACAATGGGAGAGGCCACAACAGTGAGAGGCCCACATACCACAAAAAAAAAAAAAAAAAAAAAAAAAAACCTACAAAAGGCTGTAAAAGAGTAGAGACAAAAACAGGAACAAAGAACAGGAACAACAAATAGAAAATAATAACAAATATAGCAGATATTAACTCAACAATATCAATGATTACTTTAAACATTAATGGTCTAAATGCAACAATTAAAAGACAGCAATTGTCAGAGTGGATAAAAAAGCAATACCCAACTATAGGTTGTATACAGGAAACCCACTTTAAATATAAAGACACATAGATCAAAGTAAATAGATGGAGAAAATATACCATGGTAACATTTATCAAAATAAAGCAGGAGTAGGTATATTAATTTCAGACAGGGCAGACACAAAGCAAGGAAAATTATCAATGAGAAAAAAAGGCATTGCATAATAATAAGGTGGTCAGTTCTACAGGAAGATATAACAACCCTTAATATATATGCACCTAACTATAGCATGTCAAACTACATGAGGCAAAGACTAATAGAATTTCAAAGAGAAATATATGACTCCACCATCATAGTTGGAGTCATCAATGCTTCTCTGTAGAAATGGACAGATCAAGCAGGAGGAAAATGAGTAGGGGCATAGCTGAACTCAGCAACACCATCAATCAACTGGATATAATTGATATCTATATACTACTTTATCCAACAAGAGCAGAATACACATTCTTTTCAATTTTGCATGTAACACTCACCAAGATAGACCACATTCTGGGCCATAAAACAAATTCAAAAATTTAAAGTAATAGAAATCATACAACATCTGTTCTCAGACCATAATGGAATTAAGCTAGAAATCAATAACAGAAAGATAACTGGAAAATCCCTAAATGCATATAGCAATTAAATAACACCCTTCTAAATAGCACATGGGGCAAAGAAGAAATCGCAAGAAAAATTTTAAATTATTTTTAACTGAATGAAAATTAAAACACAATGTATCAAATGTGTGAAATGTGGTGAAAGCAGTACTTAGTGGAAAATTTATAACATTTAATGCATATATTAGAAAAGAAGAAATATCTAAAATCAATAATCTAATTTTCCATTTTAGAAAATTAGGAAAAGAGCAAATTAAATCCAAAGTAAGCAGAAGAAAATAAATAGTAAGAATTAGATTAGAAATCAATGAAATCAAAATAGGAATTCAATAGAGAAATCAATGAAAGCAAATGTTGGTTATTTGAGAAGATTAATAAAATTGATACATATATATCCAGGCTAATAAGAAAAAAAGAGAAAGGAAACAAATTACTATATCAGAAATGAAAGAGGGGACATTATTATGGCCATTGAAAGGATAATAAAGGAATTATGTGACAACTCTATTCCCACAAATTCGATAACCTAGATGAAATCAACGAATTCCTTGAAAGACACAATTCGCCAAAACCCACAGAAGACAAAATAGACAATTTGAATTGGCCTATATCTGTTAATGAAATGGAATCAATAATTAAAAACCTTTCAAATAAAAAGGACCAGGCCCACATGGATTAATCAGTGAATTCTACCAAACATTTAAGGAAGACATTATGCCAATCCTCTACAATATCTTTCAGAGGATAGAAGCAGAGGTAACACTTCCTAACTCATTCTATGAGGCCAGCATTTCCCTAATACCAAAGCCAGAAAAAGATGTTACAAGAGAAGAGTACCATAGATATTTCTCATTAACATAGATGCAAAAATCCTCAATAAAATATCATCAAATCAAATTCAACAGTATACAAAAAGAATTAGACACCACAACTAATTGGGATTTATTGCAGTATGAAAGTCTGGTTCAACATTTGAAAATCAATTAATATAATCCATCACATTAATAGGCTAAAGAAGAAAATTACATAATCACATTGATAGACTCAGAAAAAGCTTTTGATGAGATCTAATACCTATTCATGATAAAAATTATCAGTAATCTAGAAATAGAGGATGAATTTCCTCAACTTGATAAAGAATACCTACAAAAAACATATAGCTTACATCATAATTAAGAATGAGAGACTAGAAGCATTCCCACTAAGATCAAGGACAAGGTAAAACTGTGCCCTCTCATCACTCCTTTTCAACATTGTACTGGAAGTCCTAGCTAATGCAATAAGGGGAGAAAAATACATAAAATATATATCAGTACATATTTGGAAGGAAGATATAAAACTATCTATATTCACTGACGACATGATCATATGTTAGAAAGTCTGAAGAATCAACAACAACAAAAAAAACACGTCCTGTAACTAACAGGTGATTAAAGCAAGGTTGCAGAATAGAAGGTTAATATACAAAAGTCAATTGCTTTCTTATATACCTCCTACCACCAATGAACTAGTAGAATCTGTAATTAAAAACAAATATAAATACAATTTATATTAGTGCCCCACAAATGAAATACTTAGGTATAAATCATTTTTAATGCACATAGTATATATGAGGAACACTACCAAACTCAGATGAATGACGTCAAATAAGAACTAAATAAATGGAGAGACATTCCATGTACATGGATAGGAATACTCAATATTATCAAAATGTCCGTCCTTCCCAATTTGATCTGTAGATTCAATGCAATCTTATTTGAAATCCCAGGGAGTTATTTTGTAGGTATGGACAAACTGATTCTAAAATGTATATGGAGAGGCAAAAGGCACAGAATGTCCAACACAATACTGAAGGAGAATAAAAAGTTGAAGGACTGACCACACTTGATTTCTCTGTAAAGATGCAGTAATCAACATAATGTGATATTGGTGAAAGAATAGACAAATAGATCAATGGAACAAAACAGATAGCCTAGAAATAAACCCACATAAATATAGTCAACTGATATTTGACCAAAGGCAATACAATGGTGCCAAGACAGTCTTTTCAACAATTGGTGCTGGAAGAACTGAACATCCACATGCAAAAGAATGAATCTAAATATAGGTCTTTACCTTTCACTAATATCAACTCAAAATGAATCATAGACCTATACATAGGGAAAATTCAAAAGTGTAAAACTTTAGAAAATAACATAGGAGAAAACCTAAATGATGGCCACAACTCTTAGATATAATACCAAAGACACAATCCATGAAAGAAATAATGGATAAGTTGGACTTTATTAAAATTTTAAACTTCTGCTCTGCAATAAATAATATCAAGATAATTAGAAGACAAGACTCAGACTGGGAGAAAAGATACATCTGATAAAGGGCTGTTAACCAAAATATAAAAAGGACAGTTAATACACAGTTATAAGAAAACAAACATCCCAATTTAAAAATGGGCCAAAGACTTTAACAGACACCTTACCAAAGAAGATATAGAGATCAAAAACAATCATATAAAAAATTCTCAACATCATATGTTATCAAGGAAATGCAAAATAAAGTAATAATGAGACACGACTACACACTTTCCAGAATGTCAAAAATCTGAACTCTGAGGCACCAAATTCTGGTAAAGATGTAGAGCAACAGGAATAGGTGGTAGGAATGCATGTTGTACATTCACTGTACAATTCACTGCTGGTGGCAATGTATAATGGTACAATCACTTTGGAAGACAGTTTGGCAGTTTCTTACAAAACTAAATATAATCTTACCATACATTCCAGTCATCACATGCCTTGGTATTTACCTGAAGGAATTGAAAACTTATGTCCACACAAAAATCTGCACACGAATGTTTAATTGCCGAAACTTGGAATCATCCAAGATATCCTCCAGAAGGTGAATGGATAAATAAACTGTGGCATATCCAGACAATGAAATATTATTTAATGCTAAAAAATTAGGTTTCAAACCATGAAAAGACATGAAGTCACCTTAATTATATACTACTAAGTGAAAGAAACCAATCTGAAAAGGCTACATACTAAATGATTCCAACCACAGGACATTCTTGAAAAGGCAAAACCATGGAGAAAGTAAAAACATCAGTGTTTTCCAGGGTTGGGGTGGGAAGATGCACAGGCTGAGCACGGAAGATTTTTAGAGCAGTAAAACTGCTCTGTATGTTATCATAATGATGAAAATATGCCACTATACATTTGTCCAAACCCATAGAATGTACAACACCTGGTAAACTGTATTATAAACTATGGATTTTGTGTGTTATGATGTGTTATGTAGACTCATCCATTGTAACAAAAGTACCACCGTGGTGGGAGATGTTGCTAATGGAGGAGGCTATGTATGTGGGGGCAGGAGGTGTATGGGAACTCTCTGTACCTTCTCTCCAACTTTGCTATGAAAGTTAAACTGCTGTAAAAAATTAGTCTTAATTTAAATAAAAGTACTCTGATCTTTCTATCCCAAAGAGTGCCACTAATATTTTCATTGTAGATAAAGACAAAATGTCTTATTCAACCTACCTCCACCCCCTACTGTGTGAATGAGTAAATTGTGGACATACTATGTTGCCTTTGCTTTTGCTATTGAATGAATGGCTAGTTTTCCACTCTACATGTATTGCCCTTTGCCACCTTTCCTTGAGACCTCCATAGAATTGTCTGTCAATTTATCTCTTCCCCTTAATGCCGCTGTGTTCAGAACATTATTATAGCCACTTTCCCACTTCCTGTCATCTACCTGATTTTGCTTCCTCAATCAGTCCATAGACCGCAACAGGCACTGTAAAACTCACCATCACTAATGGCACCTCTTAAATAGTCCCCAAGAAATAGAATTGCAGACTTGTTTTCTCAAAGTACTAAGGCAGAACAGGAGTTCAAGCCCTAGAAAGAAGACAACTTTGCCTTCTTAATGAACACATTACATTTAATCAATTGACCTAAAGAAAAGCCATCATATGATATGAAAGAATAGATTGGTTTATATAACAAAATTATTTTTAAAAACCACAATTATTTAAAGAGAAATGGATTGACAGTTAGGCTATACCATGAAGAACCACAATCGTATTATTTCATCTCAATTGGTTGATTTTTACTGTGTAAATGTACATACATAGAAATTGTGTCTTGCATATACTCTCATTAAAACTATCTATTTAAAAAGGCACTGAGAAAGGATCATCCTGTGAGCAATTACCTTGAAAGCTGACCAAATTCATATAATAGACAAGATAAGATCACTTTCACATTTGAAATAGAGTTTTCAAATTAAATTCATTGTTTTCAAACGTATTTTTTAAAATTACATTATTCATTCATTCAGACTTTTTCTACAAAAGCACAAAGTAGCCAGTGTGACTAAGTCTGATAGCTGATTCAACTATTGAAATGCTATTGAAATTGACTGATAAATCCAGTTAAACCAGCGAAACTAGATATATCTTTAAAACGCGGTTTTAGGAGAGGGGGGAGATGGCAGAAGAGTAAGACGCGGAGATCACCTTCCTCCCCAAATATACATTAGAAATACATCTACACGTGGAACAACTCCTGCAGAACACGTACTGAATGCTGGCAGAAGACCTCAGACCTCCCAAAAGATAAGAAACTCCCCACGTACCTGGGTAGGGCAAAAGAAAAAAGAATAAACTGAGACAAAAGAATAGGTACGGGACCTGCACCAGTGGGAAGGAGCTGTGAAGGAGGAAAGGTTTCCACACACTAGGAAGCCCCTTCGCGGGCAGAGACTGCCGGTGGCGGAAGGGGGGAGCTTCGGCTCTGTGGAGGAGAGTGCAGCACAGGGGTGCGGAGGGCAAAGCGGAGAGATTCCCGCACAGAGGATTGGTGCCCACCGGCACTCACGAGCCCAGGAGGCTTGTCTGCTCACCCGCCGGGTCGGGTGGGGCTGGGAGCTGAGGCTCGGGCTTCATTCAAAGCGCAGGGAGAGGACTGGCGGCGTGAACACAGCCTGAAGAGGTTACTGCACCACAGCTAGCCGGGAGGGAGTCCGGGAAAAAGTCTGGACCTGCCAAAGAGGCAAGAGACTTTTTCTTCCCTCTTTGTTTCCTGGTGCGCGAGGAGAGGGGGTTAAGAGCGCTGCTTAAAGGAGCTCCAGAGACGGGTGCGAGCCACGGCTAACAGCGCAGACCCCAGAGACGGGCATGAGACGCTAAGGCTGCTGCTGCCGCCACCAAGAAGCCTGTGTGCGAGCACAGGTCACTCTCCACACTTCCCTTCCGGGGAGCCTGTGCAGCCCGCCACTGCCAGGGTCCCAGGACGCAGGGACAACTTCCCTGGGAGAAAACACGGCGCGCCTCAGGCTGGTGCAACATCATGCCGGTCTCTGCCACCGCAGGCTCACTCCGCACTCCGTACCCCTCCATCCCCCCGTTCTGAGTGAGCCGGAGCCCCCAATCAGAGGGTCCTTTAACCCTGTCCTGTCTGAGCGAAGAACAGACACCCTCTGGCGACCTACACGGAGAGGCGGGGCCAAATCCAAAGCTGAAACCCGGGAGCTGTGCGAAGAAAGAAGAGAAAGAGAAATCTCTCCCAGCAGCCTCAGGAGCAGAGGATTAAATCTCCACAATCAACTTGATGTACCCTACATCTGTGGAACACATGAATAGACAACGAATCATCCCAAATTGAGGAGGTGGACTTTGAGAGCAAGATTTATGATATTTTCCCCTTTTCCTCTTTTTGTGAGTGTGTATGTGTATGCTTCTGTGTGAGATTTTGTCTGTATAGCTTTGCTTTCACCATTTGTCCTAGGGTTCTATCCGTCCGTTTCTTTTTTTTACTTTTTAAAAAAACTATTTCTTAATAATTTTTTTATTTTAATAACTTTATTTTATTTACCTTATTTTATTTTCTTTTATCCTCTCTCTTTCTTTCTTTCTTTCATTCTTTCTAAGTTTTCTCCCTTTCATGCTTAGCCGTGTGGATGAAAGGCTCTTGGTGCTCCAGCCAGGAGTCAGTGATGTACCTCTGAGGTGGGAGAGCCAACTTCAGGACACTGTTCCACAAGAGACCTCCCAGCCCCATGTAATATCAATCCCACTACTGGGCATATACCCTGAGAAAACCATAATTCAAAAAGAGTCATGTACCTAAATGTTCATTGCAGCTCTATTTACAATAGCCCAGAGATGGAAACAACCTAACTGTCCATCAACAGATGAATGGATAAAAAAGATGGGGCACATATATACAATGGAATATTACTCAGCCATAAAAAGAAATGAAATTGAGTTATTTGTAATGAGGAGGATGGACTTAGAGTCTGTCATACAGAGGGAAGTAAGTAAGTCAGAAAGAAAAACAAATACCATATTCTAACACATATATATGGAATGTAAAAAAAAATGGTTATGAAGGACCTAGGGACAGGACATGAATAAAGACGCAGACCTACTAGAGAATGGACTTGAGGACACGGGAAGGGGGAAGGGTAAGCTGGGACAAAGTGAGAGAGTGGCATGGACATATATACTCTACCAAATGTAAAATCGATAGCTAGTGGGAAACAGCCTCATAGCACAGGGAGATCAGCTTGGTGCTTTGTGACCACCTGGAGGGGTGGGATAGGGAGGGTGGGAGGGAGGGAGATGCAAGAGGGAAGAAATACGGGGATATATGTGTATGTATAGCTGATTCACTTTGTTATAAAGCAGAAACTAACACACCATTGTAAAACTATTATACTCCAAGAAAGGTGTTAAAAAAAAAGTTTAAAATATACAAATAAATATAAATGTAGGTTTCATTTCAAAAATAAAATAAAATAAAATAAATTTCCCTTCAAAAAAAAAAGTGTGGCAAAACTACGAAAGCTTTCAAATCCTTGCTAAATCTAGCAATGCTGAACTCCTCTTCAGGGGAAAGATTGATCTTACACAGGGAATAGAAAGAAAACTAGAAAAAGAAAATTCTTTGACTCATTTAATTTCCATGATGTTTGTTATAATTTTTATATTGGTGATATTTATTGCCAGAAACACAGGAAGTGGGTAGTAGATTTAAAAAGGAAAAAATATGTTAAAGTTAAGCTTCATGTTAAGTGTGAGTCCTAAAGAATAGAACCTAGTTTTCTGGAGTATTTTAAGGTAAGATGTACATGAGAGTTTTTGTTTGTTTGTTTGTTTTCATTTTGTGAGATGCTGTTCAATGCAAATATAACCAGATAAATCTTTGAAAAGCCATTGACCATTTATGGCCAGGCATCTGAATATCTGGTCGATTTTTTATTTATATTCTGTCATACTAATACAAAGATTTTGAAAGTGTTTGAAAGGTTTTCAAGTAGAGATTTTCTATCAGAGTTCAAAGGCTAAAGAAAGAGAACATTTATGTGTTTGAAAATCATGTACTAATTTTGAACATGATTACCTACGGAAAAGTTACAAGCTTTTCCTCCAAGACTTAGTCTCACTGATTGGAAGTTAACATTCTCTGTTTAGATGAATTTTCACTGATTTCTATTATGTAAATATAAACAAGGTAAATGAAAAAGGCTACCCGGTTTAATTGTTACTCAGAAATGTCCACTGACAAAGTTGTTGGCTGGTAGTTCGTTATATTTTCACTGGAAAGTAGTTTAATCTCTGACTTTGCAGCTTTAAGGCAACTGTGCTACCTAATCAGCCACTACATCTACAGTTCTCCATTCAGCAGATGCTGAAATTATTAATGAGAGAATATGTAATGGAACTATAGAAAATCACACTTGCAGTTAGGTACAAAAGCATTTAATGGTTATAATACACAAGAAGATTGACAATTTATGGCTTTTTACAACATACAATATAATTTGTAGGTGTTTCATATTGATGTGTATGCCCAAGAGTGATATAAAGCCATAAATCATTGCTGTTCCTGGGTTCCCATTAGGATTTCATGGATTGTATTGTCCAGAAGAACAATTCCAAAAGGGAAGCACACTCCTATAATCACACACACAGACACACACACACAGACACATGGAAAAGGTAGAATTATAGTAGTCTGTATTACTACATTTTTTGGTACTTTTATATAGTGAGTTTGGTTAAAAATGTTAAATTCTACAGTGCTTTATAAATGTGTTACATACTGGGAGACAAAGCACTTAGCTATTAAATAAAGAGAACTTTTATATAAGATTTACTTTATTATTATCAGGGGAATAGATAAAAAGATTTTATTTGATATGTAGTACACTTAATTATGCCACAACACTAAAAATCTGTTATGTCAACAGAAAGTATAACTACATTCATCCACCAATGTTGACCCCAAACATGAATTTCCAATGCCACAATTGTAAACACACAAAACCTAAATTTCACAACTTTAATTCAATTAATATGAAAATCAAATTTAGCACTAAAAATTAATGGTGCCAGTGTCTTTATAGTCACCAAGTCTTCACTTCCTTGCATGTGCTTCAACTACATACACCCTCCCTCCACACTGCCGTTTGTAGGAACATTGAATTATTGAGTTATTTTTCAGATTCAAATGCTGATTTATGATTAAAAAATAAATATTTTCTCTCATTACTTATTTCTTCTGGACTTCGGCCATTAACAGAAAATTGTCTTTAACCTAACCTGGCCAAAAAAAATAGCTTTATTGGGATTAATTACTTCAGCATATTATTTGTGCAGTTGTTGGAGGTAATTTCTTTCATTACACATGTACTGCTCAAGGAAGAAAAGAAAAAAAGATTGGTGCACATTTGAAGGCAATGGATTGATCTTTTCAGAGACAGAGAATATGTACAAAGTGGGAAGTCTTTCCATGGGTACCTGATGGTGGCTTCCCTTCTTTTCTGTGTACTCTCTTTTCTAAGTTACTTTGTAGCTTATTTCTAGTTGGACTCAGGTTTCTGTCAATTTCAGTCTATTTAAATCTTTTTGTTTGTTTGTTTTGTTTTGTTTTGTCATTGTTTTGTTTCAAATCTAGTCTCTCCTTTTTACTCTTCATTGGAATTTTAACAAATGGAAAAGAGTGTAACTATTACTGACTCACTAAGCAAATCAGAAAACCATAGAAGCAAATATTTGTAGATTTAGTTTTCCACATTATCTTTTCTTCCTTAGCCATTTTTCCCATTCCTATACATAAAAAAATATTTTTAACCATTTGTCCCACTTTCAGAAAAACTGATATTTTGTCATTTTTTAGATTACAAAAGACTCAATGTATATTATAAATGTCCATAGATCACAGCAGTTCAGAATATGTTTATGTCTGTTTATATGACTCTCCTCCACATTCCAACCCCCCCCAAAAAAAACCTGATGATCAAAAATCTCAAAATGAGTAAACTAAATAGATTGCTACACAGCCAAAATAGCAGGAAGAATTCCTTCTTGGCTGCTAAGAAAAACTGTGTTAATCCTAAAGTACCAGGTTCAAATCAATTTGAACCACCTCTCTAATACATGCACATATTTTTCTATTTGTAAATATAATCCAAAGAAAATCAGTGAGGTGTCTCTGATTTATAAAATATAAACTCAATATCATATGTATTGGTGCTGGTAATTTTTATTGATAAAGCAGTATGTGAAAAGAAAAGATAATTGGGAGTATGGGGGAAAGTCAACTTTATATTTTGATATGATGTATGCAATCTGATCAGAATATTGACTAATAATTTATTCCCATTGAGTTGTCATTATTTTATGTAGACAGAATCATAAACGTAGAAGATACCAGAGAGAGCTCATGTCCCCAAGGACCCATCTCTTTTCCCTAGTATGACCATTATATTATCCCCTTTTTCCCTGTTTCTTCTTCATGGAGCAAAATGATAATATCTTACTCCCAATTCACTCACTACCAGTCCTACTGGTAAAACTCATTTTGAGAAATGAGAAATAAGCATCCCTCCTGATTTTTAATGCTGAACCAAAATAGCTTCCAAAAATTCATTTAACCCCACGAAGATTTCTCTATTTTCCTTTAAAGCAGAAATTAAAAGGTCATTTATAAGATATAGTTCGAAACATACAAATCAGGCACATTATAACAGTGAACTCACAAAAGAAATGAAGAAAGACTCTACTAGCTGGAATAAAACAGACTGAAAGATGCAGCCTCATTTTCCTGTCAGTTTGAAACAGCAAAGACTCCTGAAAGCACAGCTCTCACAGGAATACATCCACCTTTGTTTATCTCCATTTAAAATCAGAGGAGCAGAAGCAGGGACATCTCAGCTGATCCTATCCTAATTACTAGGCAGATGTAAAGGAGTACTTGGAAAGAGCTTCAAATACACACACGATGGTTTAAAGCAATGAATAAACACGCGTATGCTGGAAAGAAATGGCATAATCATACCCTCTTAGGCTGTCTCATGTGGACCTATCAAGTGGCCTTCGAGGATGGGGTCATTATGCTGCTATACTGTCTGACTGACAGAATGGTGTAGGTTGCTGTGAAAGTCACAGGAGAAATTGTTGTAACCTTCATTTCAGTACAATTGGATGACGACTCTCCAGAGCTACCACATGGAAGCCATGTAGCAGTTGTAAAACTAAGAATACTCTGCGATGGTGAACTTCCATGTGAAGGAGTAAACTAGACACCTCAGTTGAGGGAGCACAAATCAAGGCTGTCATGGGCACCCGAATGTTATTCTTATCTCTCAGAATGACACCTGTTTGGAGATTATGCTTAAGGCAGGATTACTGAGAACTTTTAAATGAATGAAACTCTCTCCAAGTAGTCTTTATTTCTTTAACTCACTCATACTTTGAATACTGTTACTTAAATTTCAGTTAGAGGCAATCCTTGAGATGAAAATTGGTCATTTGCTGTAAGTAAGGTGTTCTTATCAATTTTTGGTTCACAGACCTCTTTGAATATCTCATGAAAATTTTGAATCTTTTCTCTAGATAATACAGTTTCATTTATTCATAAAATATTGAATGGAAATATAAATATTTCCTGTATTTTCTTAGGTCTGAGGCAGGCTGGGACCTGGGACCTGGGATCCTTTACTACAGTGCTTGCACATGGACAAACGTCCCTTCCAGCAGCGGAATACAAAGAAACTATAAGGCACTAAAAATAACTGCACATGTGAACAGTTGGGGCAAATTATGAGCAAGATACAAAAAGGCCAAAACCCAACTGACACTGCTGAGGTGCAGGGAGCAAAAGCAGGCACCATGCATGATCCCTGCACACAGCACCACCAAGAGGGTGGGCAGACAACCTAAGCCACCCCTACGGCCCAAATCACTGATCTGCTCCCACCCTCACCCCATTTAAGGAACCATCTAGGCCCCCCTAATCGGAGAGCAAGCAAGGGAAACTGTTACTTGTTTTTGCTCCACCCTGCTGCAGCACGAATCCCAATAAAGCCTTGCCTGAATTTCTCCTCTGTCCTTGTAATCAATTTCTATTGATTAAAGAGTACAAAAACCCAGGTCGGTAACAGGCCCATGGACCTATATTAAGAACTGTGGCTCCCCAATACCAAATGTGGAAATGAAACATTCAGATTTCAAGGAAAATAATTTATAATCATTGGCTTCCTTTAGCCAAACTATTCTGAGGTTGGATTTTGACAATGGCAAAATAGCTGAAGTAAAGTGCCTGTATAATTCCACAATTCAAACTATATAATTTGATAAATTCTTTGAAGAGCATATTGATTGAGTGATAAGTCTTATGCAAGCAAGCTGAGAATGTCCAACCATTTGCTTGGACCAAACACAACTAATGAAGATAAACAGTTATGCCCTGGTTCAGAGAATTAACATTATGTTCCCAAGGTGTATTTAACATACATAATTATATGCAGCAAGAAACTTACTTCCTAAGAGTATCTGAATTAGGAGAGAGTACAATTAAAGGCATATTACTAGTTGTTACCTTGGAAATTTAAGCTTCAACTTAACAAAATGTTTCTCTTCATCTTGTATTCCTCAGAAGACTCTGGTTTCAGGTTCCCTCAAGCACTTCAATCTGCACGATGATGATAAAAGTTTGAATGCTTGAGGTTTTAAAAATAATTAACTCCACTCAGTTTTACCAGTTGTAAAATTAAAAATTATGGCTTTAACCAAGCCCTAACTTGGATAGAATATTTTACTGTGAACCATATTATAGTACCAAGCTACATGTTTGATTTAAACTTTCCTTTCAAACCTGTGTTTAGTCTCAAATAAAATTATGTTAAGTACCCTCAGGAGTATCTTATTCAGAAATGCATATAGCCCCATAGAATATGGGACAATAGGACAATCTATCCCCCTTTTGATAGCGCCTTTGTAATAAAACTCTACAGTCAAGTGTTCTCGACTTTCTACTTCTAAAACCTACCCACTGTCCAGCTGACATAATTCTTATATTGTCTTTAGTTACTTTAAATAAGTGAAACAATTCACCACATCCAACCCTACTTTTATCTGAACCTCTCCTTGGTTAATACAACACACTCAGCTATGACCTCGAGAAATCAAACATTACTGGTTACTTAACTGAACCATTGAAGACTTCCAATAGTGATGTATGTCTGAAACTGATATTCATCTATGTAATACTTATTTAATGCTCTGTGTAATTCTTCCCTCATTAAAGTGATTAATTCTTCTAACGTATGAGATAGTAAAAGAACTGAACTGAAATGAAATTCAAACCAAAGTCTTTTCTTGTACTTTTTTGGGGGGTGGAGGGTATTTATGCAGAGAGCTGAGAAGTCTATGCTAAGTGGAATGGAAGAAAGCCTTATTAGTTTCTTCACAATTTCCAAGGAACATAGATCAGCCCTTCTCATCTTGAATCAATGATGCCTATAACAAGCAAGCTTGATGAAAAATCCAAAATGATCAAAATCTGACCATTTTAATTGTCCTATACACCTAAGCTCTAACCATAATAATGGCCAAATAAAAATTGTTTGTTCGTTAGCTGAGAAAATATGTACACCCACTATCCACTCCTGTCACCTTTAACTATATTGACTATTTGGTTGGTACTCATTTGTATTTTGCTTTGTTTTCAGACTACAGTACTTGCTTTACAGATGGATCTCTTTTGTATTAGGCTCATTAATTGATTAAACTTGGGTTTTGCTTTAGATGATATTCTTTTGGCTTTGGGGAATGTCATTTCATAACACATCATCACAGCTGCACAGTGGCTAAGAGAGGCCTCATTGTACTGTTGGTTCTTTGGTTACCACCTAGCCCAGAAATTCTTCTCACTTAACTGAAAAACCAAAGTAATTTATAGTGGAATTTTCCTTCCTATCACAGACCTGGGCTCTTGTGTCTCTGGAATAAACACTCACAACTTCCTTACTATAATCTGAATGTTTGTGTTCCACCACCCAGCCCCTGCCCCCGCCCCTGCCCCCCATGAACAAAGAAGAACAAAGAGCATTGGTCACCACCCAGTTCTACAAGGGTTAAGTCATAACCCACTGCAGTCACTGACCAACAGTGCACTCTGAGCAGAAACTAAGACAGTAACAGGATGAGGTACTCTGTGCTTTGGAAAAGCAGGTCCCTTAGATAGTTAAATGTATATCACAGGAAGAATTTTAATGAACCCAGATTCTTGCATCTTCCCATACATAGAAAAAGCACTAAAATCATTAACTTGAGGTATCTGTCCTTTGTGATTACCAGCAATCTTTTACCATGATGTATGCTTGACTGTACATATTTCCTAGCCAAAAATCATATAGAAACTGACTTCTCCCCTACCTCTTCACAGCAGTTTCCTCAGAGCTGAGTAGCTGTCCCAGGCTGTAGTCCTCAGTAAGACTCTGAATAAAACCTAAACTCACATTTATTGTGTTGTGTGTTTTTCTTTAAGCTGACACCCTCAAATTTGTATTTTGAAATCCTGACCCTTAAAAGTGATGGTATTAGGGAGCTTCCCTGGTGGCGCAGTGGTTGAGAGTCCGCCTGCCGATGCAGGGGACACGGGTTCGTGCCCCGGTCTGGGAGGATCCCACATGCCGCGGAGCGGCTGGGCCCGTGAGCCATGGCTGCTGGGCCTGCGCGTCCGGAGCCTGTGCTCCGCAATGGGAGAAGCCACAACAGTGAGAGGCCCGCGTACCGCAAAAAAAAAAAAAAAGTGATGGTATTGGGAGGTGTGACTTTTGGGAGGTGATTAGGTCCTGAGGGCTCAGCCCTCATGAATGAAGTTAGTGCCATTAAGAAACAGGACCAAGAGAACTCCCTCCCCACTTCCACCATGCAGAACACAGCAAGAAGGTGAATCAGGGAGAAGGACCTCACCATGCATTAGATTTGCCTGAATCTTGATCCTGGACTCCCCAAGAACTTGAGAAATAAATTTCTATTGTTTATAAGTCACCCAGTCTACAGTGTTTTGTTATAGCAGCCCAAACAGACTAAGACATTCCTCTATGTTCAGGCCATACAACTGGGATTCCGCCTAAGTTCAACCTGACTTGTGATTTAATATTCTATAGGAACAAAGTCCTAGTCTACTGGACCATTTGTAATGCTTTTTAAAATACACTAGAGAAGGGATATGAAGATCAATTGCACTGTTTGTCTCCCTTGTCAGTTGAAGGGATCACAGTGTAAATATACTGATTGCTCACTCAAGTAATGCCTGTCTCTTGCAATTCCAATGCCACATCCTTTTCACCACATTAGATTCTCTTGGACACTGAGGCTTGTATTTGCCAAATTCAAGTTTGAAAAGCATTGTGGGACACTAGGCCGGTCCCCTTCAGCCCTTCCCTGAGCAAGCCTATCCCCACACCTCAAAAGCCTAAGAATTATCAGCATGTTTCATGTAGGAACTCATCCTAGTTATGCCACAGGTGATATTTCTTCCACTGATACCCACCTTCTTTCCATTCAGTTTCTAACATTATCCAAGCTGTTCTCAGGCTCATTGCCTGTGTCGATCTATCCTCTAATCTCTGTCTCCTTCCTCCAAGAACTTCCCTTGTATCACTTTAGAGAACTGATCTTGCAATTTTAATTAGGCATTCCCCAAAACACAAGAAATTTGTAAAATACCCCTGTATGTCTGACTCCCATTATCTATAAGAATTAGTTCAGGCATCTAAAGGAAAACTATGCAATTAAAACTATACCGACTCCCTTCACTACTTGACCAAAATATCTTACTACAGTCAGATTCATTTGACAAAATCCAAAGAATATGGTAAGCAGTGTAATGATAATATAGCTATGTTCTATGGATATGTTCTGAAAATCTGAATTGAAAGAAGTAATGATGATATCTAGATAAAAAAATTCTTTATTTTTCTCTCTAACTGTACAGTCATAACTGTACATTTTCTTTTTGTGAGAGTATCAAAACACATGGATCTTGAAAATATTTGATGAATTTTCATTATTTTTTCTGAAGTTTATTAAAAGTAGAACACAGAGTTTTAAAAATTCATGTCATAATAGAAGATTTACCCTTCAGTCTCCCTCTCAAAAATACAAGGTCAATCCACCTAGCAAATTTGTGATTCATCCATCTCTCATGAATCATCTGATCTTCAAGGTTGTGTCTAAGTTCTACTAAAAGCACTATACTTCATTTGCATTTACCTGTACTGGATAAATGATGTTATATTGCCCCATACAATTTGATTCTAAAGAGGTTAAATATAATGGTAATTAGAAAAAGTTTTCATGATGTGATTTTACTGACTTCATACCCACAACACTGTTAGTTTCCTCCCCCTCCCTGGTTCCTTGATATCATCTTTGTTTATTTCTGCAACACATATTTCACCCTACCATCTCTTATATAGCAATGGCATATGGTTATGAAAGTCTTGAATCCTGAGTTTAAAAAAGTATCCCCTCTTAAATTTGGGGGAAGAGGTATAGAGTATTTGTAATACAACATACTCTAGTTCAGCACAATAACATATTAATTCAACAATAATTTATTAAGTCTCTATATATTATTCAGTAATAATTTTCTCTGTTATTTGAGATATTTTAGAAATTGTAAATATTCTTGGAAAAATTGATGGAAGGAAGAGTGGGACAGAGAGAGAAAAGAATAAAAATAAAGAACGTGAGTAGGGAGAGGCAGTTGAGATTGCTACTCAGAGTGACAAAACGAGAGTTCCATTTCCATGGCTCGTTCTGTCTTTGGATAATCTGGTACACCAATAAGTATAATTTGTGATGTGAACACAAATTCACCAAGAGTTGTATTGATTGACATGACCAGTTTCTTATTTTATTTATAGTTCCCAAGGTGTATTCAAATGATAGACATGAACATAACGTATTTTATTTTCCATTGCATTTAAAATATATTTCTCCTGCTCTTTAAATGGTAACATGTATAATTCTTTATAATAATTCAAACACTTTAGATTAAACTCTAAATTTCTTGGCCATATATTCATCATCTGCCAAATTGTTGAGTGAACTTAGGGATACCAAAACATTTCTCAGTGTCATTTTCCATATGTGGAGATATTCAATGTTGCCTAGGTATTCTATTGATTACTTGGGGGAAATGTGTCATGTCTACAAAACTAATGGGAAATAATCCTCACTGGGATATAAACAGGCAGAAATAACTTATTACTAGCTGGAAATTGTTTTCTAACTCAAGAAAAAAAGGTCTTGTGTATAACAATAACAATGAATAAAAGTTTTTCATTATTTGCCATTAAGAATAATTCACTTATTTGTTTTTCTTTTTCTGACTTACTTCACTCTACCATATGCTAACACATATATATGGAATCTAAGAAAAAAAAAGGTCATGAAGAACCTAGGAGCAAGATGGGAATAAAGACACAGACCTATTAGAAAATGGACTTGAGGATATGGGGAGGGGGAAGGGTAAGCTGTGACAAAGTGAGAGAGTGGCACGGACATATATACACTAACAAACATAAAATAGATAGCTAGTGGGAAGCAGCCGCATAGCACCGGGAGATCAGCTCAGTGCTTTGTGACCACCTAGAGGGCTGGGATAGGGAGGGTGGGAGGGAGGGAGACGCAAGAGGGAAGAGATATGGGAACATATGTGCATGTATAACTGATTCACTTTGTTATAAAGCAGAAACTAACACACCATTGTAAAGCAATTATACTCCAATAAAGATGTTAAAAAAAAGAATAATTCACTTAATCCAGATAAGAAGCATATAGTCTGTCTTATGCTCCACTATGGCTCTCAGAGAGCCATTCAGTCAAGCTAGTGATCAACATTTTGCTCCTAATTAAAATGTACTGAAAAAGAATCAAGACAAAATATTCATTATTCTAAAACACACGTACCAAAATTTTGCCTCTCTTTCTGGTTTCATGTGATACTACTTGTGCTATTGTGCAATAAATTACAAGCTGGTTAGAGTTCAGTCACTTAAGCCAAATTATTATATAACTTATACTTAATAATGAAAATCTGGAATGGCATGCTGGTTTCAAATTTTTCTAATACAGAATAAAAAATTATTCCTAATAAAAGAAATGTATATAGATGAATTACCAGCTTTGCATGCTGGAAATTTATAATAATAATGGTTTCTGTTATACTGAGTAGTATTTATGCTTTGTAAATGTGCTAACTAACATAAGACCACTGTGTTCATAGAACTACTGCTATGCTAAAAGTATTGAAAATATTTTCTATATAAGAAATATTACACAGTGTAAAGGTACATAGGCCCTGTTCTTAGAAGATGTGAGTTCAAAATCTGGCACTGTCTGCTTGCAGGTTGTTTGTGTGACCCTAGGAAAGTTTTGGAAACTCTTTGTGCCTTGGTTCCATCATCCAAAAAAATGAAGATAATACCTACCTCATAGGGTAATTTTGAAAATTATATAAGATAATCTATGCAAACTGCTCAGAAGAATGCCTAACATATAATAAATCCCAATAACTGTTATATATAATTAATATTGTTATTATTAGTAGTATTATTGTGATTTTGTTGGTAGATAACGTGAATCACTCTAGCCAGGATTTGGTGGTTGATAAAAACAATTTTATAAATGTTCTGGATTGTAATTTTCCCAGAAATACTGTTTCATTTCAAGTAAAGGAGCTCTAAGAAAGCCAGTCGTCCAAAAGAAAACATTGGAGAAAGAATAATATTAGAAAATCAAGGACAACAGATCTGAGTCAAGATAGTTTTAGAGAGAACCAGGCATAGAAACAAATTTTTTAAAGTCTAGAGATAAGCCTTATGTCAGTTATATCAATCATGCTAATGTAGGAAATAATAAATATAGAGCCATTCATGGCTGATTCCAGGGAAAACTTGTTTTCAGCATTCCCTACTTCTCTGTTTGAATAATTCTTCTCCAAAGTACAAGGTCCCTTTTAACAGGTGTCTAATAATCTCACAAGGTTGATTAAAGTGAGCTGACAAACTCATTTGAATATATTAAAGAAAGTGAGCTGACAAACTCATTTGAATATATTGATGGTTTAGAGTGTGAATCATACCAGGAATATTAAATGTCAAAATAAGAATGTCAGGTGAAGAAAATGCTTAATACAAAGAATTGTCAAGGATGGCATCCCACTTCAGGTGGAGATGTATTTTGGATAGAGAGCTTTGCTAGTATGCTTGAAGCATGCAAATTCCCTTCCACAAGTGATTTAAGACCAAGACTTCAGCCAAGGATCCTAAGCTTTCTTTCTACTGTGCTGTTTATTCCAGGAAACATGAAGAGGTCACTTCTGTATGTTAAGTCTCACTTTCCAAAATTTAGGACAAGGGAGGTGTTCTGGATTCAAATGAATAATGTATTATATAGGTGTATTTTATTTCTTCTTCTTCTTTTTTTTTTTTTTTTTTTTTTTTGCGGTACTCAGGCCTCTCACTGCTGTGGCCTCTCCCGTTGCGGAGCACAGGCTCCGGACGCTCAGGCTCAGCGGCCATGGCTCACGGGCCCAGCCGCCCCGCGGCATGTGGGATCTTCGCGGACCAGGGCACGAATCCGTGTGCCCTGCATTGGCAGGCGGACTCTCAACCACTGCACCACCAGGAAAGCCCTTTATTTCATTTTTAAATCATTAAAATAAGAATGTGAATTTAGAAGGATGTAAAGTTATTCTGTCAAAGAAAATCATTAAAAATGAAACATTTTGACCACCTCCCATCCCCACCCTCCACCTCGGGCAACTACCAATCTATTCTCTGTATCTATGAGTTTAGTTGTTGCTTTTGTTTTGTTTTGTTTTGCTTTGTTTTAGATTCCATATATTAGTGAGATCGTATGGCATTTGTCTTTCTGTTTGACTTATTTCACTTAGCATTAATGCCCTCAAATTTTATCCATGTTGTTGCAAAGGGCAGGAAGAACTTCTTTATCCTTCTTTTCTTTTTTTATGCCTTCTAAGCTGTATTTCTTTTTTTTTTAACATCTTTATTGGAGTATAATAGCTTTACAATGGTGTGTTAGTTTCTGCTTTATAACAAAGTGAATCAGTTATACATGCACATATGTTCCCATATCTCTTCCCTCTTCGTCTCGCTCCCGCCCACCCTCCCTATCCCACCCCTCTAGGTGGTCAAAAACCACCGAGCTGATCTCCCTGTGCTACGCGGCTGCTTCTCCTTAGCTATCTATTTTACATTTGGTAGTGTATATATGTCCATGCCACTCTCTTACTTTGTCACAGCTTACCCTTCCCCCAACCCATACCCTCAAGTCCATTCTCAGTAGGTCTGTGTCTTTATTCGCGTCTTACCCCTAGGTTCTTCATGACCTTTTTTTTTCTTAGATTCCATACATATGTGTTGGCATATGGTATTTGTTTTTCTGTTTCTGACTTACTTCACTCTGTATGACAGACTCCAGGCCCATCCACATCACTATAAATATCTCAATTTTGTTTCTTTTTATGGCTGAGTAATATTCCATCGTATACATGTACCACATCTTCTTTATCCATTCATCTGATGATGGACACTTAGGTTGCTCCCATGTCCTGGCTATTGTAAATAGAGCAGCAATGAACATTTTGGTACATGACCCTTTTTGAATTATGGTTTTCTCAGGGTGCATGCACAGTAGTGGGATTGCTTGGTCGTATGGTAGTTATATTTTTAGTTTTTTAAGGAGCCTCCATACTGTTCTCCATACTGGCTGTATCAATTTACATTCCCACCAACAGTGCAAGAGGGTTCCCTTTTCTCCACACCCTCTCCAGCATTTATTGTTTCCAGATTTTTTGATGATGGCCATTCTGACTGGTGTGAGATGATACCTCATTGTAGTTTTGATTTGCATTTCTCTAATGATTAATAATGTTGAGCAATCTTGCATGTGTTTGTTGGCAATCTGTTTATTTTCTTTGCACAAATGTCTATTTAGGTCTTCTGCCCATTTTTGCATTGGGTTGTTTGTTTTTTTGTTATTGAGCTACATGATCTGCTTGTAAATTTTGGAGATTAATCCTTAGTCAGTTGCTTCATTTACAAATATTTTCTCCCATTCTGAGGGTTGTCCTTGGGCCTTGTTTATGGTTTCCTTTACTGTGCAAAAGCTTTTAAGTTTCATTAGGTCCCATTTGTTTATTTTTGTTTTTATTTCCTTTTCTCTAGGAAGTGGGTCAAAAGGATCTTGCTGTGATTTATGTCATAGAGTGTTCTGCCTATGTTTTCCTCTAAGAGTTTGATAGTGACTGGCCTTACATTTAGGTCTTTAAACCATTTTGGGTTTATTTTGTGTATGGTGTTATGGAGTGTCCTAATTTCATACCTTTACATGTACCTGTCCAGTTTTCCCAGCACCACTTATTGAAGAGGCTGTCTTTTCTCCACTGTATATTCTTGCCTCCTTTATTAAAGATAAGGTGACCATATGTGAGTGGGTTTATCTCTAGGCTTTCTATCCTGTTCCATTGACCTATATTTCTGTTTCTGTGCCACAACCATACTGTCTTGATTACTGTAGCTTGTAGTATAGTCAGGGAGCCTGATTCCTCCAGCTCCGTTTTTCGTTCTCAAGATTGCTTTGGCTATTTGGGTTCTTTTGTGTTTCCATACAAATTGTGAAATGTTTTGCTCTAGTTCTGTGAAAAATGCCAGTGGTAGTTTGATAGGGATTGCATTCAATCTGTAGATTGCTTTGGGTAGTAGAGTCATTTTCACAATGTTGATTCTTCCAGTCCAAGAACATGGTATATCTCTCCATCTATTTGTATCATCTTTAATTTCTTTCATCAGTGTCTTATAATTTTCTGCATACAGGTCTTTTGTCTCCTTAGGTATGTTATTCCTAGATATTTTATTCTTTTTCTTGCAATGGTAAATGGAAGTGTTTTCTTAATTTCACTTTCAGATTTTTCATCATTAGTGTATAGGAATGCCAGAGGTTACTGTGCATTAATTTTGTATCCTGCTACTTTACCAAATTCATTGATTAGCTCTAGTAGTTTTCTGGTAGCATCTTTAGGATTCTCTATGTACAGTATCATGTCATCTGCAAACAGTGACAGCTTTACATCTTCTTTTCCGATTTGGATTCCTTTTATTTCTGTTTCTTCTCTGATTGCTATGGTTGAAGCTTCCAAAACTATGTTGAATAAGAGTGGTGAGAGTGGGCAACCTTGTCTTGTTCCTGATGTTAGTGTAAATGGTTTCAGTTTTTCACCATTGAGGATGATGTTGGCTGTGAGTTTGTCATATATGGCCTTTATTATGTTGAGGAAAGTTCCCTATGCCTACTTTCTGCAGGGTTTTTATCATAAATGAGTGTTGAAATTGTCAAAAGCTTTCTCTGCATCTATTGGGATGATCATATGTTTTTTCTCCTTCAATTTGTTACTATGGTGTATCACGTTGTTTGACTGGCGTATATTGAAGAATCCTTGCGTTCCTGGAATAAACCCCACTTGATTATGGTGTGTGATCCATTTACTGTGCCATTGGATTCTATTTGCTAGTATTTTTTTGAGGTTTTTTTGTACCTATGTTCATCAGTGATACTAGCCTGTAGTTTTCTTTCTTTGTGACATCTTTTTGTGGTTTTGGTATCAGGGTGCTGGTGGCCTCCTAGAATGAGTTTGGGAGTGTTCCTCCCTCTGCTATATTTTGCAAGAGTTTGAGAAGGATAGGTGTTAGCTCTTCTCTAAATGTTTGATAGAATTTGCCTGTGAAGCCATCTGTTCCTGGGCTTTTGTTTGTTGGAAGATTTTTAGTCACAGTTTCAATTTCAGTGCTTGTGATTGGTCTGTTCATATTTTCTATTTCTTCCTGGTTCAGTCACGGCAGGTTGTGCATTTCTAAGAATTAGCCCATTTCTTCCAGGTTGTCTATTTTATTCGCATAGAGTTGCTGCTAGTAATCTCTCTGATCCTTTGAATGTCTGTCGTGTCAGTTGTTACTTCTCCTTTTTTATTTCTAATTCTATTGATTTGAGTCTTCTCCCTTTCTATTTTGATGCGTCTGGCTAATGGTTATCAATTTTGTTTATCTTCTCAAAGAACCAGCTTTTAGTTTTATTCATATTTGCTATCATTTCCTTCATTTCTTTTTCATTTATTTCTGATCTGATCCTTATGATTTCTTTCCTTCTGCTAACTTTGAGTTTTTTTTGTTCTTATTTCTCTAATTGTTTTAGGTGCAAGTTTAGGTTGTTTATTTGAGATGTTTCCTGTTTCTTAAGATAGAATTGTATTGCTATAAACTTCCCTCTTAGAACTGCTTTTGCTGCATCCCATAGGTTTTGGGTCATCGTGTCTCCATTGTCATTTGTTTCTAGGTATTTTTTGATTCCCTCTTTGATTTCTTCAGTGATCACTTGGTTATTACGTCATGTATTGTTCAGCCTACATGTGTTTGTTTATTTTACAGATATTTTCCTTTAATTGATATCTAGTCTCATAGCGTTGTGGTCAGAAAATATACCTGATACAATTTCAATTTTCTTAAATTTACCAAGGCTTGATTTTTGACCCAGTATACGATCTATCCTGGAGAATTTTCCATGAGCACTTGAGAAAAATGTGTATTCTGTTGTTTATGGATGGAATGTCCCATAAATATCAATTAAGTCCATCTTGTTTAATGTATCATTTAACACTTGTGTTTCCTTATTTATTTTCATTTTGGATGATCTGTCCATTGGTGAAAGTGGGGTGTTAAAGTCCACTACTATGATTGTGTTACTGTTGATTTCCCCTGTTATGGCTGTTAGTGTTCACCTTATGTATTGAGGTGCTCCCATGTTGAGTGTATAAATATTTAAAATTGTTATATCTTCTTCTTGGATCGATCCCCTGATCATTACGTAGTGTCCTTCTTTGTCTCTTGTAATAGTCTTTATTTTAAAGTCTATTTTCTCTGTTATGAGAATTGCTACTCCAGCTTTCTTTTTTTTTTTTTTTTTTTTTTTTGCGGTACGCGGGCCTCTCACTGTTGTGGCCTCTCCCGTTGCGGAGCACAGGCTCCGGACGCGCAGGCCCAGCGGCCATGGCTCACAGGCCCAGCCGCTCCGCGGCATGTGGGATCTTCCCGGACCGGGGCACGAACCTGTGTCCCCTGCATCGGCAGGTAGACTCTCAACCACTGCGCCACCAGGGAAGCCCCCAGCTTTCTTTTGATTTCCATTTGCATGGAATACCTTTTTCCATTCCCTCACTTTCAGTCTGTATGTGTCTCTAGGTCTGAAGTGGGTTTCTTGTAGACAGCATATACATGGGTCTTAATTTTGTATCCATTCAGCCAATCTGTGTCTTTTGGTGGGAGCATTTAATCTATTTACATTTAAGGTAATTATCAATATATATGTTCCTATTCCCATTTTCTTAATTGTTTTGTGTTTTTTATTGTAGGTCTTTTCCTTCTCTTGTGTTTCTTGCCTAGAGAAGATCCTTTAGCATTTGTTGTAAAGCTGATTTTGCGGTGCTGAACTCTCTCAGCTTTTGCTTGCTGCAAAGGTTTTAATTTCTCCATCAAATCTGAATGTGATCCTTGCTGGGTAGAGTAATGTTGGTTGTAGGTTTTTCTCCTTCATCACTTTAAATATGTCCTGCCAATGCCTTCTGACTTGCTGAGTTTCTGCTGAAGGATCAGCTGTTAACCTTATGGTGATTCCCTTGTGTGTTATTTGTTGTTTTTCCCTAGCTTCTTTTAATATGTCTTCTTTGTATTTAATTTTTGACAGTTTGATTAATATGTGTCTTGGCGTGTTTCTCTTTGGATTTATCCTGTATGGGACTCTGTGCTTCCTGGACTTGATTAACTATTTCCTTTCCCATATTAGGGAGTTTTCAGCTATAATCTCTTCAAATATTTTCTCAGTCCCTTTCTTTTTCTCTTCTTCTTCTGGAACCCCTATAATTCGAATGTTGGTTCGTTTAATGTGTCCCAGATATCTCTGAGACTGTCCTCAGCTCTTTTCATTCTTTTCTCTTTATTCTGCTGTGCAGTAGTTTTTTCCAGTATTTTATCTTCGAGGTCACTTATCCGTTCTTCTGCCTCAGTTATTCTGCTCTTGGTCCCTTCTTGAGTGTTTTTAATTTCACTTATTCTGTTGTTCATTGCTGCTTGTTTCCTCTTTAGTTCTTCTAGGTCCTTGTTAAATGTTTCTTGCATTTTCTGTATTCTATTTCCAAGATTTTGGATCATCTTTACTATCATTATTCTGAATTCTTTTTCATGTAGACTGCCTATTTCCTCTTCATTTGTTTGTTCTGGTGGGTTTTTACCTTGCTGCTTCCTCTGCTGTGTGGTTTTCTGTCTTCTCATTTTGCTTATTGTTATAAGCAATATGTGTTTGGGGCCTCCTTTTTGCAGGCTGCAAGTTCATGGTTCCTGTTGTTTTTGGTGTCTGTCCCCAGTGGCTAAGGTTGTTTCATGGCTTGTGTAGGCTTCCTGGTGGAGGGGACTAGTGCCTGTGTTCTGGTGGATGAGGCTGGATCTCATCTTTCTGGTGGGCAGCTCCACATCTGGTGGTGTGTTTTGGGGTGTCTGTGGACTTATTATGATTTTAGGCAGCCTCTCTGCTAATGAGTGGGGCTGTGTCCCTGTCTTGCTAGTTGTTTGGCATAGGGTGTCCAGCACTGTAGCTTGCTGGTCATTGAGTGAAGCTGGGTCTTGGCGTTGTGATGGAGATCTCTGTGAGATTTTCACTATTTGATATTATGTGGAGCTGGGAGGTCTCTTGTGGACCTGTGTCCTGAATTTGGCTCTCCCCCCTCAGAGATACAGCACTGATTCCTGGCTGGAGCACCAAGAGCCTTTCATCCACATGGCTCAGAATAAAAGAGAGAAAAAATAGAAAGAACGAATGCAGATAAAATAAAATAAACTAAGGTAAAATAAAATAAAGTTATTAAAATAAAAATAATTAGTAAGAAAATTAAAAAAAATTAAGTAAAAATACAAACAAAAAAAAATAGGCAGACAGAACCCTAGGACAAATGATGAATGTAAAGCTACACAGACAAAATCTTACACTGAAGCACACACGTACACACTCACAAAAATAGGAAAAGGGGAAAAAATAATATATCTTGCTCCCAAAGTCCACCTCCTCAATTTGGGATGATATTTTGTCTATTCAGATATTCCACAGATGTAGGGTACATCAAGTTGATTGTGGATATTTAATCCACTGCTCCTGAGGCTGATGTAAGGGATTTCCCTTTCTCTTCTTTGTTCGCACAGCTCCCTGGGTTCAGCTTTGTATTTGGCCCCGCTTCTGCATGTAGGTCGCCTGAGGGTGTCTTTTCTTCACTCAGACAGGATCGGGTTAAAGGAGCAGCTGATTAGGGGGCTCTGGCTCACTCAGGGCGGGAGGAGGGAGGGGTACGGAGTGTGGGGTGAGCCTGCAGCAGCAGATGCCAGCGTGACGTTGCAGCAGCTTGAGGCGCACTGTGCGTTCTCCCGGGGAAGTTGTCCCTGGATCCCGGGACCCTTCCAGTGGCGGGCTGCACAGGGTCCTGGGAGGGGAGGTGGGAATACTGACCTGTGCTCGCACACAGGCTTCTTCGTGGCGGTGGCAGCAGCCTTAGCGTCTCATGCCGGTCTCTGGGGTCTGAGCTAATAGCCGCGGCTCACGCCCGTCTCTGGAGCTCTTTTAAGCAGTGCTCTTAATCCCCTCTCCTCTCGCACCAGGAAACAAAGAGGGAAGAAAAAGTCTCTTGCCTCTTTGGCAGGTCCAGACTTTTTCCCGGACTCCCTCCCGGCTAGCCGTGGTGCACTAACCCCTTCAGGCTGTGTTCTCACCACCAACCCCAGTCCTCTCCCTGCGATCTGAACGAAGCCCGAGCCTCAGCTCCCAGCTCCTGCCCACCCCGGCGGGTGAGTAGACAAGCCTCTCGGGCTGGTGAGTACAGGTCAGCACCGATATTCTGTGCGGGAATCTCTCTGCTTGCCCTCTGCACCCCTGTTGCTCCGATGCTTCCCCGCTCCACCACCCACAGTCTCCGCCCGCGAAGGGGCTTCCTAGTGTGTGGAAACCTTTCCTCCTTCACAGCTCCCTCCCACTGGTGTAGGTCCCGTCCGTTTCCTTTTGTCTCTGTTTATTCTTTTTTATTTTGCCCTACCCAGGTACGTGGGGAGTTTCTTGCCTTTTGGGAGGTCTGTGGTCTTCTGCCAGCATTCAGTAGGTGTTCTGTAGGAGTTGTTCCACGTGTAGATATATTTCTGGTGTATCTGTGTGGAGGAAGGTGATCTCCATATCTTACTCTTCCGCCATCTTCCTCAACTCCCTCAGAACTTCTTTTTCATGGCTAAATCATATTCTGTTGCGGATATATACATATATATCTTTGTCGAAATCCATTCATCGGTCGATGGACATTTAGATTATTTCAATATCTTGGTTATCTTAAATAATGCTACAGTGAACATGGAGGTGCAGATATCTCCTTGGAATAGTGATTATGTTCTCTTCAGATATATACTGAGTAGTGGTATTGCTGGATCATATGGTAGTCTTATTTCTAATCTTTTGAGGAGCCTCCATAGTGACTGCAGCAATTTTCATTCCCACCAACAGTTTACAAGGGTTCCCTTTTTTCCACACCCTCTCCAGCACTTAACTCTTGTCTTCCATTTCCCTGATGATTAGTGATGTTGAGCATCTTTTCATTTACTTGTTGTCTGCTTATGTGTCTTTGGAATGCTTTCTGTTCAGTTTCCTTGCCCATATTTAATCTGATTGCTTTTTGTCTATTTATTTCTATGAGTACTTTACATATTTTGGATATCAACCCCTTATCAAACCCCTTAGTTTGATGTCGTTGCAGTTGTTTATTTTTGCTTTTGTTGCCTTTGCTTTTAGAGTCAACTACAGAAAATTATTATCAAAACCAACATCAAGCAATTTTTTTCCTGTGTTTTCTTCTAGGAGTTTTATGGTTTCCAGTCTTATGTTCCAGTCTTTGATTCACTTCGAGTTGATTTTTGTGCATGGTGTAAGATAGTGGTTCTGTTTCAAGTTTTGCATGTGTCTGTCCAGTTTTCCCAACACAATTTATTGAAGACACACAATGTAACTTCCTCTTAGCCTCTCCTACAAACTAATAAATTGCACTTTTACCAAAAGTACTCATTTTAAATTGCTGAAGTTTGCACATGCAAAATTGAGAAGATCATAGTTTAACCTAATGGCTGTTGGAATTTTTATCTGAGGATGGCCAGGGACCATTTTAGTTGATTGTTTATACAGCAGCTGCCACCTGGCCAGGAGCCATGATTCTGTATTTATTTTTCTTTCCAATAAAAGTACTGTTTATCATATGAGGATATCATATGATACCTCACCACCCTCCTTGGAAACTTTCTTGCTCTGTATGGGATATTCTAAGTCAAAATACCCTCTTTGAAAAGTTAAGTGGTCTTTAACATTTCCTGAAAATTAGAGTGACATGTTCATGGACGTTGAAAAGCCAGTGGCAAACATACCTCATATATTACCCATAGTGTCTACATCTGTGAGAAAACTGGTCTCAAAAATGAGAAACCACAACCACTGTATGAAAAATGTTCAGAGTTATGAACAATGTAGAACTAGTTTTCATACTGATTGCCTTTGCAACTGTTCTATCTGCATTGACCATTTAGTCAATAGGCAATGAACAATGGAATAAGATGTACAGTCAATACTATAAATTGCTCAAATTAAAGTAACAGCTTTGAAAAAGACAAACATTGAAAATAAATACAGACTTAATTACAAGTTTATGGAATATTTATCATGAGTCACTGGGGGCTCTTCCAGACACTTGCTTTCTTCTTTTACTTTTACTATCTAGGATTCCTTTCCATGGTAATAGAAAGGGAAAGGCTGTCACTGGTTTGTTAATAAGAGAATGATTTTGACTACTTCTAAAAATAAATCAGGGAATAAAAGATGAGAATAAATGACTGGAAGATAGTCACCTCATGAATGCTGTGTTCATAATAATCAGTACAGCTCAGATTGTTTACTGTTTTACAGTACAGAGACAATTTTCCATAAATCTAATAAAATATATCTATTATATTTATGTGGATGATTATTTTAGATGATAAGCAGGGACTATATTTGTGTGTGTGTGTGTTGTTTCCTGAGTGAATTAACTACCATATGCTCTCCATGTCTACATAAGAATAGACTAAAACTTGAACTCCACATTTTGCCATCTGAAGCTTTATTTCCTATCCTTTTTTCCATGAGTTCACCAGACACATTTATTATCTCTACCATGATCACACAAGGAAGAAAGTTGTACCAGTTTTCTATTACTAAGTAATACAAATTTAAATTCTTTGTGGGAAGTTGATAGAAGATGTGTACATGATCTTTAGAATGTGGTCTTGGGAAAGACTACAGTCAAACTCTTAATTTCCTCATAAGAAGTTTTGAATAAAATCTATGTTCAGAGTTTTCTAAGGATTAAATGAGATAACATGCAAAGTACTTAGAGTAATTCGTGGAATATTGTAATAGTTCAATAAATATTATTTATCTTTCCTCCCATCCTACCTGTTAAGGTTGGGAAGCAACTGCAATGATGCTAAAGCTTCTAGCCCATATTTTCAAGATTATTATGCCTGGAAGATTGACCAAAGAATGAAATTTTTATATATATATAGGCAAAGTATCTGAATAACAGGCACATGAAAAGGTGCTCAACATCACTAATCTATGTCTTAGTTTCATTATTGCAGAATTGGTAGAAAACTAATACCTACCTCAACAATGAATCTGTAAGGTCAAATATGATAGTGGATGTAAAAGCACTTTGTAGCACCCCCAAGTTCTGCTGCCAGAATCTGTGTGCTCAAAGATCAAAGAACTAGAACCATTACCTCCAATATTTTTCACCAACAAAACCTATTAATTTTTTTCTAAAACATATTTTGCCTGAAAAAAAAATCTACCAGAACATTTTGGTGAGTAACTCTGAAAGCCAAAATGGCATACATCATTTATAAGAGAGTTAAGCAGAGTTCACTAATGAGATACCTAGTCTACAGTAACTATTTCAAAAAGCATTTTGAGATGAATTTTTATAAAAGTACTTCTTTATGAAGCATTATTGGATTTAAAAAAACAGCAAAGATCAGAAGAAAGATAAAATAATGGGGGAAAAACATAGTTAACTTTCCCACCTACCTCTTAATTAGAGCAAAATAATTATTTTTTGTCATATAGCTTAAGGAATCATCCATGCTGCCTGGACACTGTAAGACTGAAGAAATTATAAAATAACAGAGCTCCTTGCTACCTCGGCAAACTATGATTTCCACAAGTAAAGTCGAAGCAAGGGAGTAATGATGGGAAAATCTGTTATACTAAAAGGACAGAATTTGGAATGACTGGGCAAGTATAAAATGATAGTTTTGTTAAAAGTTACTTGTTAGAGCAGATACCATCCACAGTCACCAATTAAGTAACAAATAAAAGACACAATCAAAATAAGAATAAAATCCCTCCAACATTACATTTACCAATGTATACTAAATGAAGACAAAAGTAGTAGTGTCTAACTACCTCAAATTGATATCTCAAAGCTTGCTTCAGAGTTTGTTCCCTGTCCTACTTTGAAAAATGTGATGTGAAGAAGGCATGATTTTCTTTATAAACGGACTCATCATTTATTTTTTAAAATTTAAACTCCTATATTTTATTTTATTACATTCAATTATTTTTCCAGTTTTATTGAGATGTAATTGACATATAACACTGTATTAGTTTAGGGTGTACATCATAATGATTTGATACATGTATATATTGCAAAATGATTATCACAATAATTTTAGTTAACATCCATCACCGCACAGTTATATTTTTTCCTTGTGATGAGAAATTTTAAGATCTACTCTCTTAACAACTGTCAAATATACAGTACAGTATTGTTAACTATATTCACCATGCTGTACATTACATCTCCTGAACTTATTTGTCTTATAACTGGAAGTTTGTACCTTTTGACCACCTTCATGCACTTTGTGCACCTCTCAACCCTCACCTCTGGAAACCACCAATCTGTTCTCTGTATTTATTTCACTTAGCATAATGCTCTAAAGTTCATCTATGTTGTGGCAAATAGCAGCATTTGATTTATTTTATGGCTGAATAATATTCCATTTTGTGTGTGTGCGTGTGTGTGTGTGTGTGTGTGTGTGTAATATTTTCTTTGTCATTCATCCATCAATCAACCCTTAGGATGTTTCCATATCTTGGCTACTGTAAATAATGCTGTAATAATAAACATGAGGGTACAGATATCTGTTTGAGATAGTGATTTCATTATCTTCAGATACATACCCAGAAGTGGAATTGCTGGGTCATATGGTAATTTTATTTTTAATTTTTTCAGGAACCTCCATGGTGTTTTTCATAGTGGCTTCACCAATTTACCAAATATAGCAAAAGCAACTCATTAGCCTATGAAATTACCCAGCCCATAAAAACTAACCACGCCATAGTTTAGGGCCTCTCACCTTCAGAGAAAGAAGAAAGAAAGAAAAAATAAAATAAAATATTAAAATAAAAATTTGTTTAAAAATTGTTAATATAAAAAATGTAATTAAAAAAGAGAGGAGAGCAACAAAACCTATCAACAAAACCACCAATGATAACAAGCACTAAAATTAAACTAAGATAAACATAAAAATCAGAAGCTAGTCAGTTGCATACAGCAAACCCCAAGTCTATCATTGCTCCCAAAGTCCACTGCCTCAATTTTGGGATGATTCATTGCCTATTGAGGTATTCCACAGATTCAGGATACATTAAGTTGATTGTGGGGATTTAATCTGCTTCTCCTGAGGTTACACAGAGAAATTTCCCTTTCTCTTCTTTGTTTGCACAGCTCCTGGGGTTCAGCTTTGGATTTAGCCTAGCCTCTGCA